>NC_091296.1:63656341-63681341 GCF_038502225.1 Cherax quadricarinatus
ATATATATATATATATATATATATATATATATATATATATATATATATATATATATATATATATATATATATATATATATATATATATATATATATATATATATATATATATAGTTGTATACGCTCAAGCCTAGCACTCAAGCATTCTTCAAGCACTGTGCTCACACTGTACTTGTGATGCACTCTAGTATTGTACTGGTGAAAGAAGCGCATTGCCACACCAACACTACTACTACCTCTGCTGTTACCTACAGCATCCACACCAACACTACTACTACCTCTGCTGTTACCTACAGCATCCACACCAACACTACTACTACCTCTGCTGTTACCTACAGCATCCACACCAACACTACTACGACCTCTGCTGTTACCTACAGCATCCACACCAGCACTACTACTACCTCTGCTGTTACCTACAGCATCCACACCAACACTACTACTACCTCTGCTGTTACCTACAGCATCCACACCAACACTACTACGACCTCTGCTGTTACCTACAGCATCCACACTACTAACCTCTGCACTACTACAGACCTCTGCTGTTACCTACAGCATCCTACACCACCTACACTACTACTACGACCTCTGCTGTTACCTACAGCATCCACACCAACACTACTACGACCTCTGCTGTTACCTACAGCATCCACACCAACACTACTACTACCTCTGCTGTTACCTACAGCATCCACACCAACACTACTACTACCTCTGCTGTTACCTACAGCATCCACACCAACACTACTACGACCTCTGCTGTTACCTACAGCATCCACACCAACACTACTACTACCTCTGCTGTTACCTACAGCATCCACACCAACACTACTACTACCTCTGCTGTTACCTACAGCATCCACACCAACACTACTACGACCTCTGCTGTTACCTACAGCATCCACACCAACACTACTACTACCTCTGCTGTTACCTACAGCATCCACACCAACACTACTACGACCTCTGCTGTTACCTACAGCATCCACACCAACACTACTACTACCTCTGCTGTTACCTACAGCATCCACACCAACACTACTACGACCTCTGCTGTTACCTACAGCATCCACACCAACACTACTACTACCTCTGCTGTTACCTACAGCATCCACACCAACACTACTACTACCTCTGCTGTTACCTACAGCATCCACACCAACACTACTACGACCTCTGCTGTTACCTACAGCATCCACACCAACACTACTACGACCTCTGCTGTTACCTACAGCATCCACACCAACACTACTACTACCTCTGCTGTTACCTACAGCATCCACACCAACACTACTACGACCTCTGCTGTTACCTACAGCATCCACACCAACACTCTTACGACCTCTGCTGTTACCTACAGCATCCACACCAACAATCTTACCACCTCTGCTGTTACCTACAGCATCCACACCAACAATCTTACGACCTCTGCTGTTACCTACAGCATCCACACCAACAATCTTACGACCTCTGCTGTTACCTACAGCATCCACACCAACAATCTTACGACCTCTGCTGTTACCTACAGCATCCACACCAACAATCTTACGACCTCTGCTGTTACCTACAGCATCCACACCAACACTACTACTACCTCTGCTGTTACCTACAGCATCCACACCAACAATCTTACGACCTCTGCTGTTACCTACAGCATCCACACCAACAATCTTACGACCTCTGCTGTTACCTACAGCATCCACACCAACAATCTTACGACCTCTGCTGTTACCTATAGCATCCACACCAACAATCTTACGACCTCTGCTGTTACCTACAGCATCCACACCAACAATCTTACGACCTCTGCTGTTACCTACAGCATCCACACCAACAATCTTACGACCTCTGCTGTTACCTACAGCATCCACACCAACAATCTTACGACCTCTGCTGTTACCTACAGCATCCACACCAACAATCTTACGACCTCTGCTGTTACCTACAGCATCCACACCAACAATCTTACGACCTCTGCTGTTACCTACAGCATCCACACCAACACTCTTACGACCTCTGCTGTTACCTACAGCATCCACACCAACAATCTTACGACCTCTATTGTTACCTACAACATCCACACCAACAATCTTATGACCTCTGCTGTTACCTACAGCATCCACGCCAACAATCTTACGACCTCTGCTGTTACCTACAGCATCCACACCAACAATCTTACGACCTCTGCTGTTACCTACAGCATCCACACCAACACTCTTACGACCTCTGCTGTTACCTACAGCATCCACACCAACACTCTTACGACCTCTGATGTTACCTACAGCATCCACACCAACAATCTTACGACCTCTGCTGTTACCTACAGCATCCACACCAACACTCTTACGACCTCTGCTGTTACCTACAGCATCCACACCAACAATCTTACGACCTCTGCTGTTACCTACAGCATCCACACCAACACTCTTACGACCTCTGCTGTTACCTACAGCATCCACACCAACAATCTTACGACCTCTGCTGTTACCTACAGCATCCACACCAACACTCTTACGACCTCTGCTGTTACCTACAGCATCCACACCAACAATCTTACGACCTCTGATGTTACCTACAGCATCCACACTAACAATCTTACGACCTCTGCTGTTACCTACAGCATCCACACCAACACTTTTACTACCTCTGTTGTTACCTACAACATCCACACCAACAATCTTACGACCTCTGCTGTTACCTACAGCATCCACACCAACAATCTTACGACCCCTGCTGTTACCTACAGCATCCACATCAACACTCTTACGACCTCTGCTGTTACCTACAGCATCCACACCAACACTCTTACGACCTCTGCTGTTACCTACAGCATCCACACCAACACTCTTACGATCTCTGCTGTTACCTACAGCATCCACACCAACACTCTTACGACCTCTGCTGTTACCTACAGCATCCACACCAACACTCTTACGACCTCTGCTGTTACCTACAGCATCCACACCTACACTCTTACGACCTCTGCTGTTACCTACAGAATCCACACCAACACTCTTACGACCTCTGCTGTTACCTACAGCATCCACACCAACACTCTTACGACCTCTGCCGTTACCTACAGCATCCACACCAACACTCTTACGACCTCTGCCGTTACCTACAGCATCCACACCAACACTCTTACGATCTCTGCTGTTACCTACAGCATCCACACCAACACTCTTACGACCTCTGCTGTTACCTACAGCATCCACACCAACACTCTTACGACCTCTGCTGTTACCTACAGCATCCACACCAACACTCCTACGACCTCTGCTGTTACCTACAGCATCCACACCAACACTCTTACGACCTCTGCCGTTACCTACAGCATCCACACAAACGCTCTTACGACCTCTGCTGTTACCTACAGCATCCACACCAACACTCTTACGACCTCTGCTGTTACCTACAGCATCCACACCAACACTCCTACTACCTCTGCTGTTACCTACAGTATCCACACCAACAATCTTACGACCTCTGCTCTTACCTACAGCATCCACACCAACAATCTTACGACCTCTGCTGTTACCTACATCATCCACACCAGCACTCTTACGACCTCTGATGTTACCTACAGCATCCACACCAACACTCCTACTACCTCTGCTGTTACCTACAGCATCCACACCAACAATCTTACGACCTCTGCTGTTACCTACAGCATCCACACCAACAATCTTACGACCTCTGCTGTTACCTACAGCATCCACACCAACAATCTTACGACCTCTGCTGGTACCTACAGCATCCACACCAGCACTCTTACGACCTCTGCTGTTACCTACAGCATCCACACCAACAATCTTACGACCTCTGCTGTTACCTACAGCATCCACACCAACAATCTTACGACCTCTGCTGTTACCTACAGCATCCACACCAACAATCTTACGACCTCTGCTGTTACCTACAGCATCCACACCAGCACTTTTACGACCTCTGCTGTTACCTACAGCATCCACACCAACAATCTTACGACCTCTGCTGGTACCTACAGCATCCACACCAACAATATTACGACCTCTATTGTTACCTACAGCATCCACACCAATAATCTTAAGACCTCTGCTGTTACCTACAGCATCCACACCAACAATCTTACGACCTCTGCTGGTACCTACAGCATCCACACCAACAATCTTACGACCTCTGCTGGTACCTACAGCATCCATACCAACAATATTACGACCTCTATTGTTACCTACAGCATCCACACCAACAATCTTACGACCTCTGCTGTTACCTACAGTATCCACACCAACAATCTTACGACCTCTGCTGTTACCTACAGCATCCACACCAACAATCTTTCGACCTCTGCTGGTACCTACAGCATCCACACCAACAATCTTACGACCTCTGCTGTTACCTACAGCATCCACACCAACAATCTTACGACCTCTGCTGTTACCTACAGCATCCACACCAACAATCTTACGACCTCTGCTGTTACCTACAGTATCCACACCAACAATCTTACGACCTCTGCTGTTACCTACAGTATCCACACCAACAATCTTACGACCTCTGCTGTTACCTACAGTATCCACACCAACAATCTTTCGACCTCTGCTGGTACCTACAGCATCCACACCAACAATCTTACGACCTCTGCTGTTACCTACAGCATCCACACCAACAATCTTACGACCTCTGCTGTTACCTACAGCATCCACACCAACAATCTTACGACCTCTGCTGTTACCTACAGTATCCACACCAACAATCTTACGACCTCTGCTGTTACCTACAGTATCCACACCAACAATCTTACGACCTCTGCTGTTACCTACAGTATCCACACCAACAATCTTACGACCTCTGCTGTTACCTACAGCATCCACACCAACAATCTTTCGACCTCTGCTGGTACCTACAGCATCCACACCAACAATCTTACGACCTCTGCTGTTACCTACAGCATCCACACCAACAATCTTTCGACCTCTGCTGGTACCTACAGCATCCACACCAACAATCTTACGACCTCTGCTGTTACCTACAGCATCCACACCAACAATCTTACGACCTCTGCTGTTACCTACAGTATCCACACCAACAATCTTACGACCTCTGCTGTTACCTACAGTATCCACACCAACAATCTTACGACCTCTGCTGTTACCTACAGCATCCACACCAACAATCTTACGACCTCTGCTGTTACCTACAGCATCCACACCAACAATCTTACGACCTCTGCTGTTACCTACAGTATCCACACCAACAATCTTACGACCTCTGCTGTTACCTACAGCATCCACACCAACAATCTTTCGACCTCTGCTGGTACCTACAGCATCCACACCAACAATCTTTCGACCTCTGCTGTTACCTACAGTATCCACACCAACAATCTTACGACCTCTGCTGTTACCTACAGCATCCACACCAACAATCTTTCGACCTCTGCTGGTACCTACAGCATCCACACCAACAATCTTACGACCTCTGCTGTTACCTACAGCATCCACACCAACAATCTTTCGACCTCTGCTGGTACCTACAGCATCCACACCAGCACTCTTACGATCTCTGCTGTGCACAACAGCATCATGGAAATATCCAGTAACCGTAAAACGACGCGGGTCGTTCCAGGCAGCGGCGAGGACCGGAATACAAATATACGTGGATACCCAGGACGAATCACGTCCCAAGGACCGAGTTCCAACGCAACGGAATTGGTGACTGGCAGGTTACAAGAGAGAATTACCCTGGATAACAGATAATAACATGACAGTGATGCTTAGTATTGTCATATCACTGGTGGTTCGTAATGACTTAAAAAAAACTCATTTGTACAGTCATAAAGTGTCAAAGGAGACTGTGTACAGTGTTCTTATCTCCGCTTGAGATCTCCAGTAGTCAGATGATGAGCCAAACACACAGTCTTGTAACACGAAGTCTTGTAACACAGTCTTGTAACACAGTCCTGTAACACTCTCGTAACATACAGTCTTGTAACACACAGTCTTGTAACACACAGTCTTGTAACACAGTCTTGTAACACACAGTCTTGTAACACAGTCTTGTAACACAGTCCTGTAACACTCTCGTAACATACAGTCTTGTAACACACAGTCTTGTAACACACAGTCTTGTAACACAGTCTTGTAACACACAGTCTTGCAACAAAGTCATGTAACACACTCTCGTAACATACAGTCTTGTAACACACAGTCTTGTAACACACAGTCTTGTAACACAGTCTTGTAACACACAGTCTTGTAACACAGTCTTGTAACACACAGTCTTGCAACAAAGTCATGTAACACACTCTCGTAACATACAGTCTTGTAACACAGTCTTGTAACATACAGTCTTGTAACACAGTCTTGTAACACAGTCTTGTAACACAGTCTTGTAACACACAGTCTTGCAACAAAGTCATGTAACACACTCTCGTAACATACAGTCTTGTAACACACAGTCTTGTAACACACAGTCTTGTAACACAGTCTTGTAACACACAGTCTTGTAACACAGTCTTGTAAGACAGTCCTGTAACACTCTCGTAACATACAGTCTTGTAACACACAGTCTTGTAACACACAGTCTTGTAACAAAGTCTTGTAACACACAGTCTTGTAACACAGTCTTGTAACACAGTCCTGTAACACTCTCGTAACATACAGTCTTGTAACACACAGTCTTGTAACACACAGTCTTGTAACACAGTCTTGTAACACACAGTCTTGCAACAAAGTCCTGTAACACACTCTCGTAACATACAGTCTTGTAACACACAGTCTTGTAACACACAGTCTTGTAACACAGTCTTGTAACACACAGTCTTGTAACACAGTCTTGTAACACAGTCCTGTAACACTCTCGTAACATACAGTCTTGTAACACACAGTCTTGTAACACAGTCTTGTAACATACAGTCTTGTAACACACAGTCTTGTAACACACAGTCTTGTAACACAGTCTTGTAACATACAGTCTTGTAACACAGTCTTGTAACACAGTCTTGTAACACAGTCTTGTAACACACAGTCTTGCAACAAAGTCCTGTAACACACTCTCGTAACATACAGTCTTGTAACACACAGTCTTGTAACACACTCTAGTAACATACAGTCTTGTAACACAGTCTTGTAACACACAGTCTTGCAACCTTGCAACCTATGTATCCTAACCTCCCAAACTAACCTTGCAACCTAACCTTCCTAAAATCTACTTAATATAAAATAATTTCATTTGCCAAACATTTCTGAGGATTTGCACAGGATGAGTGAAGTGTTTTTCTCTCCAAGAAACGTAAGGTGTCTTCAAGTGTTTCCTTGTTTACGGGGGCGGAAATGGTCGCTACTTTGAACAGTGTCGCAAACATCATGTGATGATGTCGCAAATATCCTGTGGCGATGCTGCAGACATCTTATAATGAGGTCGCAGACATCTTGTGATGATGTCGCAAACATTATGCTTCAGGAAATACAATTTATGTTAGTCGAAACCGGAGATTTTGGCGCTTTGAAAATATTAGTATGGTCCCCTCACTGATGTTTAGTATGGTTCCCTCACTGATGTTTAGTATGGTCCCCTCACTGATGTTTAGTATGGTCCCCTCACTGATGTTTAGTATGGTTCCCTCACTGATGTTTAGTATGGTCCCCTCACTGATGTTTAGTATGGTTCCCTTACTGATGTTTAGTATGGTCTCCTCACTGATGTTTAGTATGGTTCCCTCACTGATGTTTAGTATGGTTCCCTCACTGATGTTTAGTATGGTTCCCTCACTGATGTTTAGTATGGTCCCCTCACTGATGTTTAGTACAGTTCCCTCACTGATGTTTAGTATGGTTCCCTCACTGATGTTTAGTATGGTCTCCTCACTGATGTTTAGTATGGTTCCCTCACTGATGTTTAGTATGGTTCCCTCACTGATGTTTAGTATGGTTCCCTCACTGATGTTTAGTATGGTTCCCTCACTGATGTTTAGTATGGTCCCCTCACTGATGTTTAGTATGGTCCCCTCACTGATGTTTAGTATGGTCCCCTCACTGATGTTTAGTATGGTCCCCTCACTGATGTTTAGTATGGTTCCCTCACTGATGTTTAGTATGGTCTCCTCACTGATGTTTAGTATGGTTCCCTCACTGATGTTTAGTATGGTTCCCTCACTGATGTTTAGTATGGTTCCCTCACTGATGTTTAGTATGGTTCCCTCACTGATGTTTAGTATGGTTCCCTCACTGATGTTTAGTATGGTTCCCTCACTGATGTTTAGTATGGGCCCCTCACTGATGTTTAGTATGGTTCCCTCACTGATGTATAGTATGGTTCCCTCACTGATGTATAGTATGGGCCCCTCACTGATGTTTAGTATGGTTCCCTCACTGATGTATAGTATGGTTCCCTCACTGATGTTTAGTATGGTTCCCTCACTGATGTTTAGTATGGTTCCCTCACTGATGTTTAGTATGGTCCCCTCACTGATGTTTAGTATGGTCTCCTCACTGATGTTTAGTATGGTCCCCTCACTGATGTTTAGTATGGTCTCCTCACTGATGTTTAGTATGGTTCCCTCACTGATGTTTAGTATGGTCCCCTCACTGATGTTTAGTATGGTTCCCTCACTGATGTTTAGTATGGTCCCCTCACTGATGTTTAGTATGGTTCCCTCACTGATGTTTAGTATGGTTCCCTCACTGATGTTTAGTATGGTCTCCTCACTGATGTTTAGTATGGTCCCCTCACTGATGTTTAGTATGGTCTCCTCACTGATGTTTAGTATGGTCCCCTCACTGATGTTTAGTATGGTTCCCTCACTGATGTTTAGTATGGTCCCCTCACTGATGTTTAGTATGGTTCCCTCACTGATGTTTAGTATGGTTCCCTCACTGATGTTTAGTATGGTTCCCTCACTGATGTTTAGTATGGTTCCCTCACTGATGTTTAGTATGGTTCCCTCACTGATGTTTAGTATGGTCCCCTCACTGATGTTTAGTATGGTTCCCTCACTGATGTTTAGTATGGTCTCCTCACTGATGTTTAGTATGGTTCCCTCACTGATGTTTAGTATGGTCCCCTCACTGATGTTTAGTATGGTCCCCTCACTGATGTTTAGTATGGTCTCCTCACTGATGTTTAGTATGGTCCCCTAACTGATGTTTAGTATGGTCCCCTCACTGATGTTTAGTATGGTTCCCTCACTGATGTTTAGTATGGTTCCCTCACTGATGTTTAGTATGGTCCCCTCACTGATGTTTAGTATGGTCTCCTCACTGATGTTTAGTATGGTTCCCTCACTGATGTTTAGTATGGTCTCCTCACTGATGTTTAGTATGGTTCCCTCACTGATGTTTAGTATGGTCCCCTCACTGATGTTTAGTATGGTTCCCTCACTGATGTTTAGTATGGTTCCCTCACTGATGTTTAGTATGGTCTCCTCACTGATGTTTAGTATGGTTCCCTCACTGATGTTTAGTATGGTTCCCTCACTGATGTTTAGTATGGTCCCCTCACTGATGTTTAGTATGGTTCCCTCACTGATGTTTAGTATGGTCCCCTCACTGATGTTTAGTATGGTTCCCTCACTGATGTTTAGTATGGTTCCCTCACTGATGTTTAGTATGGTTCCCTCACTGATGTTTAGTATGGTTCCCTCACTGATGTTTAGTATGGTTCCCTCACTGATGTTTAGTATGGTCCCTCACTGATGTTTAGTATGGTCCCCTCACTGATGTTTAGTATGGTCTCCTCACTGATGTTTAGTATGGTTCCCTCACTGATGTTTAGTATGGTTCCCTCACTGATGTTTAGTATGGTTCCCTCACTGATGTTTAGTATGGTTCCCTCACTGATGTTTAGTATGGTTCCCTCACTGATGTTTAGTATGGTCTCCTCACTGATGTTTAGTATGGTTCCCTCACTGATGTTTAGTATGGTTCCCTCACTGATGTTTAGTATGGTTCCCTCACTGATGTTTAGTATGGTCTCCTCACTGATGTTTAGTATGGTTCCCTCACTGATGTTTAGTATGGTTCCCTCACTGATGTTTAGTATGGTTCCCTCACTGATGTTTAGTATGGTTCCCTCACTGATGTTTAGTATGGTTCCCTCACTGATGTTTAGTTCCCTCACTGATGGTTCCCTCACTGATGTTTAGTATGGTCCCCTCACTGATGTTTAGTATGGTCCCCTCACTGATGTTTAGTATGGTCCCCTCACTGATGTTTAGTATGGTCCCCTCACTGATGTTTAGTATGGTTCCCTCACTGATGTTTAGTATGGTCCCCTCACTGATGTTTAGTATGGTTCCCTCACTGATGTTTAGTATGGTTCCCTCACTGATGTTTAGTATGGTTCCCTCACTGATGTTTAGTATGGTTCCCTCACTGATGTTTAGTATGGTTCCCTCACTGATGTTTAGTATGGTTCCCTCACTGATGTTTAGTATGGTTCCCTCACTGATGTTTAGTATGGTTCCCTCACTGATGTTTAGTATGGTTCCCTCACTGATGTTTAGTATGGGCCCCTCACTGATGTTTAGTATGGTTCCCTCACTGATGTTTAGTATGGTTCCCTCACTGATGTTTAGTATGGTTCCCTCACTGATGTTTAGTATGGTTCCCTCACTGATGTTTAGTATGGTTCCCTCACTGATGTTTAGTATGGTTCCCTCACTGATGTTTAGTATGGTCCCCTCACTGATGTTTAGTATGGTTCCCTCACTGATGTTTAGTATGGTCCCCTCACTGATGTTTAGTATGGTTCCCTCACTGATGTTTAGTATGGTTCCCTCACTGATGTTTAGTATGGTCACCTCACTGATATTTAGTATGGCCCCCTCACTGATGTTTAGTATGGTCTCCTCACTGATGTTTAGTATGGTCCCCTCACTGATGTTTAGTATGGTTCCCTCACTGATGTTTAGTATGGTCCCCTCACTGATGTTTAGTATGGTTCCCTCACTGATGTTTAGTATGGTTCCCTCACTGATGTTTAGTATGGTTCCCTCACTGATGTTTAGTATGGTTCCCTCACTGATGTTTAGTATGGTTCCCTCACTGATGTTTAGTATGGTCCCCTCACTGATGTTTAGTATGGTTCCCTCACTGATGTTTAGTATGGTCTCCTCACTGATGTTTAGTATGGTTCCCTCACTGATGTTTAGTATGGTCCCCTCACTGATGTTTAGTATGGTCCCCTCACTGATGTTTAGTATGGTCTCCTCACTGATGTTTAGTATGGTCCCCTCACTGATGTTTAGTATGGTCCCCTCACTGATGTTTAGTATGGTTCCCTCACTGATGTTTAGTATGGTTCCCTCACTGATGTTTAGTATGGTCCCCTCACTGATGTTTAGTATGGTCTCCTCACTGATGTTTAGTATGGTTCCCTCACTGATGTTTAGTATGGTCTCCTCACTGATGTTTAGTATGGTTCCCTCACTGATGTTTAGTATGGTCCCCTCACTGATGTTTAGTATGGTTCCCTCACTGATGTTTAGTATGGTTCCCTCACTGATGTTTAGTATGGTCTCCTCACTGATGTTTAGTATGGTCCCCTCACTGATGTTTAGTATGGTTCCCTCACTGATGTTTAGTATGGTCCCCTCACTGATGTTTAGTATGGTCCCCTCACTGATGTTTAGTATGGTTCCCTCACTGATGTTTAGTATGGTCCCCTCACTGATGTTTAGTATGGTTCCCTCACTGATGTTTAGTATGGTCCCCTCACTGATGTTTAGTATGGTCCCCTCACTGATGTTTAGTATAGTCCCCTCACTGATGTTTAGTATGGTTCCCTCACTGATGTTTAGTATGGTCCCCTCACTGATGTTTAGTATGGTTCCCTCACTGATGTTTAGTATGGTCCCCTCACTGATGTTTAGTATGGTCCCCTCACTGATGTTTAGTATGGTTCCCTCACTGATGTTTAGTATGGTTCCCTCACTGATGTTTAGTATGGTCCCCTCACTGATGTTTAGTATGGTTCCCTCACTGATGTTTAGTATGGTCCCCTCACTGATGTTTAGTATGGTCCCCTCACTGATGTTTAGTATGGTTCCCTCACTGATGTTTAGTATGGTTCCCTCACTGATGTTTAGTATGGTTCCCTCACTGATGTTTAGTATGGTTCCCTCACTGATGTTTAGTATGGTTCCCTCACTGATGTTTAGTATGGTTCCCTCACTGATGTTTAGTATGGTTCCCTCACTGATGTTTAGTATGGTTCCCTCACTGATGTTTAGTATGGTCCCCTCACTGATGTTTAGTATGGTTCCCTCACTGATGTTTAGTATGGTCCCCTCACTGATGTTTAGTATGGTTCCCTCACTGATGTTTAGTATGGTCCCCTCACTGATGTTTAGTATGGTTCCCTCACTGATGTTTAGTATGGTTCCCTCACTGATGTTTAGTATTCCCTCACTGATGTTTAGTATGGTTCCCTCACTGATGTTTAGTATGGTCCCCTCACTGATGTTTAGTATGGTTCCCTCACTGATGTTTAGTATTCCCCTCACTGATGTTTAGTATGGTTCCCTCACTGATGTTTAGTATGGTTCCCTCACTGATGTTTAGTATGGTTCCCTCACTGATGTTTAGTATGGTCCCCTCACTGATGTTTAGTATGGTTCCCTCACTGATGTTTAGTATGGTTCCCTCACTGATGTTTAGTATGGTTCCCTCACTGATGTTTAGTATGGTTCCCTCACTGATGTTTAGTATGGTCCCCTCACTGATGTTTAGTATGGTCTCCTCACTGATGTTTAGTATGGTTCCCTCACTGATGTTTAGTATGGTCCCCTCACTGATGTTTAGTATGGTCCCCTCACTGATGTTTAGTATGGTTCCCTCACTGATGTTTAGTATGGTCCCCTCACTGATGTTTAGTATGGTTCCCTCACTGATGTTTAGTATGGTTCCCTCACTGATGTTTAGTATGGTTCCCTCACTGATGTTTAGTATGGTCCCCTCACTGATGTTTAGTATGGTCCCCTCACTGATGTTTAGTATGGTCCCCTCACTGATGTTTAGTATGGTCTCCTCACTGATGTTTAGTATGGTTCCCTCACTGATGTTTAGTATGGTCTCCTCACTGATGTTTAGTATGGTTCCCTCACTGATGTTTAGTATGGTTCCCTCACTGATGTTTAGTATGGTTCCCTCACTGATGTTTAGTATGGTCACTTCACTGATGTTTAGTATGGTTCCCTCACTGATGTTTAGTATGGTTCCCTTACTGATGTTTAGTATGGTTCCCTCACTGATGTTTAGTATGGTCCCCTCACTGATGTTTAGTATGGTTCCCTCACTGATGTTTAGTATGGTTCCCTCACTGATGTTTAGTATGGTTCCCTCACTGATGTTTAGTATGGTTCCCTCACTGATGTTTAGTATGGTTCCCTCACTGATGTTTAGTATGGTTCCCTCACTGATATTTAGTATGGTTCCCTCACTGATATTTAGTATGGTTCCCTCACTGATGTTTAGTATGGTTCCCTCACTGATGTTTAGTATGGTTCCCTCACTGATGTTTAGTATGGTCCCCTCACTGATGTTTAGTATGGTCCCCTCACTGATGTTTAGTATGGTTCCCTCACTGATGTTTAGTATGGTTCCCTCACTGATGTTTAGTATGGTTCCCTCACTGATGTTTAGTATGGTTCCCTCACTGATGTTTAGTATGGTCCCCTCACTGATGTTTAGTATGGTTCCCTCACTGATGTTTAGTATGGTTCCCTCACTGATGTTTAGTATGGTTCCCTCACTGATGTTTAGTATGGTTCCCTCACTGATGTTTAGTATGGTCCCCTCACTGATGTTTAGTATGGTTCCCTCACTGATGTTTAGTATGGTCCCCTCACTGATGTTTAGTATGGTTCCCTCACTGATGTTTAGTATGGTCCCCTCACTGATGTTTAGTATGGTTCCCTCACTGATGTTTAGTATGGTCCCCTCACTGATGTTTAGTATGGTTCCCTCACTGATGTTTAGTATGGTTCCCTCACTGATGTTTAGTATGGTTCCCTCACTGATGTTTAGTATGGTTCCCTCACTGATGTTTAGTATGGTCCCCTCACTGATGTTTAGTATGGTTCCCTCACTGATGTTTAGTATGGTCCCCTCACTGATGTTTAGTATGGTTCCCTCACTGATGTTTAGTATGGTCCCCTCACTGATGTTTAGTATGGTTCCCTCACTGATGTTTAGTATTCCCTCACTGATGTTTTATGGTTCCCTCACTGATGTTTAGTATTCCCTCACTGATGTTTAGTATGGTTCCCTCACTGATGTTTTAGTATGGTTCCCTCACTGATGTTTAGTATGGTCCCCTCACTGATGTTTAGTATGGTTCCCTCACTGATGTTTAGTATGGTCCCCTCACTGATGTTTAGTATGGTTCCCTCACTGATGTTTAGTATGGTCCCCTCACTGATGTTTAGTATGGTTCCCTCACTGATGTTTAGTATGGTTCCCTCACTGATGTTTAGTATGGTTCCCTCACTGATGTTTAGTATGGTTCCCTCACTGATGTTTAGTATGGTCCCCTCACTGATGTTTAGTATGGTTCCCTCACTGATGTTTAGTATGGTCCCCTCACTGATGTTTAGTATGGTTCCCTCACTGATGTTTAGTATGGTCCCCTCACTGATGTTTAGTATGGTTCCCTCACTGATGTTTAGTATGGTTCCCTCACTGATGTTTAGTATGGTTCCCTCACTGATGTTTAGTATGGTTCCCTCACTGATGTTTAGTATGGTTCCCTCACTGATGTTCTCGTAAACTCAGTATCTCTCAGTGACGTCTAATTCAATGTACATCTGTCAGTTAAGCATTCAACAGACAACTATCAATACACAGACGTACATTCCTCTCGATGTACATGGACTGAGAGCGTCAATGTATATACACACCCAGGGATGTATATACACACCCAGGGATGTATATTTCACTGCACCCAGAATTTACCTTAATCCCTATTTAGAGGATTAAAGTAACCTTGACTGAACAGGTGAAATGTAGCCTTTAATGGCCCTTCCTCGTGCAGTCGATAGACTGTAAACCTCACAGCGCAGCTAAAGCTGTCAGCTCACACAATCAACACAATGAACTAAAGCTCACTTACTTAACACTGATTCAGATGAGTTCTATCTTGTCTTACAAGGTTCATGAAGAACGTCTTGTTCCCAACGCTCTACCAAGTCTACACATACATATATATATATATATATATATATATGTATATATGTGTATATATATATATATGTATATATATATATATATATATATATAATATATATATTATATATATATATATATATATATATATATAATATATGGGATTAAATCTGGAGTATCTGAGAGAGTTAGAGCAAAGGAAGGGGTAGCAGTAATGTTAAATGATCAGTTATGGAAGGAGAAAAGAGAATATGAATGTGTAAATTCAAGAATTATGTGGATTAAAGTAAAGGTTGGATGCGAGAAGTGGGTCATAATAAGCGTGTATGCACCTGGAGAAGAGAGGAATGCAGAGGAGAGAGAGAGATTTTGGGAGATGTTAAGTGAATGTATAGGAGCCTTTGAACCAAGTGAGAGAGTAATTGTGGTAGGGGACTTGAATGCTAAAGTAGGAGAAACTTTTAGAGAGGGTGTGGTAGGTAAGTTTGGGGTGCCAGGTGTAAATGATAATGGGAGCCCTTTGATTGAACTTTGTATAGAAAGGGGTTTAGTTATAGGTAATACATATTTTAAGAAAAAGAGGATAAATAAGTATACACGATATGATGTAGGGCGAAATGACAGTAGTTTGTTGGATTATGTATTGGTAGATAAAAGACTGTTGAGTAGACTTCAGGATGTACATGTTTATAGAGGGGCCACAGATATATCAGATCACTTTCTAGTTGTAGCTACACTGAGAGTAAAAGGTAGATGGGATACAAGGAGAATAGAAGCATCAGGGAAGAGAGAGGTGAAGGTTTATAAACTAAAAGAGGAGGCAGTTAGGGTAAGATATAAACAGCTATTGGAGGATAGATGGGCTAATGAGAGCATAGGCAATGGGGTCGAAGAGGTATGGGGTAGGTTTAAAAATGTAGTGTTAGAGTGTTCAGCAGAAGTTTGTGGTTACAGGAAAGTGGGTGCAGGAGGGAAGAGGAGCGATTGGTGGAATGATGATGTAAAGAGAGTAGTAAGGGAGAAAAAGTTAGCATATGAGAAGTTTTTACAAAGTAGAAGTGATGCAAGGAGGGAAGAGTATATGGAGAAAAAGAGAGAAGTTAAGAGAGTGGTGAAGCAATGTAAAAAGAGAGCAAATGAGAGAGTGGGTGAGATGTTATCAACAAATTTTGTTGAAAATAAGAAAAAGTTTTGGAGTGAGATTAACAAGTTAAGAAAGCCTAGAGAACAAATGGATTTGTCAGTTAAAAATAGGAGAGGAGAGTTATTAAATGGAGAGGTAGAGGTATTGGGAAGATGGAAGGAATATTTTGAGGAATTGTTAAATGTTTATGAAGATAGGGAAGCTGTGATTTCGTGTATAGGGCAAGGAGGAATAACATCTTGTAGGAGTGAGGAAGAGCCAGTTGTGAGTGTGGGGGAAGTTCGTGAGGCAGTAGGTAAAATGAAAGGGGGTAAGGCAGCCGGGATTGATGGGATAAAGATAGAAATGTTAAAAGCAGGTGGGGATATAGTTTTGGAGTGGTTGGTGCAATTATTTAATAAATGTATGGAAGAGGGTAAGGTACCTAGGGATTGGCAGAGAGCATGCATAGTTCCTTTGTATAAAGGCAAAGGGGATAAAAGAGAGTGCAAAAATTATAGGGGGATAAGTCTGTTGAGTGTACCTGGTAAAGTGTATGGTAGAGTTATAATTGAAAGAATTAAGAGTAAGACGGAGAATAGGATAGCAGATGAACAAGGAGGCTTTAGGAAAGGTAGGGGGTGTGTGGACCAGGTGTTTACAGTGAAACATATAAGTGAACAGTATTTAGATAAGGCTAAAGAGGTCTTTGTGGCATTTATGGATTTGGAAAAGGCGTATGACAGGGTGGATAGGGGGGCAATGTGGCAGATGTTGCAAGTGTATGGTGTAGGAGGTAGGTTACTGAAAGCAGTGAAGAGTTTTTACGAGGATAGTGAGGCTCAAGTTAGAGTATGTAGGAAAGAGGGAAATTTTTTCCCAGTAAAAGTAGGCCTTAGACAAGGATGTGTGATGTCACCGTGGTTGTTTAATATATTTATAGATGGGGTTGTAAGAGAAGTAAATGCGAGGGTCTTGGCAAGAGGCGTGGAGTTAAAAGATAAAGAATCACACACAAAGTGGGAGTTGTCACAGCTGCTCTTTGCCGATGACACTGTGCTCTTGGGAGATTCTGAAGAGAAGTTGCAGAGATTGGTGGATGAATTTGGTAGGGTGTGCAAAAGAAGAAAATTAAAGGTGAATACAGGAAAGAGTAAGGTTATGAGGATAACAAAAGATTAGGTGATGAAAGATTGAATATCAGATTGGAGGGACAGAGTATGGAGGAGGTGAACGTATTCAGATATTTGGGAGTGGACGTGTCAGCGGATGGGTCTATGAAAGATGAGGTGAATCATAGAATTGATGAGGGAAAAAGAGTGAGTGGTGCACTTAGGAGTCTGTGGAGACAAAGAACTTTGTCCTTGGAGGCAAAGAGGGGAATGTATGAGAGTATAGTTTTACCAACGCTCTTATATGGGTGTGAAGCGTGGGTGATGAATGTTGCAGCGAGGAGAAGGCTGGAGGCAGTGGAGATGTCATGTCTGAGGGCAATGTGTGGTGTGAATATAATGCAGAGAATTCGTAGTTTGGAAGTTAGGAGGAGGTGCGGGATTACCAAAACTGTTGTCCAGAGGGCTGAGGAAGGGTTGTTGAGGTGGTTCGGACATGTAGAGAGAATGGAGCGAAACAGAATGACTTCAAGAGTGTATCAGTCTGTAGTGGAAGGAAGGCGGGGTAGGGGTCGGCCTAGGAAGGGTTGGAGGGAGGGGGTAAAGGAGGTTTTGTGTGCGAGGGGCTTGGACTTCCAGCAGGCATGCGTGAGCGTGTTTGATAGGAGTGAATGGAGACAAATGGTTTTTAATACTTGACGTGCTGTTGGAGTGTGAGCAAAGTAACATTTATGAAGGGATTCAGGGAAACCGGCAGGCCGGACTTGAGTCCTGGAGATGGGAAGTACAGTGCCTGCACTCTGAAGGAGGGGTGTTAATGTTGCAGTTTGAAAACTGTAGTGTAGAGCACCCTTCTGGCAAGACAGTGATGGAGTGAATGATGGTGAAAGTTTTTCTTTTTCGGGCCACCCTGCCTTGGTGGGAGTCGGCCGGTGTGATAATAATAATAAATAATAATATATATATATATATATATATATATATATATATATATATATATATATATATATATTTATATATATTGTGTGTGTGTGTGTGTATATACTGACTGCCGTGTGAGTAGCCTTTAACAACATGTCGACTACCCGGCTGCCGGGCGAATAGGCGCTTCTATAATGTTCAAGGGACGTTGATGAAGTCACAGTCGAACATACCTTGCTCCTTCATTCTCTCTTTCATTTCCTACTTCATTTTCACCACAGAGACATGATCATCTCCTCCCTCCCTGTCCCCCCCCTCTTCCTCATGTTTCCTACACAGACATGATCACTTCTCATTCCCCCGACACTTTCATAACTTTCTCATGTCATATTCAGCATACATTCGTTTTTCTCATCCTACATACTTTTCCTCCTCATCATCGTCCTCCTGCTACTCCTCCTACATTCTCCTCCTCCTGCATTCACCTCATATCTCATTCATCATAACTCAGGTCTTCTCTGTACTCACTAACAAAGAGCAGGTTATCTGTACGTCGTTAATACCCACATGTGTGTGTGTATGTGTCTAACACATGAATTATTCATCAGCGCACATGTGCATCTATTCTATAGCTGATGTAATGTATACATACATATATATATATATATATATATATATATATATATATATATATATATATATATATATATATATATATATATGTTATGGCATCCAGATTTATATTCCTCTATCCCTTTTTCTTTCCTCTCTCCTATTTATAATTTTTCTTGCTGTCTCTATGAGAAGATGGAGATGTCTTCCTAAAACTTTCTTCTCTGCTGTGTATGGGATAAGTTTGCTGAGAGACGGCACTTCCCAAGTGATAGTAACTCCAGTTCTGCTGGAAGGAAACTCTTGTTGCTGTGGTAGCTGGTGAACCCATGTTGGAGTACTTGACCATATCCTCACTGGTGTGTATACACAACAAACTGGTGGAGTATACAGCAGAGGGGGGAGAGGAGATGAATGGACAATACAGCAATACGACTAATGAGCAAACAGTCATTGAATAAGAGATACACACACTGACACACACACACACACACACACACGCACACACACACACACACAAACACAAAAACACACACACACACACTCACACACACACACACACAAACACACACATTATATACATATATGTACATTATATTATATATATATATATATATATATATATATATATATATATATATATATATATATATATATATATATATATATATATATATATATATATATTGCAGTGTCCTTTTTTACAATGTTTCTTCATCTGGATTTCCTCAATTCATCGACTAGTGTGTCCAGTATTTCAAAACACACACACACACACACACACACACACACACACACACACACACACACACACACACACACACACACACACACACTACACCTGGTTGAGACACAGAGAACCAGGTTTTCTTTCTGGGACACCTGACTGCTTTTCCCCTGAGATCCGACGCACTATAAACGCTGAAGTTTCCCCACTTTTTCCTCCTAGTAATTAAACAAGTAGGTATCACTCGTACCTACGTGCATGTTGCTACTTATAATTAAGTGATATTAATGAACTGAAGGGTCATCAGCTGTTGTAGGAGCCGTGTCAGATCATTACCAAGTGTAGGAGCCATGTCAAAAAGTACCTGTTTATTGACTAACAGGACAACCACCAACGGTGAGAGAGAGAGAGAGAGAGAGGGAGAGGAGAGAGATGAGAGAGAGAGAGAGAGAGAGAGAGAGAGAGAGAGAGAGAGGGAGAGGAGAGAGATGAGAGAGAGAGAGAGAGAGAGAGGAGAGAGAGAGAGAGAGAGAGAGAGAGAGAGAGAGAGAGAGAGAGAGAGAGAGAGAGAGAGAGAGAGAGAGAGAGAGAGAGAGAGAGAGAGAGAGAGAGAGAGAGAGAGAGAGAGAGAGAGAGAGAGAGAGAGAGAGAGAGAGAGAGAGAGAGAGAGAGAGAGAGAGAGAGAGAGAGAGAGAGAGAGAGAGAGAGAGAGAGAGAGAGAGAGAGAGAGAGAGAGAGAGAGAGAGAGAGAGAGAGAGAGAGAGAGAGAGAGAGAGAGAGAGAGAGAGAGAGAGAGAGAGAGAGAGAGAGAGAGAGAGAGAGAGAGAGAGAGAGAGAGAGAGAGAGAGAGAGAGAGAGAGAGAGAGAGAGAGAGAGAGAGAGAGAGAGAGAGAGAGAGAGAGAGAGAGAGAGAGAGAGAGAGAGAGAGAGAGAGAGAGAGAGAGAGAGAGAGAGAGAGAGAGAGAGAGAGAGAGAGAGAGAGAGAGAGAGAGAGAGAGAGAGAGAGAGAGAGAGAGAGAGAGAGAGAGAGAGAGAGAGAGAGAGAGAGAGAGAGAGAGAGAGAGAGAGAGAGAGAGAGAGAGAGAGAGGATAGAGAGGGAGGCCTAGTCAGCAGTGCAAGAGAGAGAGGAATGTATGAGAACAGGTGTATGAATGGAGGTACAGGTGTTGTGGTACAGGTATGGGGATGTGGCGGTACAGGTTGGGATGTGTAGGGATATAGGTGTGGTGGTGGTGCGGGTACAGGTGTGGGGGACAGTTGTAGGGGAGGCGGGCACAGGTGTGGGGTGTGGTGTTACAAGTGTGGGTGTATGAGGTCCAGATGTGAAAGTGTGAAGGGTGGTACAGGTGTGTGTGCGTGTGGTAATACATGTGTGGTTGGTGAAGGGGTACTTCTGAGGAGTTACAGGTGTGGGGGTGGGGGTACAAGTGTTTGGGGTTACAGTTGTGGGGATACAAGTGTATGGGGGTGTAGTACATGTATGGGAGGTGGGGGTACAGGTATGGAGGTACAGGTGTGGGGTACAGGTGTGGGGGTACAGGTATGGGGGTACAGGTATGGGAGTAGAGGTGTGGGGGTACAGGTGTGAGGGTTCAGATGTGGGGGTACAGGTGTGGGAGTGCAGGTGTGGGGTACAGGTGTGCGGGTACAGGTGTGGGGGTATTAGCACAGCATTACTATGCGAGACAAAGGAATTCCAATACACTGGCGAGGGGAAGGGGGTTGGTGAGGGGAGGATACGAGAGAAGGGGATCGGGGGGGCAACCCTCCCTCTCCTCCCCCCTCGTCAGGTGTGCCACACACCAGGTACAACCACCTCCTTGTGTCCCTTTACACCCCTTCCCTTCACCCCACACCTGCCTCCCACACCCCTCCCACAGGTGCTCCCCCACTCTTAACTTTTCTTCCGCTATTGGCTTTCCACCCCCACTGATGTTCCCACAATCTAGTACCCTATCTCTCCTCTCCCCACCTCTCCCTCTTTCACCCACCTTCCCGCCCCCTCCCCACACTGTCTCTCCCCGGATACGTAATTATCACACATGAATATGGAAATGCTGGACGCTGCAGTGTGTGTGTGTGTGTGTGTGTGTGTGTGTGTGTGTGTGTGTGTGTGTGTGTGTGTGTGTGTGTGTGTATGTGTGTGTGTGTGTGTGTGTGTGTGTGTGTGTATGCATGCGTGTGTATGCATGCGTGTGTGCAGTTGTACTTATTACACTATTTCTTGTTGCTGGTTTTGGTACTGAGTCAAGTTGCAACTGGAGCCTTGCATCCTCCCAACATTTCTGCTCCTGCTATGCAATCATTTGACTCACTGCACTTCAGTTTTCTCGCCTCCTCCAAATATTCCTCTCTGATCATAAGAACACCATGACCATCACATTCGTTGTCTCACTTCTCAATATGTGGCATCCCTCCGGAAACATTACATGATATTATTCCTCTCAGTTGTCTCCATGGGTACTGTGGCATCCAGCTACCCCTCTCTGACTCTTCTATGTTTTTCTTTATGTCATCTGCCTATGTGTACCGTCCACCCCTTTTTTTCTTAACCTTCTGCTAGGATTACCAGTCGTGTCTTATCCACTCCCTTTAAGGACAAAAGGAGTAGAGGATTTCATGCAGTGCTATTAGTGTGGTGTTGTTAGTGTGGTGTTGTTAGTGTGGTGCTGTTGGTGTGGTGTTATTGGTGTGGTGTTATTGGTGTGGTGTTGTTGGTGTGGTGTTGTTGGTGTGGTGTTGTTTGTGTGTTTATGTTGGTGTGGTGTTGTTGGTGTGGTGTTGTTGGTGTGGTGTTGTTGGTGTGGTGTTGTTGGTGTGGTGTTGTTGGTGTGGTGTTGTTGGTGTGGTGTTGTTGGTGTGGTGTTGTTGGTGTGGTGTTGTTGGTGTGTTGTTGTTGGTGTGGTGTTGTTGGTGTGGTGTTGTTAGAAAATTAACAGCCAGAGAATACTTCGAGATCATCTTGCTGACACACCTTCAGTATCCTTCCTGTGTCTAGCTTGCAGCAGCTCTGCAAGTTAGTATCCTACAGCTAATCGCAACAGTCCAAGCTACATCTTGTGACCTCTTTTAAGCTGGGTTTCATATTAAGCTCACAGCAACAAGAACAGAAACCTGCTACAAAAAAATCTGAGAACTTTAATAAACAAAAGCTTGCCAACAAAATTAATATAATTGCATTGGCTTCCTATACACATCTCAGTACACGAACCAAACTTTATCAATATCTTGCAATCGTGCAATATTCAACTTAACTTTAACCCTTACACTACCAATGTGGGAAAAAATCGAATTGTATTCCAGTGCCAAAATATTTTTGGATTTTTTTTTGTATTAAAAAAATCGGCCCTTATTTTACATGTGTTTTAAAAAAAATCGGATTAAAACTTACCAAGAAACAATTGCTTGATGTTAGTGTAAGTGACTCGCAAGGTAACATTGTTGCAGCCCCCACGCTTGCAATTGCATATACTGTTAGTATTTTTGACCACTTTTTTAAAATTTTAATTTTCGAAATATACATATATGACTGGTATACATATTTTATGCCTATATTTACAGGATATTTAGTGCTCAATAGCTAATTATTTTTTTTATTTGAAGAAAAAAATTTACTGACAAATTGTTGACTCTAGTATATACACTGTATACTCATTATATATGCATACTATACGCATACTATACACTATGGTTTAGAAAGACACGTAAGCAAACACTATAACATATTTATTAGAAAACGTTTCGGTCCTGGGACCTTGATCACTTCTAACATACAGAGGTAGAAAGACTATATATATAGGCGGAGAGTGACCTGAGGAATGTCATAAGAACATAAGAATGGAGGAACACTGTAGAAGGCCTACTGGCCCAGTGTTCCTCCATTCTTATGTTCTTATGACATTCCTCAGGTCACGTGCGTCACATCTCACACTCCGCCTATATATATAATGTCTTTCTACCTCTGTATGTTAGAAGTGATCAAGGTTCCAGGACCGAAACGTTTTCTAATAAATATGTTATAGTGTTTGCTTACGTGTCTTTCTAAACCAACTTGTCGGTATTTATTACCAAGGTTTATACCAACTATACACTATACACAATATACATACATTATACACATACTATGCACACACTATACACATATTATACATACACTATACACAATATACGTACACTATACACATACTATACACTATACATGTACTATACACATACTATACACACACTACACACAATATACATGCAATATGCACAATATACATACACAATACACAACATACATACACTATACTCATACTATACACACACTATACACAATATACATACACTATGCACAATATAAACATACTATACTCACATTCACTGATCACTGTAATCACTGCAGTTACTTGAGTTCAGGTATACATAACACTAGTGTATGTTTCAGCTGGAAGAGCGAAACTTCTGCAGTTGGTGGAGGTATCGCCATTTTTCCTCCAGGTGGTGGTAAACTCCCCCTCCTGGTGGTGGTAAACTCCTCCCCAGGTGGTAGTAAATTCGTTCTCCAGGTGGTGGTAAACTTGTCCTTCTCCAGGTGGTGGTAAACTCATCCTCCTCCAGGTGGTGGTAAACTCGTCCTCCAGGTGATGGCAAACTCCTCCAGATGGTGATAAACGCCTCCAGGTGATGGTAAACTCCTCCAGGTGGTGCTCAACTCCTCCTCCTCCTCCTCCACTTACCTCATTATACTGTCTCAGACATCATCATATCTCACCTCGTGCCTGCTTATTAGGTTCAACGAACACAGTAAGTTGACGGAAGTTGTCACATCATGATAGTGTGAAGGTGACAATCAGGTGAACTAGTGGAAGGGGGCGTTGAATATATTGAGGGTGACAATCAGGTGAACTAGTGGAAGGGGGCGTTGAATATATTGAGGGTGACAATCAGGTGAACTAGGGGGCAAGTATACCTTGAATACAGAACAGATGACAATTAGGTGAACCAGTAAGGAACAAAATGGGACAATACCCTGACTGGAACAATACACAGATAACCCGCACATAGGAGAGAGGAGCTTACGACGACTTTTCGGTCCGACTTGGACCAGTTACAAAGTCACACTGACAGAAAGGACAGAATTAACCAGTATATATAAGCCAGCTGGCAGAGACGGGACAAGAGAGGTGGGAAGAGTAGCAGTGGGAGTGGTAAGGCTGGTAGTGGAAGAAGTAGTAGTAGTAATAGTAGTAGTAGTAGTAGTAGTAGTAGTAGTAGTAGTAGTAGTAGTAGTAGTAGTAGTAGTAGTAGTAGTAGTAGTAGTAGTAGTAGTAGTAGTGGTAGTTCAATGTAGGGAGAGTGGTTGGTGGGACAAGAATA
>NC_091296.1:63686341-63691341 GCF_038502225.1 Cherax quadricarinatus
ACCAGGTTGATCCCAGGTGTGTAGGGTGAGACTAGGTTGATCCCAGGTGTGTAGGGTGAGACTAGGTTGATCCCAGGTGTGTAGGGTGAGACTAGGTTGATCCCAAGTGTGTAGGGTGAGACTAGGTTGATCCCAGGTGTGTAGGGTGAGACTAGGTTGAACCCAGATATGTAGGGTGAGACTAGGTTGATCCCAGATGTGTAGGGTGAGACTAGGTTGATCCCAGGTGTGTAGGGTGAGACTAGGTTGATCCTAGGTGTGTAGGGTGAGACTAGGTTGTTCCCAAATGTGTAGGGTGAGACTAGGTTGACCCCAGATGTGTAGGGTGAGACTAGGTTGATCCCAGGTGTGTAGGGTGAGACTAGGTTGATCCCAGATCTGTAGGGTGAGACTAGGTTGATACCAGGTGTGTAGGGTGAGACTAGGTTGATCTCAGGTATGTAGGGCGAGACTAGGTTGATCTCAGGTGTGTAGGGTGAGACTAGGTTGATCCCAGGTGTGTAGGGTGAGACTAGGTTGATCCCAGGTGTGTAGGGTGAGACTAGGTTGATCCCAGGTGTGTAGGGTGAGACTAGGTTGATCTCAGGTATGTAGGGTGAGACTAGGTTGATCCTAGGTGTGTAGGGTGAGACTAGGTTGATCCCAGGTGTGTAGGGTAAGACTAGGTTGATCCCAGGTGTGTAGGGTGAGACTAGGTTGATCCCAGGTGTGTAGGGTGAGACTAGGTTGATCCCAGGTGTGTAGGGTGAGACTAGGTTGATCCCAGGTGTGTAGGGTGAGACTAGGTTGATCCCAGGTGTGTAGGGTGAGACTAGGTTGATCCCAGGTGTGTAGGGTAAGACTAGGTTGATCCCAGGTGTGTAGGGTGAGACTAGGTTGATCCCAGGTGAGTAGGGTGAGACTAAGTTGATCCCAGGTGTGTAGGGTGAGACTAGGTTGATCCCAGGTGTGTAGGGTAAGACTAGGTTGATCCCAGGTGTGTAGGGTGAGACTAGGTTGATCCCAGGTGTGTAGGGTGAGACTAGGTTGATCCCAGGTGTGTAGGGTGAGACTAGGTTGATCCCAGGTGTGTAGGGCGAGACTAGGTTGATCCCAGGTGTGTAGGGTGAGACCAGGTTGATCCCAGGTGTGTAGGGTGAGACTAGGTTGATCCCAGGTGTGTAGGGTGAGACTAGGTTGATCCCAGGTGTGTAGGGTGAGACTAGGTTGATCCCAGGTGTGTAGGGTGAGACTAGGTTGATCCCAGGTGTGTAGGGTGAGACTAGGTTGATCCCAGGTGTGTAGGGTGAGACTAGGTTGATCCCAGGTGTGTAGGGTAAGACTAGGTTGATCCCAGGTGTGTAGGGTGAGACTAGGTTGATCCCAGGTGAGTAGGGTGAGACTAAGTTGATCCCAGGTGTGTAGGGTGAGACTAGGTTGATCCCAGGTGTGTAGGGTAAGACTAGGTTGATCCCAGGTGTGTAGGGTGAGACTAGGTTGATCCCAGGTGTGTAGGGTGAGACTAGGTTGATTCCAGGTGTGTAGGGTGAGACTAGGTTGATCCCAGGTGTGTAGGGCGAGACTAGGTTGATCCCAGGTGTGTAGGGTGAGACCAGGTTGATCCCAGGTGTGTAGGGTGAGACTAGGTTGATCCCAGGTGTGTAGGGTGAGACTAGGTTGATCCCAGGTGTGTAGGGTGAGACTAGGTTGATCCCAAGTGTGTAGGGTGAGACTAGGTTGATCCCAGGTGTGTAGGGTGAGACTAGGTTGAACCCAGATATGTAGGGTGAGACTAGGTTGATCCCAGATGTGTAGGGTGAGACTAGGTTGATCCCAGGTGTGTAGGGTGAGACTAGGTTGATCCTAGGTGTGTAGGGTGAGACTAGGTTGTTCCCAAATGTGTAGGGTGAGACTAGGTTGACCCCAGATGTGTAGGGTGAGACTAGGTTGATCCCAGGTGTGTAGGGTGAGACTAGGTTGATCCCAGATCTGTAGGGTGAGACTAGGTTGATACCAGGTGTGTAGGGTGAGACTAGGTTGATCTCAGGTATGTAGGGCGAGACTAGGTTGATCTCAGGTGTGTAGGGTGAGACTAGGTTGATCCCAGGTGTGTAGGGTGAGACTAGGTTGATCCCAGGTGTGTAGGGTGAGACTAGGTTGATCCCAGGTGTGTAGGGTGAGACTAGGTTGATCTCAGGTATGTAGGGTGAGACTAGGTTGATCCTAGGTGTGTAGGGTGAGACTAGGTTGATCCCAGGTGTGTAGGGTAAGACTAGGTTGATCCCAGGTGTGTAGGGTGAGACTAGGTTGATCCCAGGTGTGTAGGGTGAGACTAGGTTGATCCCAGGTGTGTAGGGTGAGACTAGGTTGATCCCAGGTGTGTAGGGTGAGACTAGGTTGATCCCAGGTGTGTAGGGTGAGACTAGGTTGATCCCAGGTGTGTAGGGTAAGACTAGGTTGATCCCAGGTGTGTAGGGTGAGACTAGGTTGATCCCAGGTGAGTAGGGTGAGACTAAGTTGATCCCAGGTGTGTAGGGTGAGACTAGGTTGATCCCAGGTGTGTAGGGTAAGACTAGGTTGATCCCAGGTGTGTAGGGTGAGACTAGGTTGATCCCAGGTGTGTAGGGTGAGACTAGGTTGATCCCAGGTGTGTAGGGTGAGACTAGGTTGATCCCAGGTGTGTAGGGCGAGACTAGGTTGATCCCAGGTGTGTAGGGTGAGACCAGGTTGATCCCAGGTGTGTAGGGTGAGACTAGGTTGATCCCAGGTGTGTAGGGTGAGACTAGGTTGATCCCAGGTGTGTAGGGTGAGACTAGGTTGATCCCAAGTGTGTAGGGTGAGACTAGGTTGATCCCAGGTGTGAAGGGTGAGACTAGGTTGATCCCAGGTGTGTAGGGTAAGACTAGGTTGATCCCAGGTGTGTAGGGTGAGACTAGGTTGATCCCAGGTGTGTAGGGTGAGACTAGGTTGATCCCAGGTGTGTAGGGTGAGACTAGGTTGATCCCAGGTGTGTAGGGTGAGACTAGGTTGATCCCAGGTGTGTAGGGTGAGACTAGGTTGATCCCAGGTGTGTAGGGTAAGACTAGGTTGATCCCAGGTGTGTAGGGTGAGACTAGGTTGATCCCAGGTGAGTAGGGTGAGACTAAGTTGATCCCAGGTGTGTAGGGTGAGACTAGGTTGATCCCAGGTGTGTAGGGTTAGACTAGGTTGATCCCAGGTGTGTAGGGTGAGACTAGGTTGATCCCAGGTGTGTAGGGTGAGACTAGGTTGATTCCAGGTGTGTAGGGTGAGACTAGGTTGATCCCAGGTGTGTAGGGCGAGACTAGGTTGATCCCAGGTGTGTAGGGTGAGACCAGGTTGATCCCAGGTGTGTAGGGTGAGACTAGGTTGATCCCAGGTGTGTAGGGTGAGACTAGGTTGATCCCAGGTGTGTAGGGTGAGACTAGGTTGATCCCAAGTGTGTAGGGTGAGACTAGGTTGATCCCAGGTGTGTAGGGTGAGACTAGGTTGAACCCAGATATGTAGGGTGAGACTAGGTTGATCCCAGATGTGTAGGGTGAGACTAGGTTGATCCCAGGTGTGTAGGGTGAGACTAGGTCGATCCTAGGTGTGTAGGGTGAGACTAGGTTGTTCCCAAATGTGTAGGGTGAGACTAGGTTGACCCCAGATGTGTAGGGTGAGACTAGGTTGATCCCAGGTGTGTAGGGTGAGACTAGGTTGATCCCAGATCTGTAGGGTGAGACTAGGTTGATACCAGGTGTGTAGGGTGAGACTAGGTTGATCTCAGGTATGTAGGGCGAGACTAGGTTGATCTCAGGTGTGTAGGGTGAGACTAGGTTGATCCCAGGTGTGTAGGGTGAGACTAGGTTGATCCCAGGTGTGTAGGGTGAGACTAGGTTGATCCCAGGTGTGTAGGGTGAGACTAGGTTGATCTCAGGTATGTAGGGTGAGACTAGGTTGATCCTAGGTGTGTAGGGTGAGACTAGGTTGATCCCAGGTGTGTAGGGTAAGACTAGGTTGATCCCAGGTGTGTAGGGTGAGACTAGGTTGATCCCAGGTGTGTAGGGTGAGACTAGGTTGATCCCAGGTGTGTAGGGTGAGACTAGGTTGATCCCAGGTGTGTAGGGTGAGACTAGGTTGATCCCAGGTGTGTAGGGTGAGACTAGGTTGATCCCAGGTGTGTAGGGTAAGACTAGGTTGATCCCAGGTGTGTAGGGTGAGACTAGGTTGATCCCAGGTGAGTAGGGTGAGACTAAGTTGATCCCAGGTGTGTAGGGTGAGACTAGGTTGATCCCAGGTGTGTAGGGTAAGACTAGGTTGATCCCAGGTGTGTAGGGTGAGACTAGGTTGATCCCAGGTGTGTAGGGTGAGACTAGGTTGATCCCAGGTGTGTAGGGTGAGACTAGGTTGATCCCAGGTGTGTAGGGCGAGACTAGGTTGATCCCAGGTGTGTAGGGTGAGACCAGGTTGATCCCAGGTGTGTAGGGTGAGACTAGGTTGATCCCAGGTGTGTAGGGTGAGACTAGGTTGATCCCAGGTGTGTAGGGTGAGACTAGGTTGATCCCAAGTGTGTAGGGTGAGACTAGGTTGATCCCAGGTGTGTAGGGTGAGACTAGGTTGAACCCAGATATGTAGGGTGAGACTAGGTTGATCCCAGATGTGTAGGGTGAGACTAGGTTGATCCCAGGTGTGTAGGGTGAGACTAGGTTGATCCTAGGTGTGTAGGGTGAGACTAGGTTGTTCCCAAATGTGTAGGGTGAGACTAGGTTGACCCCAGATGTGTAGGGTGAGACTAGGTTGATCCCAGGTGTGTAGGGTGAGACTAGGTTGATCCCAGATGTGTAGGGTGAGACTAGGTTGATACCAGGTGTGTAGGGTGAGACTAGGTTGATCTCAGGTATGTAGGGCGAGACTAGGTTGATCTCAGGTGTGTAGGGTGAGACTAGGTTGATCCCAGGTGTGTAGGGTGAGACTAGGTTGATCCCAGGTGTGTAGGGTGAGACTAGGTTGATCCCAGGTGT
>NC_091296.1:63703841-63713841 GCF_038502225.1 Cherax quadricarinatus
TAATTCCTCCCCACCACCACCACCCAACGATAATTCCTGCCCACCATCACCACCCAGAGATAATTCCTCCCCACCACCACCACCCAGAGATAAATCCTCCCCACCATCACCACCCAGAGATAATTCCTCCCCAACACCACCACCCAGAGATAATTCCTCCCCAACATCACCACTGAGAGATAATTCCTCCCCACCACCACCACCCATAGATAATTCCTCCCCACCATCACCACCCTGAAATAATTCCTCCCCACTACCACCAACCAGAGATAATTCCTCCCCTCCACCACCCAGAGATAATTCCTCCCCACCATCACCACCCAGAGATAAATCCTCCCCACCATCACCACCCAGAGATAATTCCTCCCCAACACCACCACCCAGAGATAATTCCTCTTCACCATCACTACCCAGAGATAATTCCTCCCCACCACCACCACCCATAGATAATTCCTCCCCACCATCACCACCCAGAAATAATTCCTCCCCACCACCACCAACCAGAGATAATTCCTCCCCACCACCACCCAGAGATAATTCCTCCCCACCATCACCACCCAGAGATAATTCCTCCCCACCACAATCCCCCAGAGATAATTCCTCCCCACCATCACCACCCAGAGATAATTCCTCCCCACCACCACCACCCAGAGATAATTCCTCCCCACCATCACCACCCAGAGATAATTCCTCCCCACCACCACCACCCAGAGATAATTCCTCCCCACCATCCCCAACCAGAGATAATTCCTTCAAACCACCACCACCCATAGATAATTCCTCCCCACCATCACCACCCAGAAATAATTCCTCCACACCACCACCAACCAGAGATAATTCCTCCCCACCACCACCCAGAGATAATTCCTCCCCACCATCACCACGCAGAGATAATTCCTCCCCACCACCACCCCCCAGAGATAATTCCTCCCCACCACCACCATCCAGAGATAAATCCTCCCCACCACCACCACCCAGAGATAATTCCTCCCCACCATCACCACCCAGAGATAATTCCTCCCCACCACCACCCCCCAGAGATAATTCCTCCCCACCATCACCACCCAGAGATAATTTCTCCCCACCACCACCACCCAGAGATAATTCCTCCCCACCATCACCACCCAGAGATAATTCCTCCCCACCACCACAACCCAGAGATAATTACTCCCCACCATCACCACCCAGAGATAATTTCTCCCCAACATCACCACCCAGAGATAATTCCTCCCCACCATCACCACCCAGAGATAATTCCTCCCCACCATCACCACCCAGAGATAATTCCTCTCCACCACCACCACCCAGAGATAATTCCTCCACACCACCACCCAGAGATAATTCCTCCCAACCACCACCCAGAGAATTCCTCCCCACCACCACCCAGAGAATTCCTCCCCACCATCACCACCCAGAGATAATTCCTCCCCACCACCACCACCCAGAGATAATTCCTCCCCACCATCACCACCAAGAGATAATTCCTCCCCACCACCACCCCCCAGAAATAATTCCTCCCCACCATCACCACCCAGAGATAATTCCTCCCCTCCACCACCACCAAGAGATAATTCCTCCCCACCATCACCACCCAGAGATAATTCCTCTCCACCACCACCACCGAGAGATAATTCCTCCTCACCACCACCCAGAGATAATTCCTCCCAACCACCACCCAGAGAATTCCTCCCCACCATCACCACCCAGATATAATTCCTCCACACCACCACCACCTAAAGATAATTCCTCCCCACCATCACCACCCAGAGATAATTCCTCCCCCCATCACCACCCAGAGATAATTCCTCCCCACCATCACGACCCAGAGATAATTCCTCCCCACCACCACTACCCAGAGATAATTCCTCCCCACCATCACCACCCAAAGATAATTCCTCCCCACCACTACCCCAGAGATAATTCCTCCCCACCTTCACCATCTAGAGATAATTCCTCCCCGCCACCACCACCCAAAGATAATTCCTCTCCACCACCACCACCACCACCCAGAGATAATTCCTCCCCACCATCACCACCCACATATAATTTCTCCCCACCACCACCACCCAGAGATAATTCTTCCCCACCATCATCACCCAGAGATAATTCCTCACCACCACTACCATCCAGAGCTAATTCCTCCCCACCTTCACCACCCAGAGATAATTTCTCCCCAACACCACCACCCAGAGATAATTCCTCCCCACCATCACCAACCAGAAATAATTCCTCCCCACCTTCACCACCCAGAGATAATTCCTCCCCACCACCACCCAGAGATAATTCCTCCCCACCATCAGCACCCAGTGATAATTCCTCCCCACCACCACCACCCAGAGATAATTCCTCCCCACCATCACCACCCAGAGATAATTCCTCCCCACCACCACTACTCAGTGATAATTCCTCCCCACCATCACCACCCAAAGATAATTCCTCCCCACCACTACCCCCAGAGATAATTCCTCCCCACCTTCACCACCCAGAGATAATTCCTCCCCACCATCAGCACCCAGTGATAATTCCTCCCCACCACCACCACCCAGAGATAATTTCTCCCCACCACCACCACCCAGAGATAATTCTTCCCCTCCATCATCACCCAGAGATAATTCCTCCCCACCACCACCATCCAGAGATAATTCCTCCCCACCATCACCACCCAGAGATAATTCATCCCCACCAACACCACCCAGAGATAATTCCTCCCTACCATCACCACCCAGAGATAATTCCTCCCCACCACCACCACGCAGAGATAATTCCTCCCCACCATCGCCACCCTGAGATAATTCCTCCCCACCATCACCACCCAGAGATAATTCCTCCCAACCACCACCACCCATAGATAATTCCTTGCCACCATCACCACCCCAGAGATAATTCCTTCCCACCACCACCACCCAGAGATAATTCCTCCTCACCACCACCACCAGAGATAATTACTCCCCACCACCACCACTCAGAGATAATTCCTCCCAACCACCACCACCCTGAGATAATTCCTCCCCACCACCACCACCCTGAGATGATTCCTCCCCACCACCACCACCACCACCACTCAGAGATAATTCCTCCCCACCATCACCACCCAGAGATAATTCCTCCCCACCACCACCACTCAGAGATAATTCCTCCCAACCACTACCCCCTGAGATAATTCCTCCTCACCATCACCACCCAGAGATAATTCCTCCCCACCATCACCACCCAGAGATAATTCCTCCCCACCACCACCACCCAGAAATAATTCCTCCCCACCATCACCACCCAGAGATAATTCCTCTCCACCACCACCACCCAGAGCTAATTCCTCCTCACCACCATCCAGAGATAATTCCTCCCCACCACCACCCAGAGAATTTCTCCCCACCATCACCACCCAGAGATAATTGCTCCCCACCACCACCACCTAAAGATAATTCCTCCCCACCATCACCACCCAAAGATAATTCCTCCCCACCACCACCACCCAGAGATAATTCCTCCCCTCCATCACCACCCAGAGATAATTCCTCCCCACCACCACCACCCAGAGATAATTCCTCCCCACCATCACCACCCAGAGATAATTCCTCCCCACCACCACCACCCATAGATAATTCCTCCCTACCATCACCACCCAGAAATAATTCCTCCCCACCACCACCAACCAGAGATAATTCCTCCCCACCACCACCCAGAGATAATTCCTTCCCACCACCACCACCACTCAGAGATAATTCCTCCCCACCAGCACTCAGAGATAATTCCTCCCCACCACCACTCAGAGATAATTCCTCCCCACCACCACTCAGAGATAATTCCTCCCCACCACCACTCAGAGATAATTCCTCCCCACCACCACTCAGAGATAATTCCTCCCCACCACCACCCAGAGATAATTCCTTCCCACCACCACCACCACTCAGAGATAATTCCTCCCCACCAGCACTCAGAGATAATTCCTCCCCACCACCACTCAGAGATAATTCCTCCCCACCAGCACTCAGAGATAATTCCTCCCCACCACCACTCAGAGATAATTCCTCCCCACCACCACTCAGAGATAATTCCTCCCCACCAGCACTCAGGAATGAGGTGATGTATTGTGGCTCAGTGTGCTAAACAATTCGCAAACTGGCGAAATTATTTGAGAGCGAGTGAATATTTCACCGCTGCTGTGGCCTCGTACTCTCAACGTTAGTGACCTCGTACTCTCAACGTTAGTGACCTCGTACTCTCCACGTTAATGGCCTCGTACTCTCAACGTTAGTGACCTCGTACTCTCCACGTTAGTGGCCTCGTACTCTCAACGTTAGTGACCTCGTACTCTCCACGTTAGTGGCCTCGTACTCTCAACGTTAGTGACCTCGTACTCTCCACGTTAGTGGCCTCGTACTCTCAACGTTAGTGACATCGTACTCTCAACGTTAGTGACATCGTACTCTCAACGTTAGTGGCCTCGTACTCTCAACGTTAGTGGCCTCGTACTCTCAACGTTAATGGCCTCTTACTCTCAACGTTAGTTTACCTGGAGTTTACCTGGAGAGAGTTTCGGGGGTCAACGCCCCCGCGGCCCGGTCTGTGACCAGGCCTCCTGGTGGATCAGCGCCTGATCAACCAGGCTGTTGCTGCTGGCTGCACGCAAACCAACGTACGAGCCACAGCCCGGCTGATCAGGAACTGCCTTTAGGTGCTTGTCCAGTGCCAGCTTGAAGACTGCCAGGGGTCTGTTGGTAATCCCCCTTATGTGTGCTGGGAGGCAGTTGAACAGTCTCGGGCCCCTGACACTTATTGTATGGTCTCTTAACGTGCTAGTGACACCCCTGCTTTTCATTGGGGGGATGGTGCATCGTCTGCCAAGTCTTTTGCTTTCGTAGTGAGTGATTTTCGTGTGCAAGTTCGGTACTAGTCCCTCTAGGATTTTCCAGGTGTATATAATCATGTATCTCTCCCTCCTGCGTTCCAGGGAATACAGGTTTAGAAACCTCAAGCGCTCCCAGTAATTGAGGTGTTTTATCTCCGTTATGCGCGCCGTGAAAGTTCTCTGTACATTTTCTAGGTCGGCAATTTCACCTGCCTTGAAAGGTGCTGTTAGAGTGCAGCAATATTCCAGCCTAGATAGAACAAGTGACCTGAAGAGTGTCATCATGGGCTTGGCCTCCCTAGTTTTGAAGGTTCTCATTATCCATCCTGTCATTTTTCTAGCAGATGCGATTGATACAATGTTATGGTCCTTGAAGGTGAGATCCTCCGACATAATCACTCCCAGGTCTTTGACGTTGGTGTTTCGCTCTATTTTGTGGCCAGAATTTGTTTTGTACTCTGATGAAGATTTAATTTCCTCATGTTTACCATATCTGAGTAATTGAAATTTCTCATCGTTGAACTTCATATTGTTTTCTGCAGCCCACTGAAAGATTTGGTTGATGTCCGCCTGGAGCCTTGCAGTGTCTGCAATGGAAGACACTGTCATGCAGATTCGGGTGTCATCTGCAAAGGAAGACACGGTGCTGTGGCTGACATCCTTGTCTATGTCGGATATGAGGATGAGGAACAAGATGGGAGCTAGTACTGTGCCTTGTGGAACAGAGCTTTTCACCGTAGCTGCCTCGGACTTTACTCTGTTGACGACTACTCTCTGTGTTCTGTTAGTGAGGAAATTATAGATCCATCGACCAACTTTTCCTGTTATTCCTTTAGCGCGCATTTTGTGCGCTATTACGCCATGGTCACACTTGTCGAAGGCTTTTGCAAAGTCTGTATATATTACATCTGCATTCTTTTTGTCTTCTAGTGCATTTAGGACCTTGTCGTAGTGATCCAGTAGTTGAGACAGACAGGAGCGACCTGTTCTAAATCCATGTTGCCCTGGGTTGTGTAACTGATGGGTTTCTAGATGGGTGGTGATCTTGCTTCTTAGGACCCTTTCAAAGATTTTTATGATATGGGATGTTAGTGCTATTGGTCTGTAGTTCTTTGCTGTTGCTTTACTGCCCCCTTTGTGGAGTGGGGCTATGTCTGTTGTTTTTAGTAACTGAGGGACGACCCCCGTGTCCATGCTCCCTCTCCATAGGATGGAAAAGGCTCGTGATAGGGGCTTCTTGCAGTTCTTGATGAACACAGAGTTCCATGAGTCTGGCCCTGGGGCAGAGTGCATGGGCATGTCATTTATCGCCTGTTCGAAGTCATTTGGCGTCAGGATAACATCGGATAGGCTTGTGTTAATCAAATTTTGTGGCTCTCTCATAAAAAATTCATTTTGATCTTCGACTCTCAGTCTGGTTAGCGGCTTGCTAAAAACTGAGTCATATTGGGACTTGAGTAGCTCACTCATTTCCTTGCTGTCAACTGTGTAGGACCCATCTTGTTTAAGTAGGGGCCCAATACTGGACGTTGTTCTCGATTTTGATTTGGCATAGGAGAAGAAATACTTTGGGTTTCTTTCGATTTCATTTATGGCTTTTAGTTCTTCCCGCGATTCCTGACTCCTAAAGGATTCTTTTAGCTTAAGTTCGATGCTTGCTATTTCTCTGACCAGTGTCTCCCTGCGCATTTCTGATATATTGACCTCTTTTAGCCGCTCTGTTATTCTTTTCCGTCGCCTGTAAAGGGAGCGCCTGTCTCTTTCTATTTTACATCTACTCCTCCTTTTTCTTAGAGGAATAAGCCTTGTGCATACATCGAGTGCCACCGAGTTAATCTGTTCTAGGCATAAGTTTGGGTCTGTGTTGCTTAGTATATCTTCCCAGCTTATATCGGTTAGGACTTGGTCCCACTTTATGTTTTTGTTATTGAAGTTGAATTTGGTGAATGCTCCCTCGTGACTAGTCTCATTTTGTCGGTCTGGGGCTCCACGCATACATGTCTGAACCTCAATTATGTTGTGATCTGAGTATATTGTTTTTGATATGGTGACATTTCTTATCAGATCATCATTGTTAGTGAAGATGAGGTCTAGTGTATTCTCCAGTCTAGTAGGCTCTATTATTTGCTGGTTTAAATTGAATTTTGTGCAGAGATTTAAAAGCTCGTGTGAGTGTGAGTTTTCATTAGAGCTGCCTCCTGGTGTTATTACTGCAACAATATTATTTGCTATATTCCTCCATTTTAGGTGCCTTAAGTTGAAATCCCCCAGGAGCAAGATGTTGGGTGCAGGAGCTGGAAGATTTTCCAGACAGTGGTCAATTTTTAACAGCTGTTCCTGGAATTGCTGGGATGTTGCATCCGGAGGCTTGTAGACTACCACAATGACTAGGTTTTGGTTCTCGACCTTTACTGCTAAAACTTCCACTACGTCATTTGAGGCATTAAGCAGTTCTGTGCAAACAAGTGACTCTGCAATGTACAGGCCAACCCCCCCCCTTTTGCCTGTTCACTCTGTCACATCTGTATAGGTTGTAACCTGGGATCCATATTTCGTTGTCCAAGTGATCCTTTATGTGGGTCTCAGTGAAAGCCGCGAACATTGCCTTTGCCTCTGCAAGCAGTCCACGGATGAAAGGTATTTTGTTGTTTATTGCTGGCTTTAGACCCTGTATATTTGCAAAGAAGAATGTTATCGGACTGGTGGTATTGTTGGTACTGGGGGGGGATTTTTTTTCCGGCATTAGTATCTGTATCTGTTGGTTTGGAGTGGAGGCCATCGACTGTGGTTCCACTCCAGGAATGACTGGATTTGGTGTACGATTTCTGCCATTTCCTGCCAGTTTTTTTCCTTCCTGGCACTAAAAAACCTCTCCCTCTTGAGTGGCTGTGGCTACCCAGGTTTTCCCATGGCCTGGATGTTTTGTATCTTTTTGTCCCCTTTAGATGGTATGCCTGGCAATTTAAGTTATAGCACAGTCTTTCCTGTACTGAAGAGGTACACATTTCAGGGTGAAAAAGCTTACAGGAAGGGAGTTTGCATTTTCCTGTTGTCATATGGGCATGACATTTTCTAGGGTGGTCATAGTTGCATGTCCCATCTGTTTTTCCAGATTTCCCATGCCAGCAGATACCAAGTGCATAGTATGTGCACAGGCTTGGTTTCCGTTTGCCTTGGGTTTCTGTGACTGTATTCCCTGTTGGTGCATGTTTCCCTGTCTTATTCCTATCCTCCTTAGCACCAACAATGGAGCTCCCACCAGTTGTTTTTGGTAATTTATCCTCACTATTGCTATTGGAGTCCTCTTGTTTGCTATTTCCTGCGGTATTTCTGGTTTGCAATATTGGTTTTATCTTATCTTTGACTACACTTGTTTCCCTACTATGGCTCCTGTCCTCTATGAGGTCATTTATATGTATTCCTTCCTGCGTATAATTCCCGACTACCTGGACAAAATCTCCAGCTTCACCATTACTGTCTACCAGGACAGTATCTCCAGCTTCACCATTTCTGTCTCCCAGGACAGCACCTCCAGCTTCACCATTACTGTCTCCCAGGACAGTATCTCCAGCTTCACCATTACTGTCTCCCAGGACAGCACCTCCAGCTTCACCATTACTGTCTCCCAGGACAGCACTATCAGCCCCACATTTACTGACTACCAGGACATCACCTCCAGCCTTACAGTTTGTGACTACATGGCCAGTATCAAGGGCAGTACCATTCAGCCCGGACTTTTTATGTTCCCATCTGTTGTAGAAAGCTTCCAGGTTTTCTATGAAAGCAGCTTTGATGTTATCCTCTTTTAATACCCTTGTGATTTTAGTCCACAGATTTTCCTCATTTGGGCATACCCAAAAACACTTCTCTGTTTTAATACTGCTTGTAGCTAGTTCTGGGATATCTGCACAAGGAGCGTGACACCAATTTCCACAAAAATGACAATTTATCCATGTGGTAGCCCGTTTGTTTGACTGACCACAGACTACACACAGCTTCATAATGATTTGAATGGTTGATTTACTGCAAGTCTACTAGCAACCTCTTGAATATTATATTAATAACCTTAAATGAAGCTCTAGCTATTTGTATTTCTGTTTCTAACTCTTTTTGTATATTGGACAGCTTACCGTCACGTTCCTGATTTTTAATGTTTGTGTTTATAAGGGCGCCTACAAACCCATCCGTTTACAGTCTGCTTTATTGTCCAACGAAACTGTTTGAAACCAGTCCAGGGTTCGGACCAGTCAAGGGTTCGGACCAGTCAAGGGTTCGGACCAGTCGATCTGCTCTGATCAGTGGGTCACTTATTTAAAACATACTGGTCGGTGATTTGAGCTAACACATGAAGGATCTACTGGAAATTATCTACCCGAGTAATATGTGATTTGACTGATACAAAAGTATAACTTGCGTGTTGAAGAGCCGGTGATATCTGGCAGCTCCTACAATGACGTACAGTCGACCTCTTTGTTTATCAATCGCTGTATCTGGCTTTTCTATTTTTGTTTTTCCGTCTCCACCACAATAAATGCTATATTATCACTATAGTTGACTGGTGCAAATTTTGGAGGAAGGACGCTTTTTCTGTAGTAATAATTGCTTCTCGTTGTGTATATTGCGACCGCTGGTAACTACAGGTTATATGAAATTCACAGTAACGTCTCGTATTTCAAGAAAATGAAACTAATGAAAGTCACTCCACTCCACTAAGTACCATTATAATACTGGTTAGTTGCTACTACAACACTGTATTCTGCTATTCACTGGTATCACTAGATTATATGCGAGTACACTAGCAGGCCAGGAAGATTATTAAAAACAGCTGACCTGTGGTAAGTTTCTGGCGACTTCTGGCACCTGCCTCTATAGGCTTATCACTTCATTTACAAATTCACCTGTTTTCAAATGACACTTTAGCCTTTATCATCAATATACTAGGGAGCCACTGTAGTATACACTATACACTATGTATACTCAATGCTTTCAGGGAGACTTTCTTTCCTCTGACACAACGTTCAATTATTATTATTTTTTTCACACGGGAAACAGGCCTATGATTCCCCTCTGGCAGTAAACTCTGCTAGGTAATGCACACTAATTCTCCTTTTTGACTCAGTATATAATGTTTTCCGCCCAAGATTGGTTCCA
>NC_091296.1:63718841-63733841 GCF_038502225.1 Cherax quadricarinatus
TTACATAAGTAAAACCAGAAGAACGGGAATCTAAGCAAACTTAATAATCTTCGGGAAACGAGATCAAGTTTTAAATTCGACCCCACGTCCCTCAGGATCTCCGGAGATCCTTCAAAGGGCCTTGAATCCCCTGCAAGTCTTGGAGGCGAACGCTTGATCCTTCAAGTATCACAAGTGGCTACAAGGCATCGCCGAACCCAGCAAGTTAGCTCAGGGATTTAAAGTCACAGAAGAAGATTCAGCGTGATAGTGTGCAACCGCATACGATTTTAGTGGGACACATATTCAGGAACCTAAAGTACGCTTAGGAGTCGCCTGGTATTATTTACACAAATCAATTTTACAGGCTAAGACTTGTTATCCTACCTTAGCTCATTTCAAAGCCCCAGCATTATCTGAGGTATACTACCGCCTTCCAGGATGCCACCCGCATCAGTCAGCTAACACCCAAGTACCTGTTTGCTGCTAGGTAGACATGGACAGTAGGTGTAAGGGAACATGCCCAATGTTTGCCGACAATTTTTGTGGCTTAGAGCAGAGAGGTGAAGTGTGTGTTGTTCCTTGTGTCAAAGAAACTCTGGGTGATCTCTGTATTCCTCAGAAACCAACAGAACCAAATCTTCTTCGAGACTTTGTGAGATTAAACTATCGACCAAATCAGAGTCACTGAGAGAATCAAATCTTCATCTAGAATATGAATGATCAGAGCAGAGGTGCCAGTGATCTGAGTGATCACAGCAGAGGTGCCAGTGATCCGAGTGATCACAGCAGAGGTGCCAGTGATCTGAGTGATCACAGCAGAGGTGCCAGTGATCTGAGTGATCACAGCAGAGGTGCCAGTGATCTGAGTGATCACAGCAGAGGTGCCAGTGATCTGAGTGATCACAGCAGAGGTGCCAGCAATCTGAGTGATCACAGCAGAGGTGCCAGTGATCTGAGTGATCACAGCAGAGGTGCCAGTGATCTGAGTGATCAGAGCAGAGGTGCCAGTGATCCGAGTGATCAGAGCAGAGGTGCCAGTGATCCGAGTGATCACAGCAGATGTGCCAGTGATCTGAGTGATCACAGCAGAGGTGCCAGTGATCTGAGTGATCACAGCAGAGGTGCCAGTGATCTGAGTGATCACAGCAGAGGTGCCAGCAATCTGAGTGATCACAGCAGAGGTGCCAGTGATCTGAGTGATCACAGCAGAGGTGCCAGTGATCTGAGTGATCACAGCAGAGGTGCCAGTGATCCGAGTGATCAGAGCAGAGGTGCCAGTGATCCGAGTGATCACAGCAGATGTGCCAGTGATCTGAGTGATCACAGCAGAGGTGCCAGTGATCTGAGTGATCACAGCAGAGGTGCCAGTGATCTGAGTGATCACAGCAGAGGTGCCAGTGATCTGAGTGATCACAGCAGAGGTGCCAGTGATCTGAGTGATCACAGCAGAGGTGCCAGTGATCTGAGTGATCACAGCAGAGGTGCCAGTGATCTGAGTGACCACAGCAGAGGTGCCAGTGATCTGAGTGATCACAGCAGAGGTGCCAGTGATCTGAGTGATCACAGCAGAGGTGCCAGTGATCCGAGTGATCACAGCAGAGGTGCCAGTGATCCGAGTGATCACAGCAGAGGTGCCAGTGATCCGAGTGATCACAGCAGAGGTGCCAGTGATCTGAGTGATCACAGCAGAGGTGCCAGTGATCTGAGTGATCACAGCAGAGGTGCCAGTGATCTGAGTGATCACAGCAGAGGTGCCAGTGATCCGAGTGATCACAGCAGAGGTGCCAGTGATCCGAGTGATCACAGCAGAGGTGCCAGTGATCTGAGTGATCACAGCAGAGGTGCCAGTGATCTGAGTGATCACAGCAGAGGTGCCAGTGGTCATAACTCTCCAAGAATATTTTTCAAGCAGGTGTAGCAGCAAGAACGTTCACTCGTTAATGTTTTCTTAAGTTCCTTGCCACGGTTCGAGTCCTGTTCAGCCTTGAGATGTTCAGTTTCTTGAATCAAACATTGATTAATTACTCAGAGGAACCCACTTAGCTACTAGCACTTAGTGAAGAGGGTTTCAGTATGAGGGCGAAAGATGCACTTCACAGATTTTTAATAGGCAATTAGACAGATCAACCCTTTAATATAAACGACGTTTTGCTCAGTGAGAGATTTATCATAGCTTAATGAAAGGTCTTATTGAGCGAAACGTAGATTTTTAAGAGTCTTGAATCACGAAATCGTAATAACACTATGGCAAACATACCAGGGTACGGGAGATGGGTTGAACCCGTGGCAAGTGTGTCGTAAAACACCAGGCCAGCTGGCTACAATAAGATTCATCCAACCAGGTATATTTATATGCCAGGGGTTCTAACCCCCCACCCGTACGATGGTTTGACAGTCTTCTCTGTTCGTGTCTCCTTACCGTCCATCATCCAAAGAAGAGTTCCCATGAAGTCAAAATGAAGCTGAGAGTTCTGTCAAACAGAAGATCCTGTCAGGCTCCACAGAATTCTCTGCGTTTTTCCTTCTCTTTCCAGCAACTAGGAAGAATCATGAAGAAGGAACTATCTGTGAGACCCTCCGCCTCCTCATCCTCCTCCTAATCCTCCTGCTCTCTTTCCAGCAACTAGGAAGAATCATCAAGAAGGAGCTATTTGTGAGACCCTCCTCCTCCTCCTCCTCCTCCTAATCCTCCTGCTCTCTTTCCAGCAACTAGGAAGAATCGTCAAGAAGGAACTATCTGTGAGACCATCCTCCTCCTAATCCTCTTTCTAGCAACTAGGAAGAATCAAGACGGATGCACCTCACCAAGCAAGGTGAGGTGCATCAGGGTCATCATGAAGGTACCATCTGGTATTCACAACATAATTGCCAGAAGGCCAAGTTGGGAACTGCGGTATAATGACTTAAATAGGTCCGTCGGGGCTGAAGACGTGCTGAAAATACCGAGATGGTTCTTCCTGCCTTCAGACACTAACGTGTTGGTGCTCTGGGCAGTGTCTTGGGCCAGTGCCTGCGGCTAGTGTCTGGGGCCAATGGCTGATCCCTGTTCAAGGTTGTAAATGTTGAACCCCGTATCCAGGGTTACTGTGCCAATACATACATACATACACACAGACACAGACACAGACACAGACACAGACACAGACACACAGACACAGACACACACACACACACACACACACACACACACACACACACACACACACACACACACGAGTGGTATTGATCAATAACAACACTGTTACTAGCCAAGGTCTCGAACCCATGATATTTTGGCCCGCCTCATGGTGAGCGAAAATCACATGACGCTCTAACCCACAGGTAAGCATGCTGACTCGGGAGGAATCATGTTAAAAAATTCGATCTAACTTCTCCTCATATCAATAAAAAAACATCCTCATTTCATGTCATGCTTCATCAGTGTTTTTAGTCAGCATTAACCTGTGGACATGACTTAAGAAATCGTAATGACACGATTGCAAATAAACCATACCCCCGGCCTAGTGGCTAGCGCGACGGGCTGGAGTTTTGAGACTCTATGACCGCGGGTTCAATCCCGGCCGGGGGTATGGTTTAACCTGTGGAGCTGGTCGACTGGAGTCGTGGCTGAGGTCATCAACAATATTCTGGAGAGGCGATCTGGGTGGGATGCGTTTACTGAGACACTTACCCTTAAACAGTTATTTAAGCGAAGCTTCGTGAGATTTAAGGAGAGAACGTTCGTAGGAGGTAACAGCAAGAGTCGAGGAAGGGAAGAGGCGAGATAACTGAGAGAAATGATGGCAAGAGGCGTTCATAATGCAAGATAATAGCTGCACAAACTGTATTACAGAGACACTCGCTGCTAAATTTATTGCGCTTTGGCAATAGATACAATGACATTAATTTACTTTGGATTTTGAGCTGTCTCTCATGTTTACTGTTATGTATCTTACTCTGTTTCATAAATATTTGGTGCTCACCCATATGGGGGTACAAGGGGGAGGAGTGTGTATGGGGGTGACACTGTACCTGCCTCCTGGGGTCAGGACACTGCACCAACTACACTGGCTAACTACTACTGAGAATTGATCCACCCTATTTATTATTGCTGTTGAAGAAACGGTGACAGCAAAAGGCCTAGAGCTAGCTTTTCTATCTCTTAGTACTGCCAGGGATTAGAGAGGAAAGAAACTTTTAAGAACATGAAAAAGGTTAGGAGGCTTACTGAACAGCGGTAAAATACCCATTACAAAATTCATTGACATCTACACTGTTCATATTTACACTGTCTACCTGTTGATGGCTCAGGGGTTCACTTTCCCCGCGGGTCACTGTCCCCGCGGGTCACTGTTCCCGCGGGTCACTGTCCCCGCGGGTTACTGTCCCCAGGGGTCGGTCCCGGACCAGACCTCCTAGTTGCTGGCCTGAGCAGACTGTCTAGGGCTTCTTGAGAAGTTACTTGAAAGCCGCAGCAGTTAGAAAAACGGAAAGCCACAGCAGTTAGAAAAACGGATTATCATCTATCAATCCGTTAAACAAAGTTCAACGTACCAAGTCAGGTTCAATATGAATTTCAAGAAAATATTAAGATGTATGTTCAATATTAACCCACACGGAGAAAGAAACTCGGAAAATTAATTAGTCTGTAAATTTCAACCCCTTCTGGGGTCCTCTTCAGCAGATACAAAAATGAATAGAGAATATGTATTTATAGGAAGGATGCGCCTCTCGACCGTGCAGGTGAGCATGAAGCGTCAGGTCAGAGCGTGGGAAGACAGGTCAGGGAGGGAGTGTAATGTCAGGTCTTGAATTAGGTGACTTAAATCAAACTTAAAATCTGAGCAAGTAGTTCCTCTGTGCTATGTAATTCCTGATCTTGTGCTGACTTTCTATATTAGGTTGGGTACTGGTATGTACTTCCTAAGGGCGAATATTTAAATAGTTTTATTTCTGGTGACGCGTCCATCAAGGAATGGTAACTGGCTGCTTGTTACCAATTCAACTTAGAAATGTAAATAGGAAACAGATTATTAATATTCTCTAAAAATGTGTCGAGACTACTACAGCTGTCGTCCCATATGGTAAAGAAAGCATCAGTGTGTTTATACCAGATCATGTCTGGTGAGTTGATGCTGGGAAGATTTGTAGTCATAATATCCCATGTATAGGTTAGAGAGTACGGGAGAGAGTGGGCTTCCCATGCTGCAACCTCATTTCTGTTTGAAGAATTCATTGCTGAAAGATAAAACATTGGTAGTAATATAATTTGGTGAGGGGCTAAGATTTTCTAGATGGAAAGTGGGAACTCCTTTTGATGTGGAAGCAATTTGGTATATCCAGACTAAAAAGAAAATTGCCCAAATAATGGTACAACGAGGAAAAGGTGGATCCACGAGGAAGACAGGTAGGGTCCATGAGGCTGACAACAAAGGAGAAGAGAATCCATTAGGCTGACAATAAGGATGGTCTAGGAGGCTGACAACAAGGAAGGAGAGGAGTCCATGAGGCTGACTTGGAGGGCAGGGAGGATACCAAAAAAACAGCTGAGGTGGTGAGAAGGCAGGCTGGAAGAGATATGAATCAGTGGTGAGGTGTGTGGGAGCTGACACTGGAGTATGTCCAGGGGAGAGACACAGAGTGACACACCGTGCAATATTTTGACAAGTGGGTGAGGATGTGAGGTGTGGCAGAGATAGCACCCAGTCTCAAGTTCTGTAGAAAATAATGTCTTCTTTAAACCCTGTTAGAACCTAGTTCCTAGGCTCATAACATGGTGAGTTGGTGTAGGTAGGAGAGAGTAAGATATAGATGATGGGGAACAGAGAGAGAATTAAAAAGTGAGAGAGGAAGGGAGGGAACGAAGGAAGGAGAAAGAAAAAAATTTAAGTTCTCTCGCAGTCAGGCTGGCTGGCACCTACATACATCACACGGTAGAAGAAATGAGAGTATACCTTGAGAAACAATGCAGGCGTCCAGGACGCCCTAGCTCCTGGGCTGAGTTTAATCCAAGTAAAAGTTTAAGAGCAAGATAGTGACATAACCATACTACGACACCTGCTGCTTACCCCTGTTTCATTCTGTGCAGAGCTTTATCAAGATATGTTTCACTCTGTGCAGAGCTTTATCAAGATATGTTTCACTCTGTGCAGAGCTTTATCAAGTTATGTTTCACTCTGTGCAGAGCTTTATCAAGTTATGTTTCACTCTGTGTAGAGCTTTATCAAGTTACGTTTCACTCTGTGCAGAGCTTTATCAAGTTATGTTTCACTCTGTGTAGAGCTTTATCAAGTTACGTTTCATTCGGTCCAGAACTTTCCAAGTTATGTTTCACTCTGTCCAGAGCTTTATCGAGTTATATTTCACTCTGTCCAGAGCTTTATCAAGTTATGTTTCACTCTGCGTAAAGGTTTATCAAGCCATGTTTCACTCAATACAGAGGCTCACTAAGTGAGGGCATGACAAAGCTCTACATAGAGCGAAACGCCAATGTCAGTTGCACTCATGCAGGTGCCTGGTTGCTCTTGCAGGGGGTGGGGTCGAGCCACAGCTCCTGGCACTCTGGTTTAAGGAGTGAATGTGTGAATTAGTTCTAAAAAAAAGAGTCCATGACTCTTAGTTGATTGTGAGTACACACAAAAACACACACAACATACACACAGGGCTAGGAGCTGTGAATCGACTCCTGCATCCACAACTAGGTGAGTACACACACACACACACAGCACCAATTAACAGTCGTTCATGGCTTCAGGTAAAACGAAATAGAAAATAAATTCGGAAAACATTCCTCATCTAATTTGACTCCTCCACACTAGTGTTACTGTGGCTCCTTCATGGTAGTGTGGCTCACTGTGGCTCCTCCACAGTAGTGTGGCTTACTGTGGTTCCTCCACAGAAGTGTGGCTCACTGCGGCCCTTCCACAGTAGTTTGACTCACTGGCTCTTCCACAGCAGTGTGACTCACTGTGGCTCCACAGTAACGCTCATTGGCGAAGCATTTTGTTTCCTCTGTGGATTTAGACGAGGCATATGATAGGGTGGATGGGAAATCAACGTGGCAGATGTTGCAAATATATGTGATAGTCGGCTGGCTACTGGAAGCACCTAAGAGCTTTTATGAGGACAGTGAGGCTCAGGTTAGGGTATGTAGGAGAGAATGGGACTGTTTTTCTCGGTAAAAGTTGGCCTTGGACAGAGATACGCGAAGCCACCGCGGTTGTTCAATGCATTTATAGATGGGGTTGTTAAGGAAGTGAATGTTAGAGAGCTGGGGAGAGTTGTGAGGTTGAAGGCACTGAATCTGATTCGAAGTGGAAGTTATCACAGTTGGTCTTTGCCGATGACACAGGTTTCTGTGGGAGATAAGTAAGTTTATTCAGGTATAGCAATACATACATTATCATACACAGAAGCATATGTATAGCTTACCTAGGATAACCTCCAAAAATTCAGACAAACTGACTTATTTCCATTGGGGTCCTTGAAACTGCGAAGAAAAGTTGCAAAGGTTATTGGAAGAATTCGAAATGGTGTGTAAAAAAAGAAAATTAAAAATGAACACAGAAAAGAAACCCAGCCAGCGAGAACATAAAACTATTAGACAATGAGAAATTAGATATCACACTAAAGGTTAGGTTAGGTAAGGTTTGTCAGGACACAGGACAAGTCTTTCCCGACGTGGGTCTTTGTCGTGTGATGACCCGCAGGTCGAGCTTTTGGTCATCTGACCTTCCGCTGACTTACCGATCAAACCCCTTTAACATTTACAGCCATTTTAGTTCACATTAGAGGGATTACTGAAGTAAATACATTTAGATACTTGGAAACGGCCGTTTCGGCAGATGGTCGTGAAGGAAAAGGCGAAGCAGAGACTAAACGAAAGGGAATAGGTTGGTCCTGTATTGAGGTGCATGTGGAAATGTGTTTATCTATAGAACTAAGATAGTAGTACCGGAATATATTGGTACCAACACTTTACGTGTATAGAGAGGCCAGTGATAGTATAGAGATGAAGCTAATGATAGTGTACAGATGACGGTAGCCACACACACACACGCATATATATATATATATATATATATATATATATATATATATATATATATATATATATATATATATATATATATATATATATATATATATATATATATATATATATATATATATATATATATATATGTCGTGCCGAATATGTAAAACTGGTCAATTAGCAAGAACTCATTTAAAATTAAGTCCTTTCTAAAATTTTCTCTTATACGTTTATAGATATATTTTTTTCATTAATGTTGGTGTAAAAATTTATAATTTTGCACCAAAAGTAACTTAGAAAACTTACCTAACCTTATTATAACAAGAACAATTTATTTTAGCCTAACTCAACTATATATATTTTAGATTTGTTTACAATAATTTAATACTAAACAAACACAGTGAAATATATTTTTTTCGTTAGGTTCAGAATTATTTTGGCGAAATTATTGCATACACAAATTTTCGCTTGTCTTATATGGCAAGATGAGCGTTGCTATTTAAGCCAAGATCGCAAGTTCTGCCTATTCGGCACGACATATATATATAAATATATATATAAAGTCATGCTTGGTGAGTTGTCAGTGAGGTAAGTCAGACCTGCACCATCACAGCTACACACTATTATCACGCTCTTCCTATATTAATATACTTATACTCCATTACAACAGAGTTGAAAATCACGGCCCAGTTTTCTAAAGCAATTTAATAAAGCGGAGCTAATAAGGTAGTTGTCGCTCGTTCTGGCTTCATTACGGCGACCTTACACCAGATATATGGTGTGTGTGTGTGTGTGTGTGTGTGTGTGTGTGTGTGTCTTGCTATAAGCAACTATCCAAACTGAAAAATAACGATACCATTAAAAGACTTCCATAAGTCCTCCATCAGAGCCACAGTGTCCGTCTTATTTAGCTTATACAAGTTCCCCCTCCCAGCCAGGACCTCCCTCCCTCCCTCCCTCCCAGGTCTCCCCTGCCCACTACCAACTTCCACCCTCCCATCTTCCCCCTCCCCACTCCAAACTTCCTCCTCCCCATACCCAACTTTCCCCTCCCCACTCCTAACTTCCCCCTCCCCATACCCAATTTTCCCCTCCCCGCTCCAAACTTCCCCCTCCCCATACCCAACTTTCCCCTCCCCACTTCTAATTTCCCCCTCCCCATACCCAACTTCCCCCTCCCCACTCCTAGCTTCCCCCTCCCCATACCCAACTTCCCCCTCCCTACTCCTAACTTCCCCCTCCCCATACCCAACTTCCCCCTCCCCACTCCTAACTTCCCCCTCCCCATACCCAACTTCCCCCTCCCCACTCCTAACTTCCCCCTCCCCATACCCAACTTCCCCCTCCCCACTCCTAACTTCCCCCTCCCCATACCCAACTTCCCCCTCCCCACTCCTAACTTCCCCCCGCCCCAAACCCAACTTCCCCCTCCCCACTCCTAACTTCCCCCTCCCCATACCCAACTTCCCCTCCCCACTCCTAACTTCCCCCCTCCCCATACCCAACTTCCCCCTCCCCACTCCTAACTCCCCCCTCCCCATACCCAACTTCCCCCTCCCCACTCCTAACTTCCCCCCTCCCCACACCCAACTTCCCCCTCCCCACTCCTAACTTCCCCCTCCCCATACCCAACTTCCCCCTCCCCACTCCTAACTTCCCCCCTCCCCACACCCAACTTCCCCCTCCCCACTCCTAACTTCCCCCTCCCCACACCCAACTTCCCCCTCCCCACTCCTAACTTCCCCCCTCCCCACACCCAACTTCCCCCTCCCCACTCCTAACTTCCCCCCTCCCCATACCCAACTTCCCCCTCCCCACTCCTAACTTCCCCCCTCCCCATAATAACATGATATACAAAAGCGCATTTTGATGCACAATAACAAGATAAACTAAATCAGAATTATGATCATTGATGGAATATAATAAAAATTTTTTTACTACTATGCAGTATTTAAAAATCTGAATAATCCTTCAAAAAATATATATAATAATTTGGCATTAATTTTAATACTGGTAAAGAAGTTACCACTGGTATAAATATATAAATAAAACGCTAAAACTTTTTCAAAAATCATAAAGGTTTAATAATATCAAGTAAAGTTTTGATGAAATAATCACATGACGTTTTAGTTAATCACATTGCGTTTTAATAAAATAATCACATAAGGTTTTAATAAGATAATCACAAAACATTTTAATAAAATAATCATAGTGTACCAGAGAACTCTGTCACTCATGACAGAGTCGAGCTAGAGTACTGATGCTTCTGCATGGTTAAAAGTCTGGCCACAAGTACTAGTGGTCTTCCATAACAGAAATCTTGAGTACTGTTGGTCCGACATAGCTGAAGTTTTGAGTACTGGTGGTCCTACATAGCTGAAGCCTTGAGTACTAGTGGTCCTAGATAGATGAAGTTTTGAGTACTGGTGGTCTTAGAGAGCTGAAGTTTTGAGTACTGGTGGTCTTAGATAGCTGAAGTTTTGAGTACTGGTGGTCTTAGATAGCTGAAGTTTTGAGTACTGGTGGTCCTACATAGCTGAATTCTTGAATACTAATGAAGCTACATAGCTGAAGTCTTGAGAACTGAAGGAGGTACATAGATGAAGTCTTCAGCACTGTAGCTACAACGCTGAAGTCAGGTTCTGATCACTGAGCCTCACACATTACAAAATCTTTTCTTTCAGTAATACATCAGACTAACTTGAGCTAGGCAGGTTTGAGCATTATTAATCTCTTAATGAATATTTCAATAACACCAGGTGAATTTCCGCGAATATTTTAATAGAAGTTAAAATATTGGAGGAAGCAGCACTTCAAATACAAGGAAATAAGGAGAGTTGAACAAGTCTACGGTGACGTCACGTACTGTTTCACTATCTTAGCCTTCTCCTCGTGATGTATCTCTGACCACCATTATGGGTTGTTTTATTTTCACAGACTAGGCTGAATAAGCTTCCTTGGTGACTGATCAATCAGACCTCTGATGGTAGCGACTCACATGTATACACATACACACACACACACACACACACACACACACACATACATACGCAGAAACAGTTTCTGCGTGATGCTTTGGTATAAAAAATAGCTTGAAAAGTCAGAACATACAGAAGGAGATTGAAATACCTTGAATTCATGCTTGAGGCCTGACTGACGTGCCCGGGCTGGGAAAGAAACATGGCTTGTGAACCAGGCTGCCCAGTCTATGTGGCATTTGTGTGGCCGAGTGGAACAGAGCGCTGCCTGGGAATCTTGACCGTCCCCAGTAGCAGTATCGAATCCTGCTGACTGCATTATTTCTTTATATATATATATATATATATATATATATATATATATATATATATATATATATATATATATATATATATATATATATATATATATATATATATATATATATATATATATATATATATGTATAAAATCGTAGCCTTGACAAGAGGCCAAACTTTTTCATTCTTCTTAAGCGAGATTGTTCCTTTCTTAATTAAGCTTCAAGATTTTTAGTTACAAAAACATCTTAGTACAGGATAAAAGAAAATTGTTGAGTGAAGTACGGAAGATTTATTTAAGATTTAAAATGAAGATTGACAAGAGATTTTTGTAATAGTTGAAGACCTGAGGAACAATACTGTTCATCTTGTAAGTTGATGTCACGACGTCTGAGGTGTACACGCCCTGTGAAGGAGGTGTACACGGCCTGTGAGGGAGGTGTATACGACCTGTGAGGGAGGTGTACATGGCCAGTGAGGGAGGTGTACATAACCTGTGAGGGAGGTGTATACGACCTGTGAGGGAGGTGTACACAGCCTGTGAGGGAGGTGTACACAGCCTGTGAGGGAGGTGTACACAGCCTGTGAGGGAGGTGTACACAGCCTGTGAGGGAGGTGTATACGGCCTGTGAGGGAGGTGTACACGGCCTATGAGGGAGGTGTACACGGCCTGTGAGAAAGATGAAGAGAGTTTGTTCATGGTACGCATCTCCTGTCCAGTTCTGGACATATATTCTCCCTTGTTGTATCAGGACACAGCTGATCCAGTCAACAACTATCACTAACAACCAGTCAACAACCATCACCAACAATCAGTCAACAACCATCACTAACAACCAGTCAACAACCATCACTAACAACCATCACTAACAACCAGTCAACAACCATCACCAACAACCAGCCAACAACCATCACTAACAACCAGCCAACAACTATCACCAACAACCAGTCAACAACCATCACCAAGAACCAGCCAACAACCATCACCAACAACCAGCCAACAACCATCACTAACAACCAGTCAACAACCATCACTAACAACCAGTCAACAACCATCACTAACAACCAGTCAACAACCATCACCAACAACCAGCCAACAACCATCACTAACAACCAGCCAACAACACAACTATCACCAACAACCAGTCAACAACCATCACTAACAACCAGTCAACAACCATCACCAACAACCAGCCAACAACCATCACTAACAACCAGTCAACAACCATCACTAACAACCAGTCAACAACCATCACTAACAACCAGTCAACAACCATCACTAACAACCAGTCAACAACCATCACCAACAACCAGCCAACAACCATCAACAACAACCAGCCAACAACTATCACCAACAACCATCACCAACAACCAGCCAACAACCATCACTAACAACCAGTCAACAACCATCACTAACAACCAGTCAACAACCATGACCAACAACCAGCCAACAACCATCAACAACAACCAGTCAATAACTATCACCAACAACTAGTCAACAACCATCACCAAGAACCAGTCAACAACCATCACCAACAACCATCACCAAGAACCAGTCAACAACCATCACCAACAACCAGTCAACAACCATCACTAACAACCAGTCAACAACCATCACTAACAACCAGTCAACAACCATCACCAACAACCAGCCAACAACCATCACTAACAACCAGTCAACAACCATCACCAACAACCAGTCAACAACCATCACCAAGAACCAGTCAACAACTATCACCAACAACCAGCCAATAACCATCACCATCAACCAGTCAACAACCATCACCAAGAACCAGCCAACAACTATCACTAACAACTATCACCAACAACCAGTCAACAACCATCACCAAGAACCAGCCAACAACTATCACCAACAAATATCACCAACAACCAGTCAACAACCATCACTAACAACCAGTCAACAACCATCACCAACAACCAGTCAACAACCATCACCAACAACCAGTCAACAACTATCGCCAACAACCAGTCAACAACCATCACCAAGAACCAGCCAACAACTATCACCAACAACTATCACCAACAACCAGTCAACAACTATCGCCAACAACCAGTCAACAACCATCACCAAGAACCAGTCAACAACTATCACCAACAACCAGTCAACAACCATCACCAAGAACCAGCCAACAACTATCACCAACAACTATCACCAACAACCAGTCAACAACCATCACCAACAACCAGTCAACAACCATCACCAAGAACCAGTCAACAACTATCACCAACAACCAGTCAACAACCATCACCAAGAACCAGCCAACAACTATCACCAACAACTATCACCAACAACCAGTCAACAACCATCACCAACAACAACATCAGTAGATACGAAAAAAGTTCCATCCAGTAATTAATTTTTGGAAATCCTTTTATCATAGAGACTAATTTCATTATACCAAGCAGTACATCATTATACCAAGCAGTACGTCATTATACCAAGCAGTACATCATTATACCAAGCAGTACATCATTATACCAAGCAGTACATCATTATACCAAGCAGTACATCATTATACCAAGCAGTACATCATTATACCAAGCAGTACATCATTATACCAAGCAGTACATCATTATACCAAGCAGTACATCATTATACCAAGCAGTACATCATTATACCAAGCAGTACATCATTATACCAAGCAGTACATCATTATACCAAGCAGTACATCATTATACCAAGCAGTACGTCATTATACCAAGCAGTACGTCATTATACCAAGCAGTACATCATTATACCAAGCAGTACGTCATTATACCAAGCAGTACATCATTATACCAAGCAGTACATCATTATACCAAGCAGTACGTCATTATACCAAGCAGTACATCATTATACCAAGCAGTACATCATTATACCAAGCAGCACATCATTATACCAAGCAGTACGTCATTATACCAAGCAGTACGTCATTATACCAAGCAGCACATTATTATACCAAGCAGTACATCATTATACCAAGCAGTACATCATTATACTAAGCAGTACATCATTATACCAAGCAGTACATCATTATACCAAGCAGTTCGTCATTATACCAAGCAGTACATCATTATACCAAGCAGTACATCATTATACCAAGCAGTACGTCATTATACCAAGCAGTACGTCATTATACCAAGCAGCACATCATTATACCAAGCAGTACATCATTATACCAAGCAGTACATCATTATACCAAGCAGTACATCATTATACCAAGCAGTACATCATTATACCAAGCAGCACATCATTATACCAAGCAGTACGTCATTATACCAAGCAGTACATCATTATACCAAGCAGTACATCATTATACCAAGCAGCACATCATTATACCGAGCAGCACATCATTATACCAAGCAGCACATCATTATACCAAGCAGTACGTCATTATACCAAGCAGTACTTCATTATACCAAGCAGTACATCATTATACCAAGCAGTACATCATTATACCAAGCAGCACATCATTATACCAAGCAGTACATCATTATACCAAGCAGTACGTCATTATACCAAGCAGTACATCATTATACCAAGCAGTACGTCATTATACCAAGCAGTACATCATTATACCAAGCAGTACGTCATTATACTAAGCAATACGTCATTATACCAAACAGTACATCATTATACCAAGCAGTACGTCATTATACCAAGCAGTACATCATTATACCAAGCAGTACGTCATTATACTAAGCAATACGTCATTATAGCAAACA
>NC_091296.1:63738841-63771341 GCF_038502225.1 Cherax quadricarinatus
CCACTGTAACCACTGGTGCTAGTCTTGCACCAGGTGGTGAGGGAGCCTCACCACTGTAACCACTGGTTCTAGTCTTGCACCAGGTGGTGAGGGAGCCTCACCACTGTAACCACTGGTGCTAGTCTTGCACCAGGTGGTGAGGGAGCCTCACCACTGTAACCACTGGGGCTAGTCTTGCACCAGGTGGTGAGAGAGCCTCACCACTGTAACCACTGGCGCTAGTCTTGCACCAGGTGGTGAGGGAGCCTCACCACTGTAACCACTGGTTCTAGTCTTGCACCAGGTGGTGAGGGAGCCTCACCACTGTAACCACTGGTGCTAGTCTTGCACCAGGTGGTGAGGGAGCCTCACCACTGTAACCACTGGGGCTAGTCTTCCACCAGGTGGTGAGAGAGCCTCACCACTGTAACGACTGGCGCTAGTCTTGCACCAGGTGGTGAGAGAGCCTCACCACTGTAACCACTGGTGCTAGTCTTGCACCAGGTGGTGAGGGAGCCTCACCACTGTAACCACTGGGGCTAGTCTTGCACCAGGTGGTGAGGGAGCCTCACCACTGTAACCACTGGTGCTAGTCTTGCACCAGGTGGTGAGGGAGCCTCACCACTGTAACCACTGGTGCTAGTCTTGCACCAGGTGGTGTGGGAACCTCACCACTGTAACCACTGGCGTTAGTCTTGCACCAGGTGGTGAGGAAGCCTCACCACTGTAACCACTGGTGCTAGTCTTGCACCAGGTGGTGAGGGAGCCTCACCACTGTAACCACTGGTGCTAGTCTTGCACCAGGTGGTGTGGGAACCTCACCACTGTAACCACTGGTGCTAGTCTTGCACCAGGTGGTGAGGGAGCCTCACCACTGTAACCACTGGTGCTAGTCTTGCACCAGGTGGTGAGGGAGCCTTACCACTGTAACCACTGGCTCTAGTCTTGCACCAGGTGGTGAGGGAGCCTCACCACTGTAACCACTGGCTCTAGTCTTGCACCAGGTGGTGAGGGAGCCTCACCATTGTAACCATTGGTGCTAGTCTTGCACCAAGTGGTGAGGGAGCCTCACCACTGTAACCACTGGCTCTAGTCTTGCACCAGGTGGTGAGGGAGCCTCACCACTGTAACCACTGGTGCTAGTCTTGCACCAGGTGGTGAGGGAGCCTCACCACTGTAACCACTGGTGCTAATCTTGCACCAGGTGGTGTGGGAACCTCACCACTGTAACCACTGGTGCTAGTCTTGCACCAGGTGGTGAGGGAGCCTCACCACTGTAACCACTGGTGCTAATCTTGCACCAGGTGGTGTGGGAACCTCACCACTGTAACCACTGGTGCTAGTCTTGCACCAGGTGGTGAGGGAGCCTCACCACTGTAACCACTGGTGATAGTCTTGCACCAGGTGGTGAGGGAGCCTCACCACTGTAACCACTGGTGCCAGTCTTGCACCAGGTGGTGAGGGAGCCTCACCACTGTAACCACTGGTGCTAGTTTTGCACCAGGTGGTGAGGGAGCCTCACCACTGTAACCACTGGTGCTAATCTTGCACCAGGTGGTGAGGGAGCCTCACCACTGTAACCACTGGTGCTAATCTTGCACCAGGTGGTGAGGGAGCCTCACCACTGTAACCACTGGTGCTAGTCTTGCACCAGGTGGTGAGGGAGCCTCACCACTGTAACCACTGGTGCTAGTCTTGCACCAGGTGGTGAAGGAGCCTCACTCCACTGACCACAACTCTGGTACAATATGTCTCAGCTGCTGCCTCTCTTAAATGAGAACAAAGATTAAGTTCTGAAGTTACGTTCTGTAACAAACTTTGTTAAACTCTTGTTATAATCAAGAGTTTTGTTAAAATAAAACAAGAGTCTTCTTATGATAAAAAAAGAGTCTTGCAATAAAGTGTGAATCTTATTATAATTAATAGAGAGTAATAAAGTAAGAGATCTTCTCCCCTCCCTTGGATCAAAACCGTATCTCTCCAGGTGGTGTGGTAGGGGGATCACCACCTGGCCAGAAGTGCGTTTTTAAGCCTACGTTGCACCAGCTGTGTAATTGAGACAGATGGTTATAAATCTGGATATATTAAGTACAGAAGTAACAATGAAGTAACGATGGTTTAAAGAGTAAAGGAAAAACAGTTTTGTTTTAGAGATACGTTTGGATTTAGAAGAAAAACACACTGAGACTATGTGTGTGTGTGTGTGTGTGTGTGTGTGTGTGTGTGTGTGTGTGTGTGTGTGTGTGTGTGTGTGTGTGTGTGTGTGTGTGTGTGTGTGTGTGCCTCACCGACCTCGAGAGTCTGACAGAGAACTTGTATCGCCCAAATGGAGTTATGAGAGGTGAGGAAGTTGGCCTTAGTGAATTATCACCTAAGATGGTCGCTCTTGCTGAAGTTAAGATGGTGGTGCACACGAGGCGGTGCACATGTGGTGGTACACACTAGGCGTGTACACGTTGTGGTGCACAAGGGATGGTGCACGCGTGGTAGTGCACACGGGGTGGAAGCAGCAGTGCACCTGAGTGCTCAGTTGGAGTCTGTACTCACGCAATTGTAGTTGCAGGAGTTGAGTCACGCCTCTTGACCCTCCCACAAGGAGCGTTCACACATTATTCCTGACTCCATGGACCCTGCCATACCTAATCTTAAAACTGTGTGTGTGTGTGTGTGGACACTGTTTCCACTATGTCTTCATCTGTATCCTCCTGCTTCCATTCCACCCTGAGACTGAAGAAGTCCAGTACACTGTGACACTTCTGCGGGTCCCCTTGTGTCATCAAACTCAGCTCCTGGACCCCCAGTTTCCTCCCTTAAAATTATCTTTCTCAATCTGCCTTATATAATCCTCTGAGTATCTTGTATGTAGTAATCATATCTTCCCTGCCTTAGATCTAGGTATAATCTTTCAGCAAACTTCTACGAGACTTTCGCTAATTTCCGGTCATGTTTGCTCAGAAAGAGGGCTCCATTCTGGCGCTGCATACTCTATAGTTCTAACATATACATAGTCATGAAGACCTCTGGGGTTATACACCTGATGTTTACCTCCGGTGATATGCTTGGCGTTATGCTTACCCCAAGTTTTTTTTTCTGAGGTTTGTAGTCTCTAGCCCGTCCTTGGTCCCTATTCCGTTTGTGGTCTTTTCTCTCCACCTCAGATTTTTATAACCTTGCACTTACAACTCTGTCCATCACAAGATGTTCTCACCGATTAGCGGAGTTTTACAATTGTCTTGCTGAAAGATTCTCTGATAGTTTCACTTGTTTTTATTCTCTGCTATTTTTCGTTTCAGTGTTTTTGTCCAGTGTATATTTCCTCATTGGCTTTATATCCTGGGTATAGACGACGCATCTCATAAGGAATAGCTTGTGTGTATCAAGAACAGCGGTGGTGTCAGTGTGGGACGTTGTGGAACACCACTGTTGTAGCTCAGCTGGTGGGACACACGTTCTTCCTCAGTTCAGGGTCAAGTTCCATCTATATGACCACTGTTTATATCTTCCCTCCCTCTGTCCTTCCTTTTACCTCCATCCTTCCTTTCCTTCCCTCTATCTCCATCCTCTTCCCTCCACGTGACCACTGCTTCCACTTGACCTCCTCACCCTTCCTCCATCTATTCATCCATCCCTCCATCCATCCATACCTTACCCCCATCCTGCCTCTCTCTCTCTCTCTCTCTCTCTCAACAACAATGGTGCCAGATCATGTACGTCCGGTGAGGAAGCAGCCATCAACCAGTCTACCAGCCCACCACTATGTTCTCACCACTACAACCACTACTACAAATGCCACTACAGCCCTGATCATCACCACCACACAAAATCTACTTCACCTCAGAGCCAAGCAACATTTTTCTAAATAATCCTTGAAGTATTCTAGCAACTCAACCATCGAGAGAATGTAAATTGAATCCACCAAAAACATTTTGAAAATCACAGAAATTAAACCTTTTTTTTTTGGCAAACCAGAAAATCTGAATTGAAAAAAAAACTCAAATACAAACTCGCTGAACATTTCTGAACGAGTGAAAAGTTGAGATGTTTTAGCATGTGTCTCTAGATCGAACCTTCATGCCTCCCGTTCCTCCCAGCAGCTGTATGACCCCCTGTGTGTTTAGCGCTCCTCTCCTTCCCTGACACACACGCACACACACACACACACACACACACACACACACACACACACACACACACACACACACACACACACACACACACACACACACACTAGGGCTGAAGCGAAGGTGAGTCAATATATAGTGTCAAACGTAGATGGGACACAGAGATCGAGAGAGCAAGAAGTAAAGCCTCTCAGGTTAATCGAAGGCTCAGAGAGATGAAAGAGTTGAGAGAGAGTTGAGTTTGATGACTGACTCACAGAGATCAGAGGTGAGTGACGGCTAGACTGAATGCTAGGACAAAACAAGGTGACTAACAGTATATCACTAACGGTATACAATACCGACAGGGTGATGAATAAGACACATGGATACATGTGTATCTTTATTGCTAAAACGTTTCGCCTACACAGCAGACTTCTTCAGTCGAATGACTTAGCTTATTGATCGCCTGTTGGTTGAGGGACTGATCACCTCAAAATTATTTCTACGGTCTCCCATTTTATATACTCCTGTACTCAGCTACAGAAGCCCGCAGTGCAGGCGACATGTTTCGCAACCGCTGCACGTGCGTCTTATTCATCAGGAAGACCTTTGACACCGATTCCCACCGGAGGCTTATCCATAACCTGGAAGAAGAGGAAGAGTTAAACAAGAGAAAAAACATTAGAAAACATAAGAGGCTTTGAGAATAGAGATGCTGGTGGTGTTTTCTTCGCCAGGAAACAGGGAAAGCGCTCTTAATGGGAGATGTAGTCAGATGATGGTAACGACGATTAAGTAACAGCTGGTATGCCAGTGCAGAAAATAAGTGGTGTAACCTCCTTTACAGATATGTGTGAGTCTTCATGTGGAGGTCCTGTCCACAGATCCGTAAGACTACTTTGCAAGAATTACGTAGTTAACTTCCCTTTTACCTGCCTACTTATCAGTCAGACTCTCATGACAGAATAAATACTGTTACCAGTGCCTCTCTCAGTGCAAATACACCGGAGAGCTTACGTTCATTAATGGTATATAAGGGTTAAAAGCATTCTTGACGGGTGGTGCAGCCTTAACGACCCTCGTGTAGTCGAGAGGACTGAAATCCAATTAGCTTACCAGCCAACCAGTGTTCACGCCAGAACTGTCTCCTCCGTACTGCAAGATGATACAGTGGTACAATAGACCGCCAGCTTGTAAATAAGACACACTGCAGATTATGACATTTCATTGGAAAGGCTTTTCGCTCACCGAGTGGAGGAAACGTCTTCACAAAACAATGCCACAACACTCATAGTGTGGCTTGGTTTACATCTACGCTGTATACACTTGGTTTAGCCAGGACTGGTTTACACGAGTTACCTGTAACCACAATATTAAAGAAACAATAACTATAGAGAGTTTTAGAGTACCAGAGAGAGAACACCGGGACTGTACAACATTTTTTTAAGGTTGAGGGACTGATTACCTCACACTCCTCCTCCTCCTCTTCCTCCTCATCTTCCACCGTCCTTCTCTGTATTGGACTGAAGAAGCCACTGGCTGACGAAACGTTTTCCGAATAAATATAGCCAAATGTTGTCCCAAGTGCCTCATTTTATCAACACTCGGAGTGAGCGTGTGTAACGAGTGGGGTACCTCAAGGATCAGTCTTCGCACCCATTCTGTTTCTGCCGCGTGTAAATGGCCTGTACCAAAAGATAAATTCCTACATTTCGTTGTTTACTGACGAAGTGAAAGCGAAAAAAAGCAATACGAAGGGAGAATACGCACGGAAGCTGGTAGATCGAAGGAAGACTTACATTTTAAACGTGGACCAACAAAATGGCTGCTGGAGTTCAAACCAAACAAACGCCAGGTTCGAGTCTGTCAGTCCCAGTAAAAAAAAAAAAAATCTGGTAACCCAATTTCCTCCCCCCCCCCTCCATTTTCAGATTTTCCCCATATATAGAAAATTCAATAAAAAAAATTTTACATTCGTAATTATCTACACACAAGGTAAACTCGTTAAACAATTCAGTAATGTTTTTATTTATTTGCAATATGGAGGATTTGTACACAAAATCCACCCTGAGCTGACTAACACTAGCCATTATTAGCAATAAAATAAATTTAACATATAATTCACATGGATCTAGCTCACCCATGAAGACAAGAAGAATAAATAATCTCAACAAATCCAATCAAACTAATTTTTTTCTTCCACAAAACATATCACGACTCAGGATTAACATGTGAGTATTTTCTGTTACTCGAGACTAATTGGCTGTGGAAGCTTGACATGTTAACTTCTGTACTCAGTGAGTACTGAAGACGGCGTTCATGAAGTTAAAACATCAGCTGTAAATGATACTCTATTTACTGTTGTAAACGATATATTATATTTACTGATGTAAATGACACATAATTACTGTTGTAAATCCTACTGACTGATGTAAATGACGCATTATATATACTGTTGTAAATGACACACTCTATTTACTGTTGTAAATAATACACTATAAATTATTATTATTCATGTTAAGAGCTAAACCCATGTGGGTCACACAGCGCAATACAGACGCGTTGCATTTATCTAGTTTTTAAGAGTCCTCTGGAGAAAATCTCCCATGCAATATTTCTCCCCATGATGTTGAATTTCCCCCCATAAATGGGGAGTTTCCTCATGCAGTAATGAAAATGAGGGGAGACAAGAGGACAAGAAATGGGTAAATGCAGATATTGAATAACAAACTGAACTAACCTAAGCTTAAACTAACCTAGCCTAAACTAACTTGACCTAACGTAACTAAGCTAACCTAGCCTAAACTAACCTAATCTAATTTAACCTAACCTCAGCTAACCTAGCCTAAACTAACCTAACCCTACCTGGTATAACCTAATCTTAGCTAACCTAACCTAAACTAACCTAACCTAATCTAACCTAACCTAGGTAATCTAATCTAAATTAACCTAACCTAGTCTAACCTAAAGTAAACTAACCTAAACTAACCTCGCAGGGAACATAGGCATGTAATCACACGTCAGTAACTTAGGCAAGAACATCTCACAAGTGACATACGCATGTTTTGTCATGTCAGTAACTTAGGCAAGATTGGCAAACGTGAGAACTTCATTCATGAACTTAGACAAAGAAGCACTGAAGACACTATACACCCATGACAACTCTATCCTAGAGTATACAGAGTATGCATGACTATCTTGTTGCCCATACTTGGTCAACATGAGTTGAAGAAACCCATGAGATATGCAACAACCAGACTAGTCCCGCAGCTGAGGATAATGACCACTGAGGTGAGACTGAAGCTACTGAACTCAACACATTATATGAGGAGTCTGAGAGATAGGATCACAGCATACAAGATGATCAGGGATTGATAGGATGAAGTGGGAGGGTTGTTTGGTATGAGAGGGAGAAAACAAGAACCAGAAACTCAAGATAAGCTACAGTAATAATGAAATCCAGTTTCGGATATTAAGAAAAAGTGGAACTTGTGGACGAGGAAATAATTAAACGAACTTCAGTCACGATTTCCTAAGCAAATACAACTGATCTAAGTGTACTGGAGATCAGAATTCGGCGGAGACTCGTCCCTCGGAAGCACAGCTAGGTGAATACAAAACGAATAAGACACATGTACGAATAAGACACATGTACGAATAAGACACATGTACAACACCTGGCTATCTATAGTTTATACACGTTTCTCCAACTAGTGAGTTTTTTTTTTAGTCCAATCCAGAGAATATTTTGAAAGTGTTGACAGTATCTCCAGTTATGAACCGATCAAGCCACTGCCTGGCGAAACGTGTTCAAAGAAAGGATACCCAAGTGATGAACAAGTGTCTGACTCCACTCTCTCTCTCTGAGTGGATCAGAGGGTGAAGAGGTGTGAGAGTCATACCACAGGTGGGCAGACTACCACGGGAGAGTATTCACGAGAGGATGGAACAAACCAGCGTAAATGTGGAGATACACATGTAAACTACCACATCGGAATAAAATAGCAGCATTTCTGTCCATTTTACTTTCGTTTAGGGTAAAATCTTGCACTTTCTGCTTGGCTTCCTCTCGAGGAAGAAACAATTTTTTTCCTTTCTTCCTAGTTTATCGTAGGTAAACTAGAAAGTAAGGAGTTTACCGTATGTCAGGAAAAAAAGGAGTTTACCGTAGGTTAGCAAGAAATGAGTTTATCGTAGGGTAAGAAGAAAGGAGTTTACCATAGGTTAGCAAGAAAGGGGTTTACAGTGGGTTAGAAAGAAACGGAGTTTACAGTAGGTAAACTAGGAAGAAAGGGGTAAAACTCGCTACCGTGTAGAGTGAACACATTCTCGGTATCTTCCTACCTTACTCCGTTATGCTAAACGGGATGAAAACTAGCGCAAATTTCTATCTGCATTATTGTCGTTCTTGGTTTAAAAGTTCTGCCTAGTTTACTAACGTTTGGATCCACGACGAGACGTTTTTTTCATGGCCCAATTTGCAGAATAGTATTAAAACTTGTGTTTAAGGCCAAACTCTCACATTCCGCCTGACTATTTGGACTGAAATCTTCGTTTTATTTTCCCTACTACCATGAATCAAAAGATAGTCTCCTGCTGTCTGTCCACCTGTCTGTCCGCCTGTCTGCGTGCCTGACAGCCAGCCAGCCACGCTGATGCTGCGACTTCCAACTCACACCTGGGTTTAGCATCGACTCTTGAGGAGATAAAATAAATCCAGTTTGATTTGCTGTCTCGGTTTAGCAACACTTAACTCATTCTGACTATCATACTGCCGCTCCATAGATGAAAGAAACTTTATTAGTCAACGAAGGCTCGTTGAACGACGCACTTGGGGTGATCTTTTCATGACTCACGTAATCGTAAACCTCATCCCAGGTGGGGAGACTCTCTGATCGCGGGTTCGAATCACGCCCGTGGTATGTTTTGTAAGATTTTCATAATAATAATAATAATAATAATACGATTTTAAAAGCAGGTACAGAGACACTGTAATGAATTGTCGTTTGTCAGTTGTTTTCGATTTACACGCAACAGTGTTGAGTTACGCGCTGTCTACATGCGCAAGAATGTAAATAAAATTAGGGTACACTCGCTGCTTGAGTTTTTTTTTTTATGTTTTATCTTCCAAATATATTTGTTTTTGTTAAAGTTTCTGGCGAAGACCTGGCGAAGATTTAGTGAGGATATAGAGAATCTTTAGTAAGGGAATAGCGAAGATTTAGTAAGGATGTGGGATAGATCAGTTCCAAGACTCACTTAACATGATAGATAGAGTCTTCAAATAGTTTATAGAGATAGATAGATAGATAGATAGATAGAGAGAGAGAGAGAGAGAGAGAGAGAGAGAGAGAGAGAGAGAGAGAGAGAGAGAGAGAGAGAGAGAGAGAGAGAGAGAGAGAGAGAGAGAGAGACGCATCTTTATACTTTTCCTGGATGTCCTACTCATCAAGGTTAGAGAAACCCACCAACAAGGATGACCTAATATGCTACTACTCCACCACGAAATTTAAAATCCAAGATGGGAGTAGCCACAGCTTCCTTCCTCTAGGAAGCACTCTAGATTTGCAGTGTTATCAGTTTGTCAGATGACATTGAGGAGGCATCAGTACAATACCGAAAGTGGTATCTTCATCGTTGATGCAGTGATCACATTTTCTTTACTCTCTCCTGTTTCTGGCATCTCCATATTTGCCACCTGAAGAAGCCTACCGTGTAGGCGAAACGTTTCGTAGTAAATACACGTAGCTGTTGCATATTTCTCCTATCGACATTGAGGAGGAATTCGCCGGCTTTAAAAAAAAAATACAAGAAAACAAAATATCTGGTTAATTACTTTCTTAACATTACTTTCAAACATTATTATTCCGAAAAGCAATTTGCAACGACCCACGTGTTAACTGGACTAAGCAATCTGGCCTACACGGCCGGCTTCTTAATTAACTCCTGCTAAAGTTTAATAAAAGCGAATAGCTTGTACATACAGCTTAGGGCTCAAAATGTTTCTACATTCACAGAATATTTCTCACTCATGACACATCTTACTAATAATGATTAATATTGTACAGTTGAAAGGAAAATTTATCATAATTTCTACTTATACTTAAATCGTTACTTTCTCAATTGTTTTCGGAATTTTGTCCCTCAGATTAATATTCGAATCCATTTCAAAACACAAAATACAATCCAGAGAATTTTTTTCAAGCCGAAGTTCATATTCGTGTTAACTCTGAATCCTCTATAGATTACGAATATACGTGTGACCGCCGCAGAACAGGCGATATATTCACAAACACTAATCTGAGGTAGAAGGAGACTCGAACCTACGAACCTTGGAACGTTGACTAGTTTTTCTGTAACTCAGGTCCTGTGAAATTCAGGTCAACCAAATCGTATCAAAAGTTTCTTTATATCTAAGAGCAGGTTACCTCCGGGGGCACCTTGCCTCTGGAGGGGACAAATTCGTGGAGTGACATCATTTCTAAGGTCTTTCTTTACTGACTTCAAGAACATATACGGCGTTCCAAAATTTTTATTTGGGGAGGCGCCTCTTGGGGGCATTTATGTTTTTTTGGTTGTATCAGTTTTAATTAAAAAACTCAGCCCAGTTGAATTCAGTTGCATTATTTTTTAGAATCTAAACTTAAGATACATACACTGTCTCCTGATAAAGTGATACGAGTACCAAAAACTGTCCTTCTAACAAAGCAGATGCAGGGGTGTGAGACCCCCACACCTGCCTCCTGACAAGGAATGCATGTCGAAAAGTCTACTGAAATCATCGGAAGAAGTACTAGAATAAGAAAACGTTTCACTATTTTACATTAATAGTTTATTTTGAGGCACGAAATATACCCGAACAGCGACAGGACTCATCTATTTATAGTTGCAAGCAGCAGCTCCTGGCCCCGCCTCTTTGCTGGTCGCTACTAGATTCAGTCTTTCCCTGCTCCAAGAGCTTTGTCGTGTGTGTGTGTGTGTGTGTCATACATGTACGTACAGACATACATACATACCTTTAATCCCATTACAGCCTCAATTAATGTTTTAATCTGATACTCCAACATTCTGTTTCAACATTCACAAGTTACATGTATTTTAGCCAACCAACCATAAAATACACTATAAATATTTATACACTATATAACAGAAGCAAGTGATTAAGGGAATACAGAGAGCTGTAGCAACACAAACAATGACCAGTGGCAACACAAACACTAACCAGTGGCAACACAAACACTGACAAGTGGCAACACAAACACTGACCAGTGGCAAAACAAACACAGTCCAGTGGCAACACAAATAATGGCAAGTGGCAGTACAAACAATAAACCTTGGCAACACAATATTACCCCCCTCAACACCGGAGCAACACTCCAATGAATGACAACACCTGCACCAGCCAAATGGGAGAAATTTAAACTGTAACTCAACTTTTAGCCTGAGTTGGTTAAAACTACAGTGAGTGAAACCTGAACGTGACCAACCTGACGTGGTAGACGTGCTTGACACTGTAGGCCTATGAGGCTGTGTTAAGTAAGAGTTACTAACTCCTAACTACGTCCTAACATGAAACTATGCACTGTTTTGACTAATACTGGCGTCTTCAGTCGAAATATAGAGCACACACACACATTATGTATATATATATATATATATATATATACAGAGAGAGAGAGAGAGAGAGAGAGAGAGAGAGAGAGAGAGAGAGAGAGAGAGAGAGAGAGAGTCTAACACCCATAAACCAGTGTAGAGCAACATAAGCCAGTGTGTAATACAACAAAAGCCAGTGTATAACACCCAGAAGCCAGTGTATGACACACATAAGCCAGTGTGTAACAACAATAAAAGCCAGTGTGTAACCCTCTCTGAAAAATTATTATTATTATTATTATTATTATTATTATTATTATTATTATTATTATTATCATAATTAAGCGCTAAACCGGTAAGGCCCATAAGCTCTGATCTCTAAAAGATTAACTGTTTTGAAATGTGAGGATCGCCAACGGATCCTTAAGTGTCTTCCAGAGGTGATTCTGACACATTCCAGACAGCCCCTGATCAGCCAGGCTGTTGTGAATACTTTGGTCAGCCTGCTGCTAGCACTAGCCGCTCGACTGACCTCCTTAAATACCAACAATTAATGGGTAAATTTCTAATTTTTCTGCTGGGATATACCAAATTTCATTGTTATTAACGTAGGCATATATTACAATTTTAGTGTGTGTGTATGTCAATAGATATCAGAGAGATGACTCCCAGCATCCTCCAGCTCCTTGAGATAAGACCAAGAGCAGCTTCATTTCCCGGGAGGCATCCTTATCAGTCCCCGGGGTGTCTGCCCGCCCACCTGCCACCCACTCTGTACCGCCCACTGCCCACCCAGTCTACTCTCACCCTGCTGCTGCCTCCTCATGGTCTCCCTGGTGGGCTGGCCACCGCCCACCAGACCAGCTAGTTGGAGGACGGACAGACCATTGTAACCTCCCTGTCACGCAACTCATCAATTTGCCAACACATTCCCTGGCAGCCATTCCACTCATCCTCTACCGCAACTCATCAAATGCTAACACGTTCTCAATTCGCGTAAAAATGTGGAACAAAACGTACCAGCATCCCCAACTGACAGTTACAAATAAATATTTGCTTGGCACCAGAGGCAGTGATCACACAGTGTATTTTACCACAGTGTTTTACTACAGTGTGTTTTACCGTAGCGGTGGCACTAGCGTTGTAAGAGGGGCAGTGGCGCTAGTGTTGTAAGGATAGTGGCGCTAGTGTTGTCAGAGAAAAGGGAGGGGGGTTGGATCCCTCAGCTGTCAACAAATAGAACCCACAATGCAGTTCATGGTATAACTCGCATTTTGATTATTGTGTTACTGGGAAAATATGTCAAGGGGCGGGGAGGCCTGGTGTGGGTGAGGGTATGTGATGAGGGTAGTGTTGGGTAATGGGGAGTGTTGATGGGTGGTGGTGTGGCGTTAGCTGAGGGCGGTGAGGAAACATCCTCTTTCTCGTTCTAGAGTGTTATAACTGTTATGGGTGTTGTAGCTTTAAGTTACCGAGGAACATCCGTTGTCTCAGCACTGTCAGAGTTAAGTTTGGCAGCAAGAAGCCTTCCTAGAATTCCAGGTTTCCGCCCTAGTTTCCTTCCTAGAATCTTGGACGGTAACCAGCAGTGACTTGAGAGACATCGTGGAGGAAAGACTTGTATCGTCTCGTAGAGAAAAGGAGCGGGATAATCCCAGCGTATAATTAATTACGAGACTTTGACACCTCCTGAGTGAAGGCTAGGTGATCTGCGACTCAGATAGTCACTTCAGAGGTCGAGATAGATCTACATAGTAAGGAGTCAGTTCAAGTAAGCCCCTCTATACACTGCAGTACCCCAGGAAAGTCACTATAACTGCCTAATACAATATCTAGAAACTGCACAAAATACCGTAGGAGCAGCAGATAGAGTTAAAGATTTGTGTATAGAACAAGCGTGGATAGAGTAATATCTGACAGAGGATTCACCTTCTGATAGGTGTTACGCAGCAGAGTTTACCACGCTCTTTAATATCTTTTTTCACGGACTTGTCAGGAACTCTTTCACTGGATCGTAGGCTAGGCGATGTATGGCTGACGTCTAAAGTGCATGTGTAATTGACGTAATAAGTCAGTGAAGGTGTGTGCGCCGCAAGCTTCGTGTGTAGGTAGTTACTAGAATTTATGAACATGTCAAACCGGCGGTGGTCTGGTGATACCTGGTGCCAGATGGTGATGACAAAGAAGGAAAATACAAAATATACTTCTCGGTATATATGTGTCTAGCATTGCGAATACTATTACGAGAGACGATCTGAAAGTGGATGTCAAAAAGACAACGGTTAGAAAGAATAAAAAGGCATAATCCCGTGACTGGAACAATACACAAATAATCGGCACACAGAAGAAAGAAACGTATCACTAGTTTACGATCTAAATAGGACCGAAACGTCGTTATACGTTTCTTCTGTGTTCTGCTTATGTGTGTAAGGCAGTTATGATTAAAGGAGCACAGATAATCATATTTACTGAACAACTTGCAACGCGAACAGACTGGCTGATGTTGCAGTATCCAAGCTTAAGCTTATGACAAGTACTCTTGACAGTTTGGTAGACACACAAATGATGTTGAAACTAAATACAAACTAAGTGGCCAATACCAGTGATGTAGTGATCACATCTATTGTACACAAGTGAGGTAATGATCACATCTATTGTACACCAGTGTGGTAATGATCACATCTATTGTACACCAGTGATGTAGTGATCACATCTATTGTACACCAGTGATGTAGTGATCACATCTATTGTGCACCAGTGATGTAGTGATCACATCTATTGTACACCAGTGATGTAATGATCACATCTATTGTACACCAGTGATGTAATGATCACATCTATTGTACACCAGTGATGTAGTGATCACATCTACTGTACACCAGTGATGTAGTGATCACATCTATTGTACACCAGTGATGTAATGATCACATCTATTGTACACCAGTGATGTAATGATCACATCTATTGTACACCAGTGATGTAATGATCACATCTATTGTACACCAGTGTGGTAATGATCACATCTATTGTACACCAGTGATGTAATGATCACATCTATTGTACACCAGTGATGTAATGATCACATCTATTGTACACCAGTGATGTAGTGATCACATCTATTGTACACCAGTGATGTAATGATCACATCTATTGTACACCAGTGATGTAATGATCACATCTGTACACTACTATAAGACAACAGACCAATTCAGACGGAAATATTACCAGCAACATCGGGTAAGGATTTTCTCCTCGTCCGAGAAAAAGAGCATTTCCAATATTACGTTTTTTCTTCTCTCAGTCCTCGTTTATTCCTCCTTCGTTATGCACGCGCTTCGACTCGTTTTTTTTATTCGGATTTTTTCTCATTTTCTTCCGTTTTTTTCACGTTTTTCTTTTTTGCAGTTCTCATGGATTTTTTTTATTTGGTTGTCGCTTCGTGTTTTTTTTTGTGTCTATCACTTATTGTGTACATCGTAGTTACCCTCCCTCCCTTCCAGCCTCCATCTCTCTCTTTCACCCTCCCTTCCAGCCTCCATCTCTCTCTTTCACCCTCCCTTCCAGCCTCCATCTCTCTCTTTCACCCTCCCTTCCAGCCTCCATCTCTCTCTTTCACCCTCCCTTCCAGCCTCCATCTCTCTCTTTCACCCTCCCTTCCAGCCTCCATCTCTCTCCTTCACCCTCCCTTCCAGCCTCCATCTCTCTCTTTCACCCTCCCTTCCAGCCTCCATCTCTCTCTTTCACCCTCCCTTCCAGCCTCCATCTCTCTCTTTCACCCTCCCTTCCAGCCTCCATCTCTCTCTTTCACCCTCCCTTCCAGCCTCCATCTCTCTCTTTCACCCTCCCTTCCAGCCTCCATCTCTCTCTTTCACCCTCCCTTCCAGCCTCCATCTCTCTCTTTCACCCTCCCTTCCAGCCTCCATCTCTCTCTTTCACCCTCCCTTCCAGCCTCCATCTCTCTCTTTCACCCTCCCTTCCAGCCTCCATCTCTCTCTTTCACCCTCCCTTCCAGCCTCCATCTCTCTCTTTCACCCTCCCTTCCAGCCTCCATCTCTCTCTTTCACCCTCCCTTCCAGCTTCCATCTCTCTCTTTCACCCTCCCTTCCAGCCTCCATCTCTCTCTTTCACCCTCCCTTCCAGCCTCCATCTCTCTCTTTCACCCTCCCTTCCAGTCTCCATCTCTCTCTTTCACCCTCCCTTCCAGCCTCCATCTCTCTCTTTCACCCTCCCTTCCAGCCTCCATCTCTCTCTTTCACCCTCCCTTCCAGCCTCCATCTCTCTCCTTCACCCTCCCTTCCAGCCTCCATCTCTCTCTTTCACCCTCCCTTCCAGCCTCCATCTCTCTCTTTCACCCTCCCTTCCAGCCTCCATCTCTCTCTTTCACCCTCCCTTCCAGCCTCCATCTCTCTCTTTCACCCTCCCTTCCAGCCTCCATCTCTCTCTTTCACCCTCCCTTCCAGCCTCCATCTCTCTCTTTCACCCTCCCTTCCAGCCTCCATCTCTCTCTTTCACCCTCCCTTCCAGCCTCCATCTCTCTCTTTCACCCTCCCTTCCAGCCTCCATCTCTCTCTTTCACCCTCCCTTCCAGTCTCCATCTCTCTCTTTCACCCTCCCTTCCAGCCTCCATCTCTCTCTTTCACCCTCCCTTCCAGCCTCCATCTCTCTCTTTCACCCTCCCTTCCAGCCTCCATCTCTCTCTTTCACCCTCCCTTCCAGCCTCCATCTCTCTCTTTCACTCTCCCTTCCAGCCTCCATCTCTCTCCTTCACCCTCCCTTCCAGCCTCCATCTCTCTCTTTCACCCTCCCTTCCAGCCTCCATCTCTCTCTTTCACCCTCCCTTCCAGCCTCCATCTCTCTCTTTCCCCCTCCCTTCCAGCCTCCATCTCTCTCCTTCACCCTCCCTTCCAGCCTCCATCTCTCTCTTTCACCCTCCCTTCCAGCCTCCATCTCTCTCTTTCACCCTCCCTTCCAGCCTCCATCTCTCTCCTTCACCCTCCCTTCCAGCCTCCATCTCTCTCTTTCACCCTCCCTTCCAGCCTCCATCTCTCTCTTTCACCCTCCCTTCCAGCCTCCATCTCTCTCTTTCACCCTCCCTTCCAGCCTCCATCTCTCTCCTTCACCCTCCCTTCCAGCCTCCATCTCTCTCTTTCACCCTCCCTTCCAGCCTCCATCTCTCTCTTTCACCCTCCCTTCCAGCCTCCATCTCTCTCTTTCACCCTCCCTTCCAGTCTCCATCTCTCTCTTTCACCCTCCCTTCCAGCCTCCATCTCTCTCTTTCACCCTCCCTTCCAGCCTCCATCTCTCTCTTTCACCCTCCCTTCCAGCCTCCATCTCTCTCTTTCACCCTCCCTTCCAGCCTCCATCTCTCTCTTTCACTCTCCCTTCCAGCCTCCATCTCTCTCCTTCACCCTCCCTTCCAGCCTCCATCTCTCTCTTTCACCCTCCCTTCCAGCCTCCATCTCTCTCTTTCACCCTCCCTTCCAGCCTCCATCTCTCTCTTTCACCCTCCCTTCCAGCCTCCATCTCTCTCCTTCACCCTCCCTTCCAGCCTCCATCTCTCTCTTTCACCCTCCCTTCCAGCCTCCATCTCTCTCTTTCACCCTCCCTTCCAGCCTCCATCTCTCTCCTTCACCCTCCCTTCCAGCCTCCATCTCTCTCTTTCACCCTCCCTTCCAGCCTCCATCTCTCTCTTTCACCCTCCCTTCCAGCCTCCATCTCTCTCTTTCACCCTCCCTTCCAGCCTCCATCTCTCTCCTTCACCCTCCCTTCCAGCCTCCATCTCTCTCTTTCACCCTCCCTTCCAGCCTCCATCTCTCTCTTTCACCCTCCCTTCCAGCCTCCATCTCTCTCTTTCACCCTCCCTTCCAGCCTCCATCTCTCTCTTTCACCCTCCCTTCCAGCCTCCATCTTTTTCACCCTCCCTTCCAGCCTCCATCTCTCTCTTTCTCCCTCCCTTACGGCCTCCATCTCTCTCTTTCTCCCTCCCTTAGAGCCTCCATCTCTTTCTCCCTCCCTTACAGCCTCCATCTCTCTCTCTCTCCCTTACGGCCTCCATCTCTCTCTTTCACCCTCCCTTCCAGCCTCCATCTCTCTGACTTAAGAAATCGTAATGACACGATTGCAAATAAACCATACCCCCGGCCGGGAGTTTTGAGACTCTATGACCGCGGGTTCAATCCCGGCCGGGGGTATGGTCCATCTCTCTCTTTCACCCTCCCTTCCAGCCTCCATCTCTCTCTTTCACTCTCCCTTCCAGCCTACATCTCTCTCTTTCACCCTCCCTTCCAGCCTCCATCTCTCCCTTTCACCCTCCCTTCCAGCCTCCATCTCTCCCTTTCACCCTCCCTTACTGCCTCCATCTCTCTCTTTCACCCTCCCTTATTGCCTCCATGTCTCTCTTTCACCCTCCCTTACTGCCTCCATCTCTCTCTTTCACCCTCCCTTACTGCCTCCATCACTCTCTTTCTCCCTCCCTTACGGCCTCCATCTCTCTCTTTCTCCCTCCCTTAGAGCCTCCATCTCTTTCTCCCTCCCTTACGGCCTCCATCTCTCTCTCTCTCCCTTACGGCCTCCATCTCTCTCTTTCACCCTCCCTTCCAGCCTCCATCTCTCTCTTTCACCCTCCCTTACTGCCTCCATCTCTCTCTTTCACCCTCCCTTCCAGCCTCCATCTCTCTCTTTCACCCTCTCTTCCAGCCTCCATCTCTCTCTTTCACCCTCCCTTCCAGCCTCCATCTCTCCCTTTCACCCTCCCTTACTGCCTCCATCACTCTCTTTCTCCCTCCCTTACGGCCTCCATCTCTCTCTTTCTCCCTCCCTTAGAGCCTCCATCTCTTTCTCCCTCCCTTACAGCCTCCATCTCTCTCTCTCTCCCTTACTGCCTCCATCTCTCTCTTTCTCCCTCCCTTACAGCCTCCATCTCTCTCTTTCACCCTCCCTTACTGCCTCCATCTCTCTCTTTCTCCCTCCCTTACAGCCTCCATCTCTCTCTCTCTCCCTTACATCCTCCATCTCTCTCTCTCTCCCTTACTGCCTCCATCTCTCTCTTTCTCCCTCCCTTACAGCCTCCATCTCTCTCACCCTCCCTTACAGCCTCCATCTCTTTCACCCTCCCTTACAGCCTCCATCTCTCTCTCTCCCTTACAGCCTCCATCTCTTTCACCCTCCCTTACAGCCTCCATCTCTCTCTCTCCCTTACAGCCTCCATCTCTTTCTCCCTCCCTTACAGCCTCCATCTCTCTCTCTCCCTTACAGCCTCCATCTCTCTCTCTCCCTTACAGCCTCCATCTCTCTCTCTCCCTTACAGCCTCCATCTCTCTCTCTCCCTTACAGCCTCCATCTCTCTCACCCTCCCTTACAGCCTCCATCTCTCTCTCTCCCACCTGCCTTCTGAACTTATTCCTCTACAGTTTTAACTTCTGAATTAAGTCCCAATAAAAAATCTTACAGAAAAAGCATTAAATATGACTGGGGCAATATTAGCCAGACTTATCCTTAAACTCTGGCCATCCATCCGGCCGCTGGCTGGCTGCCTCACGCTGTAAAACAGCTCGATACTGATGGTCCTAATTTGCATACATCAGGAGGGGGCCCAGGGAGGGACTCACCAGCAGGCTTCCTCACTGTTGACCAAGACAATGGTCACTGCCAGGATTGTAAGAGGCTTCCTGTAGTGCATGTCTGGGTGCCAGGCTTCACTAGACTCACACACACATGATGGTGAGACTATGATGGTGAGACTATTATGGTGAGACTATGATGGTGAGACTGTGATGGTGAGACTATGATGGTGAGACTATGATGGTGAGACTATGATGGTGAGACTATGATGGTGAGACTATGATGGTGAGACTATGATGGTGAGACTATGATGGTGAGACTATGATGGTGAGACTATGATGGTGAGACTATGATGGTGAGACTATGATGGTGAGACTATGATGGTGAGACTATGATGGTGAGACTATGATGGTGAGACTATGATGGTGAGACTATGATGGGGAGACTATGATGGGAGACTATGATGAGGAGACTATGATGGGGAGACTATGATGGGGAGACTATGATGGGAGACTATGATGGTGAGACTATGATGGTGAGACTATGATGGTGAGGCTATGATGGTGAGACTATGATGGGGAGACTATGATGGGGAGACTATGATGATGAGACTATGATGGGGAGACTATGATGGTGAGACTATGATGGTGAGACTTTGATGGTGAGGCTATGATGGGGAGACTATGATGGGGAGACTATGATGGTGAGACTATGATGGTGAGGCTATGATGGTGAGACTATGATGGGGAGACTATGATGAGGAGACTATGATGGGAAGACTAAACTGGTGAGACAAAGATGGGGAGACGAGGTTGGGGAGAGTGGTGACATAGTATACAGAAATATATCAACCTTCGTGTACAAGAATCTCTCACTCACAGTGTACAGTAATATTTCACGTCAATTATCTGTCAAAGGCCTACAGTGATAGGCCTAGCAACCACTGCCACTTCAGCAGACGCTAGGCCAACCTTCAGAAGAGTTATTTGAGGTCAAATTGATATTCTGTCTCAGGAGCCTGACTCTGGGAAGAAAATGTGACCGCCCTGAGAAAGCTGGTTGATGAGGCGAATGTTGTGACGCAAGTATGTTGTGGGTCTGGTAGTGTTGATGTTGTGGGTCTGGTAGTGTTGATGTTGTGGGTCTGGTAGTGTTGATGTTGTGGGTCTGGTAGTGTTGATGTTGTGGGTCTGGTAGTGTTGATGTTGTGGGTCTGGTAGTGTTGATGTTGTGGGTCTGGTAGTGCTGATGTTGTGGGTCTGGTAGTGTTGATGTTGTGGGTCTGGTAGTGTTGATGTTGTGGGTCTGGTAGTGCTGATGTTGTGGATCTGGTAGTGCTGATGTTGTGGATCTGGTAGTGCTGATGTTGTGGATCTGGTAGTGCTGATGTTGTGGATCTGGTAGTGCTGATGTTGTGGATCTGGTAGTGCTGATGTTGTGGGTCTGGTAATATTGATGTTGTGGGTCTGGTATTGCTGATGTTGTGGGTCTGGTAGTGCTGATGTTGTGGGTCTGGTAGTGTTGATGTTGTGGGTCTGGTAGTGTTGATGTTGTGGGTCTGGTAGTGCTGATGTTGTGGGTCTGGTAGTGTTGATGTTGTGGGTCTGGTAGTGTTGATGTTGTGGGTCTGGTAGTGTTTATGTTGTGGGTCTGGTAGTGTTGATGTTGTGGGTCTGGTAGTGTTGATGTTGTGGGTCTGGTAGTGTTGATGTTGTGGGTCTGATAGTGTTGATGTTGTGGGTCTGGTAGTGCTGATGTTGTGGGTCTGGTAGTGTTGATGTTGTGGGTCTGGTAGTGTTGATGTTGTGGGTCTGGTAGTGTTGATGTTGTGGGTCTGGTAGTGTTGATGTTGTGGGTCTGGTAGTGCTGATGTTGTGGGTCTGGTAGTGCTGATGTTGTGGGTCTGGTAGTGTTGATGTTGTGCGTCTGGTAGTGTTGATGTTGTGGGTCTGGTAGTGTTGATGTTGTGGGTCTGGGAGTGGTGATGTTGTGGGTCTGGACGTGTTGATGTTGTGGGTCTGGTAGTGTTGATGTTGTGGGTCTGGTAGTGTTGATGTTGTGCGTCTGGTAGTGCTGATGTTGTGGGTCTGGTAGTGCTGATGTTGTGGGTCTGGTAGTGCTGATGTTGTGGGTCTGGTAGTGTTGATGTTGTGGGTCTGGTAGTGTTGATGTTGTGGGTCTGGTAGTGTTGATGTTGTGGGTCTGGTAGTGTTGATGTTGTGGGTCTGGTAGTGTTGATGTTGTGGGTCTGGTAGTGTTGATGTTGTGGGTCTGATAGTGTTGATGTTGTGGGTCTGGTAGTGCTGATGTTGTGGGTCTGGTAGTGTTGATGTTGTGGGTCTGGTAGTGTTGATGTTGTGGGTCTGGTAGTGTTGATGTTGTGGGTCTGGTAGTGTTGATGTTGTGGGTCTGGTAGTGCTGATGTTGTGGGTCTGGTAGTGTTGATGTTGTGGGTCTGGTAGTGTTGATGTTGTGGGTCTGGTAGTGTTTATGTTGTGGGTCTGGTAGTGTTGATGTTGTGGGTCTGGTAGTGTTGATGTTGTGGGTCTGGTAGTGTTGATGTTGTGGGTCTGATAGTGTTGATGTTGTGGGTCTGGTAGTGCTGATGTTGTGGGTCTGGTAGTGTTGATGTTGTGGGTCTGGTAGTGTTGATGTTGTGGGTCTGGTAGTGTTGATGTTGTGGGTCTGGTAGTGTTGATGTTGTGGGTCTGGTAGTGCTGATGTTGTGGGTCTGGTAGTGCTGATGTTGTGGGTCTGGTAGTGTTGATGTTGTGCGTCTGGTAGTGTTGATGTTGTGGGTCTGGTAGTGTTGATGTTGTGGGTCTGGTAGTGCTGATGTTGTGGGTCTGGTAGTGTTGATGTTGTGGGTCTGGTAGTGTTGATGTTGTGGGTCTGGTAGTGTTGATGTTGTGCGTCTGGTAGTGCTGATGTTGTGGGTCTGGTAGTGCTGATGTTGTGGGTCTGGTAGTGCTGATGTTGTGGGTCTGGTAGTGTTGATGTTGTGGGTCTGGTAGTGTTGATGTTGTGGGTCTGGTAGTGTTGATGTTGTGGGTCTGGTAGTGTTGATGTTGTGGGTCTGGTAGTGTTGATGTTGTGGGTCTGGTAGTGTTGATGTTGTGGGTCTGATAGTGTTGATGTTGTGGGTCTGGTAGTGCTGATGTTGTGGGTCTGGTAGTGTTGATGTTGTGGGTCTGGTAGTGTTGATGTTGTGGGTCTGGTAGTGTTGATGTTGTGGGTCTGGTAGTGTTGATGTTGTGGGTCTGGTAGTGCTGATGTTGTGGGTCTGGTAGTGCTGATGTTGTGGGTCTGGTAGTGTTGATGTTGTGCGTCTGGTAGTGTTGATGTTGTGGGTCTGGTAGTGTTGATGTTGTGGGTCTGGTAGTGCTGATGTTGTGGGTCTGGTAGTGTTGATGTTGTGGGTCTGGTAGTGTTGATGTTGTGGGTCTGGTAGTGTTGATGTTGTGCGTCTGGTAGTGCTGATGTTGTGGGTCTGGTAGTGCTGATGTTGTGGGTCTGGTAGTGCTGATGTTGTGGGTCTGGTAGTGTTGATGTTGTGGGTCTGGTAGTGTTGATGTTGTGGGTCTGGTAGTGTTGATGTTGTGGGTCTGGTAGTGTTGATGTTGTGGGTCTGGTAGTGCTGATGTTGTGGGTCTGGTAGTGTTGATGTTGTGGGTCTGGTAGTGTTGATGTTGTGGGTCTGGTAGTGTTGATGTTGTGGGTCTGGTAGTGTTGATGTTGTGGGTCTGGTAGTGTTGATGTTGTGCGTCTGGTAGTGTTGATGTTGTGGGTCTGGTAGTGTTGATGTTGTGGGTCTGGTAGTGTTGATGTTGTGCGTCTGGTAGTGTTGATGTTGTGGGTCTGGTAGTGTTGATGTTGTGGGTCTGGTAGTATTGATGTTGTGGGTCCGGTAGTGTTGAAACGTTCATGGTCTGTCTTTGCTGGTATTTAAATATTTGTTGATGTGTGATTGCATGTGCTGAAATACTGACTGATGCGTGACTGATAGTGATGCAAAGATTACTGTTGCGTGACCTGCATGTTGCAATGCTAATTGGTCTATTATGAATGGCAGTGTACTGACTAATGCTATGACTAGCAGTGTGTTGACTAATGCTATGACTGGCAGTATGTTGACTAGTGCTATAACTGGCAGTGTGTTGAATAATGCAATGATTGGCAGTGTGTTGACTAATTACTATGACCAGCAGTATGCTGACTAGTTACAAATGACTGGTAGTGTGTTGCATGACAACCAACGTTCCTCCTACATCAGGTCGCTTCCCACCATAATGACTCACGAAATCGTAATAACACGATTACAAACGAGTCACGAAATGGGTGAGGGGAGGGATGCGGGTCTTGAAACCATGGCCAGGCTAGTCTTAAAGCTCACTGGCCATGAGTTCAAGGGAGCCCCCATTCCGTCATTCCCCATTTGTGTTGCAACACTGACTGCGTGTTGGTGGTGCTAAGCAGGAACGAGAGGGATGGAAGAGAGACGAAAGAGAAAAGAACTGAGGAAAAGAGGAAATATTAGAAACAAGGCTGAAGGGAAGCGAGAAAAACTATAGAGAAAAAGGATGATGGAGAACATCTGCTGTGTATGGGCCAGTAGGCCTATTGCAGTGTTACTCTGCTTTTATGTTATGAAAAAAAAAAGGAGAAAAGAAGTATGGGGAACTAGGAAGTTTAAAATTAAGAAAGAGAAAGAGGAGAGAGTGGAGAGAGATGAGGGTGACTTCATGAAGACTCACTCACTCCCTCCTGGACCACGCACTAGCCATGCAACAAACGCCCCAATATTGTTACTTTACGACACTGGTGCCGCGTGTGTCACCTGCCCTCGCTAACTCTGGCACTGGGCCACCCCCTGGCGTACTGAGTGCCACCACGGGCACGGGATTTGCTGCGTGGAACACACTCAACTGGAGTACTTATGTGTCGAGGTAACTTAAGCTAGCAGCAACTCCTGGTGTGAGAGACCCCAACCCCGTCCATCATCTATAATGTACACAGACAAGCATGGAATAAGATTACAAGAAATAAGTGATATCCTAATATGCAGTATAACCAAAGTGAATGATAACAATTCCAAGAGCTCTCGTAATCACTCCCTCAGCGGAGAGACTAATTTCCTTCTGTTTTGTATATAGTTCAACAGTCTCCTCGAATTGTATTGATAGACACTAGAAGGCGAAACGCCTATATATAAAGATACCCAGATGTTGCACATGCGTCTAATTCGTCAGCTTCTCGGTATTGTATACCATTCATGAACAAGCTTTGTTTAGGTTAAATATATCCAGCACCTTAATTATATCCATTATATTCATCAATAACTTCCACCTATATACTACATTCATGTCTGCATTCATTGCAAGTGAGTCGTAAAACTCCAGGCCAGTGCGTAAGCCACTAGGAATTAAGTGTCATCCTTCTCTGTATATTTTTCACCGTATCTCTATCTATTCTGCAACATTGTAAATAAATCCTTACCGAAGCCTCACAGAGCTGGAATATAATATTGAAATCTCTGATATTTATACTTCACGATGTCAACAATCTCAGAAAGGGACGATAAAACTCGCTTTACCTTCTGTCATAGGAGGACTGCCCATACGGGTATTTGGGCAATACCCGGTGGGCCGCTGGGGTGGGTAAAACACCAATCTGCTTCTGCCTTCTGCTGTACTGTCTCCATCTGGGTTCCGGTGTAGTTTAAAAACAGAAGCTCAGGGGAACACCAGGACATATTAGAGAGCGTTTTTGTCCAGGGACCTTGATCACGTCTAGAAGTGTTCAAGGTCCCTGGACCGAAATATTTTCTAATGCCACACCAGCTTCCTGGATACCACACCAGCTTCCTGGATACCACGCCAGCTTCTTAGATACCACACCAGCTTCCTGGATACCACATCAGCTTCCTGGATACCACACCAGCTTCCTGGATACCACGCCAGCTTCTTAGATACCACACCAGCTTCCTGGATACCACATCAGCTTCCTGGATACCACACCAGCTTCCTGGATACCACACCAGCTTCCTGGATACCACACCAGCTTCCTGGATACCACGCCAGCTTCCTAGATACCACACCAGCTTCCTGGATACCACATCAGCTTCCTGGATACCACATCAGCTTCCTGGATACAACACCAGCTTCCTGGATACCACACCAGCTTCCGGGATACCACACCAGCTTCCTGGATATCACACCAGCTTCCTGGATACTACACCAGCTTTCTGGATACCACACCAGCTTCCTGGATACCACATCAGCTTCCTGGATACCACATCAGCTTCCTGGATACCACACCAGCTTCCTGGATACCATACCAGCTTTCTGGATACCATACCAGCTTTCTGGATACCACACCAACTTACTGGATACCACACCAAATCCCTGGACACCACACCAGCTTCCTGGATACCACACCAGCTATCTGGATACCACACCAGCTTCCTGGATACCACACCAGCTTCCTGGATACCACACCAGCTTCCTGGATACCACACCAGCTTCCTGGATATCACACCAGCTTCTTGGATACCACACCAGCTTTCTGGATACCACACCAGCTTCCTGGATACCACACCAGCTTCCTGGATACCACACCAGCTTCCTGGATACCACACCAGCTTCCAGGATACCACACCAGCTTACTCGATACCACACCAGCTTTCTGGATACCACAAAAGCTTTCTGGATACCACACCAGCTTCCTGGATACACACCAGCTTCCTGGATACCACACCAGCTTCCTAGATACCACACCAGCTTCCTGGATATCACACCAGCTTCCTGGATACCACACCAGTTTCCTGATTACCACACCAGCTTTCTGGATACCACCCCAGCTTCCTGATTATCACACCAGAAAGCTGGTGTGGTAATCAGGACCCCTGGAAAAGCAACACACACACTCATCCTCTATCCGAATAGCGAGGTTGTTTTGGAAGAAGTATGTGTAAGGGGAAAATGGAAAGATCTTCTCCATATGTTACAAACTTTGGTAATGGATACCGACAAGAGGCTTAAAAACACACACATACGCAAACGAACACCAGTGTTTGTTTGCGCGTTTTTTTAAACCAGCTCTTCTTTTGACTGGATAAACCTGACATTTTAACAAGTGGCAAAAGATTTTTCAAACATTCCCTGTGTTTATACCAGCAGCTGACGTCAACCAGAGGGGACCAAGGGAGGGGGACTGTATTCTAGTCATGCGTTCATAAGTCACCTCTTACCATGATACCGCCATTATGCATGAACAATTGCAGTGTTGCTCTCATTACACACAAGTTATTACAACGTTGTGCCATTAGCAATCGACTGCTACAGTGTTACTACTGCTGTCCATCACACATTAATGCTGAGGTTCAAATTTCGTAGATAAGATAACTAACTTAATTAAGCAGTTAGCACTACCAGCTCCTGGTAATGTGACAGCAACTAACGGATTACATTACAAAGTGGATTATCCTAACTTAACCCAGCAGTTAGAGCCTTGTAAATCTGATGTCCTTACCTAACCTAACCAAACAAAATTCAACACTCACTGAACGCAACCTACAACACCCACACTCACTGCACGCAACCCACACTCATTAACGGATCACATTACAAAGTGAATTATCCTAACTTAACCCAGCAGTTAGAGCCTTGTAAATCTGATGTCCTCACCTAACCTAACCAAACAAAATTCAACACTCACTGCACGCAACCTACAGCACCCACACTCACTACACGCAACCCACAGCACCCACACTAACTGCACGCAACCTACAGCACCCACACTCACTACACGCAACCCATAGCACCTACACTCACTGCACGCAACCCACAGCACCCACATTCACTGCACGCAGCCCACAGCACCCACACTCACTGCACGCAACCTACAGCACCCACACTCACTACATGCAACCCACAGCACCCACACTCACTACACGCAACCCATAGCACCTACACTCACTGCGCGCAACCCACAGCACCCACACTCACTGCACGCAACCCACAGCACCCACATTCACTGCACGCAACCCACAGCACCCACACTCACTGCACGCAACCCACAGCAACCACATTCACTGCACGCAACCTATAGCACCCACACTCTATGCACGCAATCCACAGCACACACACTCACTGCACGCAACCCACAGCACCCACACTCACTGCACGCAACCCACAGCACCCACACTCACTGCACGCAACCCACAGCACCCACACTCACTGCACGCAACCCACAGCACCCACACTCACTGCACGCAACCTATAGCACCCACACTCACTACATGCAACTCACAGCACTCACACTCACTGCACGCAACCTACAGCACCCACACTCTATGCACGCAATCCACAGCACACACACTCACTACACGCAACCCATAGCACCTACACTCACTGCACGCAACCCACAGCACCCACACTCACTGCACGCAACCCACAGCACCCACACTCACTGCACGCAACCCACAGCACCCACACTCACTACACGCAACCCATAGCACCTACACTCACTGCACGCAACTCACAGCACCCACACTCACTACACGCAACCTACAGTACCCACACTCACTGCACGCAACCCACAGCACCCACACTCACTACATGAAACCCACAGCACCCACACTCACTACACGCATCCCACAGCACCCACACTCACTACACGAAGCCCACAGCACCCACATTCACTACACGCAACCCAGAGCACCCACGCTACACGCAACCCACAGAAGCCACACTCACTACACGCAACTTACCCGTGTTTTTAAACCAGGCGTTTGTCCTGGTGTTTACTTACCCGTGTTTTTAAACCAGGGTTTACAACACCTCACTGGACAAACCAGACATTTTAAGCCAGCAGCCAGCCATTCATCACTGGTGTTTATAACCAACAGCTGGCGTCAGCCAGGGGACCGGGGGAAGGGGACTGAATTAGAGTCATACGTTCGTAAGTCACCTCTTACCATGATACCGCCATTATGCATGAACAATTGCAGTGTTGCCCTTATTACAACGTTATGCCATTAGTAATCGACTGCTGCAGTGTTGCCACTGCTGTCCATCACATACTAAGTAATAACAGAGTCTAAGTTACGTCACTCACGTTAAGTATGACGTTCAGAATTCATAGTCACGAAGGCCAGTGTTAGTATGCATTAGGTAACGTTACCACGCAGTTAACATTTCCAGTTCTTCGGAATGAGTTTGTTATCACTTGCTTTAATCCGCTAGTTAATACACCCAAACAAATTGGACATTGTTACCCAGCAGTTAACACTCACTGTGTGCAACCTCCCAGCACCCACACTCACTGTGTGCAACCTCCAGCACCCACACTCACTGTGTGCAACCTCCAGCACCCACACTCACTGTGTGCAACCTCCAGCACCCACACTCACTGTGTGCAATCTCCAGCACCCACACTCACTGTGTGCAACCTCCAGCACCCACACTCACTACACGCAACCCACAGCACCCACACTCACTACACGCAACCCATAGCACCTACACTCACTGCACGCAACTCACAGCACCCACACTCACTACACGCAACCTACAGTACCCACACTCACTGCACGCAACCCACCGCACCCACACTCACTACATGAAACCCACAGCACCCACACTCACTACACGCATCCCACAGCACCCACACTCACTACACGAAGCCCACAGCACCCACATTCACTACACGCAACCCAGAGCACCCACACTACACGCAACCCACAGAAGCCACACTCACTACACGCAACTTACCCGTGTTTTTAAACCAGGCGTTTGTCCTGGTGTTTACTTACCCGTGTTTTTAAACCAGGGTTTACAACACCTCACTGGACATACCAGACATTTTAAGCCAGCAGCCAGCCATTCATCACTGGTGTTTATAACCAACAGCTGGCGTCAGCCAGGGGACCGGGGGAAGGGGACTGAATTAGAGTCATACGTTCGTAAGTCACCTCTTACCATGATACCGCCATTATGCATGAACAATTGCAGTGTTGCCCTTATTACAACGTTATGCCATTAATAATCGACTGCTGCAGTGTTGCCACTGCTGTCCATCACATACTAAGTAATAACAGAGTCTAAGTTACGTCACTCACGTTAAGTATGACGTTCAGAATTCGAAGTCACGAAGGCCCGTGTTAGTATGCATTAGGTAACGTTACCACGCAGTTAACATTTCCAGTTCTTCGGAATGAGTTTGTTATCACTTGCTTTAATCCGCTAGTTAATACACCCAAACAAATTGGACATTGTTACCCAGCAGTTAACACTCACTGTGTGCAACCTCCCAGCACCCACACTCACTGTGTGCAACCTCCAGCACCCACACTCACTGTGTGCAACCTCCAGCAACCACACTCACTGTGTGCAACCTCCAGCAACCACACTCACTGTGTGCAACCTCCAGCACCCACACTCACTGTGTGCAACCTCCAGCAACCACACTCACTGTGTGCAACCTCCAGCACCCACACTCACTGTGTGCAACCTCCAGCACCCACACTCACTGTGTGCAACCTCCAGCACCCACACTCACTGTGTGTCCAGCACCCACACTCACTGCGTCCAACCTCCAGCACCCACACTCACTGTGTGCAACCTCCAGCACTCACACTCACTGTGTGCAACCTCCAGCACCCGCACTCACTGTGTGCAACCTCCAGCACCCACACTCACTGTGTGCAACCTCCAGCACCCACACTCACTGTGTGCAACCTCCAGCACCCACACTCACTGTGTGCAACCTCCAGCACCCACACTCACTGTGTGCAACCTCCAGCACCCACACTCACTGTGTGCAACCTCCAGCACCCACACTCACTGTGTGCAACCTCCAGCACCCACACTCACTGTGTGCAACCTCCAGCACCCACACTCACTGTGTGCAACCTCCAGCACCCACACTCACTGTGTGCAACCTCCAGCACCCACACTCACTGTGTGCAACCTCCCAGCACCCACACTCACTGTGTGCAACCTCCAGCACCCACACTCACTGTGTGCAACCTCCAGCACCCACACTCACTGTGTGCAACCTCCCAGCACCCACACTCACTGTGTGCAACCTCCAGCACCTACACTCACTGTGTGCAACCTCCAGCACCCACACTCACTGTGTGCAACCTCCAGCACCCACACTCACTGTGTGCAACCTCCAGCACCCACACTCACTGTGTGCAACCTCCAGCACCCACACTCATTGTGTGCAACCTCCAGCACCCACACTCACTGTGTGCAACCTCCAGCACCCACACTCACTGTGTGCAACCTCCCAGCACCCACACTCACTGTGTGCACCCTCCCAGCACCCACACTCACTCTCTGTAACCTCCCAGCACTCACTGCACGCAACCCAAAACATCCACACTCACTACACGCAACGCAAACATCCTCCCCCAACGGAGTGTAAATCTCGACAAGGCACACAGTAACTTTGCAAACACAAAAGGCGTCCTGACACTTTCTTGCCCCACCACCCACCTCCTTCCGCCTTTTCCGATAAGACGGTGAGGAAAAATGATAATCCACTTGCTCTAACTGCCTCCCTGGAGAATTATATGCTGTGGGTTTTACAAGGGCACTTTAACCCGATACCCGTGAATTATATGCCAATTTTGACCAGAGGTATAATTCCCCGCTGGGAACTATATGGTCACTTTGACCAGAACTCCCAGCAATGGATTCAAGTTGGAGAAATTTCGAATTTGGAAAGGATATTTGAAAGTACTGATTTAGCAATGGAGTTGTTGATGAGTGGAGCAAATTTGTAAGTAGCGGCACTGAAGTGAGAGCCTTGGATAGCTGTCGTGCAGCCGATGTTGTGTGGCTGATGGATTGTTTAGGTCTGGTCGACCAGAGTGACCTGACAGATGACCGTCCTGTGGGTCAGGAAGGTGGAGATGATTGCCAATATGACGCTTCTAATGCATGGTACAAGCTGTCCAGGCAACTTTTGTTCCAAATAGGGAAATTAGATCAAACAAAAATGGATAAACAAATAGACTGAGACAATAGGTCAAAAGAGAGATATTTACAGACGAATCAAAAGAGGAGAGGGACAATTCAGGAACCAGCATATTTAAAGAGAGAAATAAAAAAAAATAAATAAAAAAAGCCAAACGGTTTCTTTCAGGTATATAGAAGTAAGATTAGAGAGAAGATAGACTCTCTGAATAAAAAAAAGTTACTCAGGTCAGCTTACCATCAGTGACAGAGAAATATGTACAATCTTTAGCACTTATTTCCTGTCTGTGGAAATCCCAGAATTCAGTAACTCACGAAACCGCAATAATACGATTGCAGACAAACTGCAGAACGGGTGATACACACTGGCCTGTGCCATGGGTTCGAATCCTTATTGTTCAGTGATCCAGAAATCAGTAATTATATAGTCAGAACGAAAATAATTTATGCAAGATCTCACGAGTGATATGGCTCTGAAAAACTAGATAGATTAAAACTAAACAAATGTGATACCCATCTACAAACAGGAGATAGGTCCTTATCTTCGAATTATGGACCAATTAGCCTAACCCCCATTGTGGGGAAAATTGATTGAATCAATTATTGCCGAGGCTATTCGAGGCCAGCTTGTAAAACAAAAATTGATCAATGAATCTCATCATAGTTTTACAAAGGGCTGCTCTTGTCTTACAAATTTACGATATTTTCCATCAATGTAGTTTAGGCAGTGGATCACGATAATGACTGTGATATTGTGTATATGGATTTCAGTAAAGCTTTTGATAGAGTTCCATACAGGAGACTGTTGAGGAAAGTAGCAGCACACGGAATAGGAGGGGAAATTTTTTCCTAGATTGAAGCGTGGTTCACTGATATTCAGCCGAGTTTGCATAAATGGGGAGGAATCAAAGTGTGGACGCGTCACAGATGTTCCTCACTCAATATTCACCACATGAGGCTCTATCTATCACACTCAATATTCACCACATGAGGCTCTATCTATCACACTCAATATTCACCACATGAGGCTCCATCTATCACACTCAACATTCACCACATGAGGCTCTATCACACTCAATATTTACCATATGAGGCTCTATCTATCACACTCAATATTCACCACATGAGGCTCCATCTATCACACTCAACATTCACCACATGAGGCTCTATCACACTCAATATTTACCATATGAGGCTCTATCTATCACACTCAATATTCACCACATGAGGCTCCATCTATCACACTCAACATTCACCACATGAGGCTCTATCACACTCAAT
>NC_091296.1:63778841-63780570 GCF_038502225.1 Cherax quadricarinatus
GTCTTGTCCCGGCCCGGGTCTTTTCCAGATGGTGACCACGGAACGCCGTGTATACAGGGGTAACCAGACGGGAGGAGGAGGAAGATACCTTTCAGGATCGAGTCAGTTCAGGAGCTCCCATGAAAACATCAGAACGATACGAATCCATTAACGAAGTTGCAGAAGAAAATCCGTCCACTGATACAGTAAAAATGAGGAATGAATAGAATTTTTAAGGTCACTCTAAAGCTGTTAGAAATCGTCTTCATACTGCTGGAACGCCAGCGGTAAAAGAACGGCTGACAGACACCGTGAGGCTCGTCTACGCTTTGCACAAAAGAACCTAGACAATGGAATGGACTTTTGGAGTCGTGTTAGATGGACTGATGAAAAAATCTTTTCGACTTCCTATGGCAAGAAACACTGCTGGAGAAGGGATAGGTGCAGACGCCAATTCTGAGAACCGCTGGTTTGTTCCCAGAATAAATCTCCAGAGAACTGGTAATCCTGTCTTTCCAGTTCCTTTTGGTTTCGAAAGCGATCTCCTCGACGCTCTCTCTGGTGGCTGTAATTGCACCTGACATCTCTCAGACAGACAGTTGTCAGCAGTGTGTTCCCTTTAAAGACAGGGGGAGCACTGCCTAAGTGCCTGCGAGGGTGATCTATTTCCGCACCTCCTGTGTTTCAATACTGATTCGGCAGCCGATTTCTTTGTATATTCTGTTGATTATTATGTACCCCGGTGGGCGGCGCTTGTCTGGGGCTGTATTGATGGTAGAAGAGACGTGAGTGTGTGTGGCTCCCTCTGTCTCTTCCACACACTACTCCAGACCTACCGGATATACTTATGTTCGGGCTTTGGCCCGGCACTTGCTCAGGAACAAAGTAGGTCAATTAGATACATGTGCAACCCTTGGGTATCTTTATTGAGGAAACGTTTCGCCACACAGTGGCTTCATCAGTCCATACAAAGGAGAATCTTGAAGAACAGGAGGAGAATGAGGTAATCAGTCCCTCAACGTTGAGTCGATGTGGTCAGTCCATCAATCTTGAATAGAAGGGACTGACCACATCGACTCAAGGTTGAGGGACTGATTACCTCATTCTCCTCCTGTTCTTCAAGATTCTCCTTTGTATGGACTGATGAAGCCACTGTGTGGCGAAACGTTTCCTCAATAAAGATACCCAAGGGTTGCACATGTATCTAATTTATCAACATGTCGGTTCTCTGAACCATTCATCTACAAAGTAGGTCAGCTGACTGTTAGCTGAGGACAGTCACTTCATTATATACATTTATGAGGAGAGAACTAAATTCGTACGGGTTATGCAGCGCCTTGGAGAGGGGGTAGGATGGAATGAATTCAGGTTTGATTCAAAGAATCGAAACACAGGTTCAGTTCCTTACATGAAGGGCCTCTCACCAGCACCAAAGAACCAACCTTGAAGAAAGGAGTTGAACTTGACTCGAGGTTGTCAGACGGAGCACTGATGCGCAGGTATACCATCAGGTGAAGAATCTGGGAATCTTTATTGTTGAAACGTTTCTCCACTCCAGTAAAGAGAAGAACGGTTAACGAAGAAGCCACTGGCTGGCGAAACGTTTCCGCAATGAAGATTACCAAAATGTTGCACACAAGTGTCTCAGTCTTCGACTTGTCGGTTTTCTAAGCCATTCAGCATCGTACCGCTAGGTGTCTCAACAGGGATGTCAGCTGTGCTGTTAAGTGTAGGAGTGGAGCTGACAGAT
>NC_091296.1:63780670-63783170 GCF_038502225.1 Cherax quadricarinatus
GCTGACAGATCCAGGGATTGCTTCCTTGTTGGGTAATGGATCTGTTCCCTGTGTGTCAGGTAAAAAGGTCAAAGTGGGAAAAAAAGAGTGGCAGAAAATAAAGCCATAATTTTGGCTAGGGAAAAAAAGTCACTCGTAAAAAAAAGGTTACATTAGGTTAGGTTAGGTTGTGACCTTTTTTCCCTGTGACTTTTCTCGTGCTACTTTTATCCTGTGAGTTTTTTCCTGTGACTTTTTATACTGGATCCGTTCCCACTGTGGCTGCCAAAGAAGCTGGAATGAAAAATTTCTGTTACGTCGTGTCGAGGTTCTGTCTGACCAGTACTAACAGACCCCACACCACCATGTTTGTTATTGTTGTGTGAATCTCAGTGTGAGAATTCCGTGCCTTATTAGTGTTAGCATCAGCTGAGCGTCATCTCTCTCTCTCACCATACTAGAGCATCTGAATTCAGTACAATACAGGTTTCTTTCCCCTTCCTCGTGATCAATCAGTAATCAGAAGAGGGCAGTCTTTTTCGGGCCCCTCGGTGATGAGGGGGAAGTATTTTAGATGGACCAATAACAGGGGAAGGAGGGAGAATATCGAGAGGTGAACTCATGATGGGGAGGGAGGAAAAATGTGAGGGGAGAAAGAATGTGGGTAGAAGAGGGAAAATGTATGGATGGGATACGAGAAGTGTTTGGGACAAGAGAAACGAGCAGTGTTTGGGAGGAGAGAGGAAGTGTAATGTGAGGAGACAGAAAGTGCACAGATGAAAGAAATGTGAGGTCAGAGGGGAAGTTTGTGGAGAAGAGGGGCAGAGAACTTTAGGGAAAGAGAGGGGAAATTTGAGAGGGGGAACTTTGGGAAAGAGAGGGGAAATATGAGAGGGAGATGGGGAAGTTTGCATAGGATAAAAGAAGTTTGTGAGAGACAGAGGGGAATTTCGTGGAGGAGCAGGGAAGTCTGTGTAAGAAAGGGAAAAAGAGCGTAGAAATAAAGAAGGTGTGAGAGGAGAGTGAGAGAAAGAGTGAGGGGAAGAGAAGTACCAGGAAGGAAGAGAAGGAAAGGAAGGGTGTTAGAGATGGAAGGAAATGGGAAGGACAAAAGGAAGTGAGATCAACATGACGAAGAAACAGCAAACTTTAATTTCCATAAAATACAGTACACAGTTTATACAAGATACAGTAGACAGTTTATACAAGATACAGTAGACAGTTTATACAAGATACAGTAGACAGTTTATACAAGATACAGTACACAGCGTATACAAGATACAGTAGACAGTTTATACAAGATACAGTACACAGTTTATACAAGATACAGTACACAGCGTATACAAGATACAGTACACAGTTTATACAAGATACAGTACACAGTTTATACAAGATACAGTACACAGTTTATACAAGATACAGTACACAGTTTATACAAGATACAGTACACAGTTTATACAAGATACAGTACACAGTTTATACAAGATACAGTACACAGTTTATACAAGATACAGTACACAGCGTATACAAGATACAGTACACAGTTTATACAAGATACAGTACACAGTTTATACAAGATACAGTACACAGCGTATACAAGATACAGTAGACAGTTTATACAAGATACAGTACACAGTTTATACAAGATACAGTACACAGCGTATACAAGATACAGTACACAGCGTATACAAGATACAGTACACAGTTTATACAAGATACAGTACACAGCGTATACAAGATACAGTACACAGTTTATACAAGATACAGTACACAGTTTATACAAGATACAGTACACAGTTTATACAAGATACAGTACACAGCGTATACAAGATACAGTACACAGCGTATACAAGATACAGTACACAGCGTATACAAGATACAGTACACAGTTTATACAAGATACAGTACACAGCGTATACAAGATATAGTACAAAGTGTTTACAACACTGGATGACATTTAATACTACTCATAGAAGCCTCTGGTTATACAGAACATCTCGAGCAATATATAACCATAGTGCTATAGGACAGCCATGATAAACAGTGTACATATATGCATACCAAGACTGAAGGAGAGAAGGAAGAGGGGGAAAAGCGGTGAGAGGAGAGAGGAAGGAACGATACGGGAGGGAAGGATGAAAGAGTGGTAGGGAAGAGAGGGAGAGAGAGAGAGAGAGAGAGAGAGAGAGAGAGAGAGAGAGAGAGAGAGAGAGAGAGAGAGAGAGATGTCAACGAGATAAAGTCAGTTGATCAAATGAAAATACTGGCCCACAGATGGCTCCAACTTCATCCTGTTCCCTACTTGTATGTCTCATAACAATAAAAATGCTTTCAAATGAGCTGATGTAGGTAACAGCTCTTAGCTTGCCAATAAAGTTAGGAATCCTTAACCTGTAAATAGCTGTCAATAAAGCTAGGGATCCTTAACCTTGTCAAACCCTGTGCAAAAAAAAAAAAAAAAAAAAAAAAAAAAAAAAAAAAGAGAGAGAGAGAGAGAGAGAGAGAGATTGAGGTGAGAGCT
>NC_091296.1:63788170-63823170 GCF_038502225.1 Cherax quadricarinatus
CTCTCTCTCTCCCAACACCAGCTCTTCAGGCATCCTTTGACCCATACATCTGGAAGACCCATAACCAACGCTACTGGAGGTCGACCTTATCCTCCTTCTCCCTCCATTCTCGAGGTATCGTTTCCGTTTTTGGAGGACCTTCTTACCTCTACCTTTCCTGAAGGTTCTCTATGTCCCTGCCCCTATTTCTGGAGATACAGCCTAGCCCCTAATACTGGAGGTGCACCCTAGCCCCTAATGCTGGAGGTACACAATGCCCCTATTCCTAGAGGTACATATTACCCCTATTCCTGAAGGTACACCCTAGTCCCTATTCCTGGAATATCAATCTCTGAGTTTTACATCATCAACTAACATGTTCAGCCAGCTCTAAGTATTAATGATTCGATCAACATTACTGGACGAATTTTATTTGCCATGACAATGTTGTCTCTCAAGTTATGGTAATCAGTTCCTCAACATAATGGAGAAAGCCGCCAGATTTCCTGAAATAGCACCAGTCATTTTACTAATACTAAGACAATATTATTAATGTGTGTGACCCTGAGATTCGCTCCTCGATCACTACTGATTCAGTATCATCAATGGATGTTTGAACTTCCACGTTGACCCGAGAAACACGTTTACTGGAGAAGCCGCCTGGGTAATGGTCGACTGACATGAAGATAGCTTTCTGGGAAAGATACAAAAGTAAGATATTAATAAGACCAGAATTTAAGAAGCTATGGTAAGAAGGACAACAGTGATCTGTCTGTCGAGAGGCAGTTAGAAAACGAAACAGTAGTTAAATATAACGTTCAAATCCATCGTCCGTCCTCACAACCCCCCCACTCTTTCCTCTTTCTGTTGCCTCCGGTCTGGGTTAATGGAGATATCTTCGTACAAATTCCATTTCTGCTGTGTATGTGATAGTAACTCCAGATCTGCTGGAAGGAAGCCTTTGAAGTTGTCGTAGTTGGTGAACCTTTTAATGAAATACCATACGATATCTTCACTGTTCTGCTGGAGTCTTCCAGCTTAGCCTGACACTGCTGAAGTCTCCCGTGTGACAGTTACTCCAGCTCTTCTGGATTTTTTTAGATTTTGCCACCGAAGTGGCTAGTTTATTGTGCACCCCATATCCATCCTGTGGACGGTAGCACGAGAGCATGTGGATGCACAAAAGGCCTAGGAACTAGGCCCCAAAGGGTTAACAGGAATACATATGGATTTATATCTACATATCTATAGTTCACTTATCTGTTACAAGCAAATTTAGGAAATTTGCTTAGTATATCTGGTATCTTATTTTCATTAATAAGATATCTTGACATGTCACATAGGTTATTATACTGTCTGTCTCTGTATTCCTCAATAAGTGGACAATTAAGCACATAGTGTTCAAGAGAGTGACCATATGCCTGATCACATAATTTACATTTAGTTTGATCATCATCTGTGTGTCTCCCAAACTGCCAGAAGTACTTGTAACCAAGCCTAAGTCTGGCCACTACAACATCAGTCAGTCTGTTCACATTGCAAGTTGCTCCATAAACATACTTATCTACGTTCATGTTATCATAGTGGGTTATAGATCTACTCAGGCTTCTAACTGCATTCCTATAACAATCATCTTCATTATTTACTTCTCTCCTAATATTATTCCTAATGCTAGACACAGTTATACCAAAGTTATATTCTACGTTCTCCTTCTGGATACTCTTCTTGGCTAACATATCAACTTTATCATGAAGGAGTAATCCAATGTGTGATGGGATTCATAGCAATTGTACATTAATTCCTTTGTCCCTAATTTTTGAGTATCTATACCTGGCTTCCCCAATGAGCATGTTGTTGGAGTCATTATATGAGCCAAGAGCCTTCAATGATGACATAGAATCAGTAATGATTATAGAGTCAAGCTCAGTGTCATAGGTTAGCTTTAGCGCCATTAGGATTGCAAACAATTCAGTTTGCAGTGTAGACGCCCAGTTGTTAATTCTTATGCCTAACTCAACAAATTTATTATCGTTCTTAACTAGGGAGGTGGCAACAAGAGCAGATGCAGCCCTGCCAGAAGACTCCTGTTTAGATCCATCAGTGTATATAACTTGTGATAACTTATTACTACCAGCTAGGCGAAAAATTTCTTCTTGAGCAGTTGCTCTAACAAGAGATTTAAGTTGTGTACGAATGGTATATAATACCGACAAGATGAGAGTAAGACACATGTGCAACATCTGGGTATCTTTATTGTAGACGTTTCGCCATCCAGTGGCTTTATCAATACAAATTCTAGGACATAACTTGAAGACAGTAGAACTATGTACAGAAGATGAGGTAATCAGTCCCTCAACCTAGGAGTAGGTGCGAACAGCACCATAGTCGTGGAGATTCTGAAGCAGAAGAAAGAATCCTGGCGCTTATATAGTAACGTCAGGTGAAGCAGACGAGGGCAAATTCACTGGTAGGCGGGATTCCCCAGTGGAAGTAGGTCCTACCCAAAGAGATGGGTTAGTTGTAGTAGTAGTTGTCGTAGTCGTGAAGGTTATGTACATGTCCTCTGAGGACATGTACATAACCTTCACGACTACGACAACTACTACTACAACTAACCCATCTCTTTGGGTAGGACCTACTTCCACTGGGGAATCCCGCCTACCAGTGAATTTGCCCTCGTCTGCTTCACCTGACGTTACTATATAAGCGCCAGGATTCTTTCTTCTGCTTCAGAATCTCCACGACTATGGTGCTGTTCGCACCTACTCCTAGGTTGAGGGACTGATTACCTCATCTTCTGTACATAGTTCTACTGTCTTCAAGTTATGTCCTAGAATTTGTATTGATAAAGCCACTGGATGGCGAAACGTCTACAATAAAGATACCCAGATGTTGCACATGTGTCTTACTCTCAAGAGATTTAAGGAAGGGATTACTAGCAATGAGCTTCTTGGGAGGGACTTGTAGGTATGTGATATTAAATGAACACATCTTCCATGGAGGGGTGAAATGCTCTTGTTGCCTACAGTGATACAGTTCATGCAGGTTATAAAACTTAATGCAATTGCACGTTTTCACAATCCATTTAGATCTGTGTGTATTTACCTCTAGACACTTGGTAAGATTCACTGTGACAGTGTCTGGTTCGTTTCTCAACATTCTAATACCGAGTACAGTGTTAATTTCAACAATCCTATCACTGATACTAGAAATACCAAGCTCCTTCCTCATGTTAAGAACTTTTGTAGATCTGGGACAGCCAAGAATAGTCCTGAGAGCTTCATTTTGCATTAACTCCAAGGGTCGGAGGGAACTTTCTCTAGCTAATATCAACATGGGAGCAGCATAATCAATTAAGGACCTAACATAGGCTATGTACATCATTCTCACGATTCTCACATTAGCACCATAGTTGGGATTGTAGCCAGCAACAGCTTTGAGAGCATTTAGCCTAGCTTTACATTTCTTGTTTAGTTGTGGTATAGTGGATTTGTTAAAGGGTACATCTACACCAAGATATCTGTAAGTTTTAACGTAGCTAATGATTTCACCCTGCAAATAGATGGGTGGGGGATGTCGTTTGCTTGTTAATATCTTTGTTTTAGAGGAAGATATTATGAGGCCTAGTCGATTACAAATTGCTTGAACTTCATTAAGAATGGTATTCATCTTCTTATGCCCTGTTGTATGGATCATGATATCATCAGCATAGCTTATAGCTATATGTTTAGGTGAGGCAGGTAGAGCATTTAGGAGAGCATTAATCAGAATATTAAATAGCATGGGACTAAGAACTCCTCCCTGCGGTGTACCTAAAGACATTTCTTTAGAATCACTTCTGAAGCCTTGGTAAAGGACAGAGGATACTCTATTTGACAGGTATCCTATTATCCAGCAGAGTAAGCTACCACCAATATTCATTTTGGCTGGTTCATGTAGTATAACGGTTCTGTTTGCAATATCAAATGCAGATTTTAGATCAAGAAAAGTGGTAAAACTAGTAGAGGTGTGTGCAGTGAGAAAGGTGGAAATACAGTTCTGCACACTTTTACCTTTCATGAACCCATAGAGGTAGGGGAAAAGTTGATGTCTGATTCTGTAGTACAATCTGTTAAGCATCATTCTTTCAAAAGTTTTGCAAAGACAACTAGTTAAGGAGATCGGCCTAAATGTATCAGGCTGTTGGGGCTTAGGGATAGGCACAATGAGACTATTGGTCCAGGAAGTAGGAAGAACGCTCTCAATGTAACTGAGATTATACAGTGCCAACAAAGGGTTATCAGGCACGTGCCTTAGAGTTCTGAGAATGTCATAGGATATACCATCCTCTCCAGGAGCAGTTGATCGACCTTTGGTTAATGCATTATCTAATTCATACTCGGTAAAGAGGCAATCACTCTCATCAATATTTTGGCTCATAAAATTAATCAGTTTCAACATTTCTTCAGAAGTACTCTCTAAATTTTTTCTAATATGAGATGGAAGGCTTTCATGCCTGGATGTTTTGGACCAGTCATTTATGAGGTCATTTGCTTTTTCAAGAGGAAAGGGATGAGCAACATTGCCAGTCTTTTTCCTGGTTATTTTATTTATACCTTTCCAAGCCAAACTCAAAGGGGTGGACCTATTTAATCCACTAACAAACTGTTCCCATTCCTGTTGCCTAAGTTCTTCCTTTCTATTCCTTGCATTTGTTAGCGCAGCTTGGAACGTTCTGAGCAGGTCTGGGGTTCTACATTCACGGTATGCTTTACCAATCCTCCTAGCTGCATGTGTTAGATTGCGCAGCTGTGGATCATTATAGTATTTACATTGGTTTTTATTGTTATTTATAGTGGAGGGTCTTTGTTTCCTATTCCTGCCCACTTGATCTGTGAGAACACTCTCAATAGTGGTAATTAAATCATCATTAAATTTTTGTGTGCCAGTGGGCTCGTAATTCTTATACCATTGATCCAAGTGGTTAATAAAGTTGTCTCTGTGTTCTGGTTTGAGAATAAGTTTCCTCCTTCTGTATTTAGCTCCTTGATTGCTGGAGATGTGATCAAGATTGACAGTTGTTAGTCTTGGGAAGTGATCAGATAGAAGATCATCAACTATGACAGAGTCATGCATCGTATATGATGTATTAAATCCAAGACACAGATCTAGTATGCCACCATATATGTGAGTAGGCTCAGTAGTGCCCACAATTCGAACATTATCATGCTCATTCAGCAATCTCACTAGTTTAGTTCCATTGGTGTTTGTAATAGACCCACCAATATTCTTATGTCTGGCATTAAAATCTCCAAGAATGATGGTAGGTTCACTATTGATGCGATCTGGTAAAGCCTCAGGTCGAAGCTGGTTCGCTGGGGCATAGAGATTAAAAATGTTTATGGAAAAATCGCCTGCATATACTTTGACACCATGATACTGCATGTTAACTCGACTCTGCAAGGAAAGGAGTGAATGTGGCAAGTTCTTTCTGACATACATCACACAACAGTTGGTTGACCTTAGGTTATAAGCTGCATATCCAGGCAAGTTTGGTGGAGGTGCTCCATCTTTCAATCTACATTCCTGCAAACAGATGACATCAATATTCTTGGTTGCACTACTTCTGGAACGAAACCTTGCAAGGTTTCAGAACATCTACTGAACCCCAGCATCACCCTCCTGACGTTTTCCAGCTCAGACTGACAGCTTTCATTACTTCATGTATGCAACTCATTCTTCGGGTTTGTAACCTGACGAGGGAAACATCAGTAAATGCTGTAAAAACAAGTGTCCCCAACATCCATTAATAATAATAACAATAATAATAATAATAATAATAATAATAATAATAATAATAATAATAATAATAATAATAATAATAATAATAATAATAATAATAATAATAATCTATATTTCTACAAGTACATGTACAAGGTATACAGGCCTAGCTGACATCAATGACATACTACTATTCAGAAAGCCGCTTGTTATGCAGAGCATTTCGGGAAAATTAGTTCAATTTTATCCCCAGGATGCGACCCACACCAGTCGACTAACACCCAGGTACCCATTTGACTGCTAGGTGAACATGGACGGCAGGTGTCTTACGGAAACACGTCCTAAAGTTTCCACCCGTGCCGGGGATCAAACCACGGGACACTCATATGTAATAGGACAGCAACACACTGCTAGTATTCCCACTTTGAACAGGAGAGGGTAATAGCACACCGTAGATGCTCCTAATAGCGCAAAATACAACGAAATAAACCTCACGAACACCCCCTCCAGTGAGGTTTAACCGGTGGTGTCTCCAAGACTAATCTTTCGCAGCCTCCGTGTGGGAGTCCGGGACTGGTGATTCGTAACGCTGAAGGGGGGAAGGAAGCCCAGGGAGTGACATGACTGATGACAGCCTTAATGACCGCCTTGAGAGATGCCTCCAGCCGGTCTCCCTGCTGGCTGCTTTGTCAACCAGGTTATTACACGCTCTTTGTAGCTTCACGCAGCTGGCTGCTGCTGACGCTGCTGGTAATAATAATAATAATAATAATAATAATAATAATAATAATAATAATAATAATAATAATAATAATAATAATAATAATAATAATAATTACCTTGCTTACACTCCAACAGCAAGTTCATTAAAAACATTTCGCCCTGGGTGTGCGCGAAACGTTGTCGGTCAAGAACCACACTTTATGCTCCATTCATGTCTCTCTTTCGAAGCGTTAAACTCGAAGGGGGCCATACAACACCTGGGGAATGGCAGGATAATGAAGTTTGATCCGAAGAGGGAGATGGTTGTAGCATCTGCGTACACCCCGCCCCTCTACCCTGCCTGGTGCTTTTGATCCCAGGAATCGGAGCTGCAATATATGCCTCTTATACGGATCACACATCGTCATCTCTTCTTTTTACTTTTCTATTTTTCTTCTATTTTTTGCTTATCTCTTCCTCTTCCTTTTTTTCCTTTTACTTCTTTTTCTTTTTCCTCTTCCTCTTCCTCCTCTTCTTCTTCTTCTTCCTCCTCCTCTTCAGGATTTCTCACCACCAATAATAAAGACAACTTTGGTAATAACACTGGAGAGTCTTTACTCAATATTTTACTGGTAATAACTGGGACACCACCATAATATATTCCCTTTTTATTGCACCCACTAAATTTTGCACCTTTTATTGCGCCCACTAAAGTTTGCACCTTTTATTGCACCCACTAAATTTTGCACCTTTTATTGCGCCCACTAAATTTTTCACCTTTTATTGCACCCACTAAATTTTTCACCTTTTATTGCGCCCACTAAATTTTTCACCTTTTATTGCACCCACTAAATTTTTCACCTTTTATTGCACCCACTAAATTTTTCACCTTTTATTGCACCCACTAAATTTTTCACCTTTTATTGCACCCACTAAATTTTTCACCTTTTATTGCACCCACTAAATTTTGCACCTTTTATTGCACCCACTAAATTTTGCATCTTTTATTGCACCCACTAAATTTTGCATCTTTTATTGCACCCACTAAATTTTGCACCTTTTATTGCACCCACTAAATTTTGCACCTTTTATTGCACCCACTAAATTTTGCATCTTTTATTGCACCCACTAAATTTTGCATCTTTTATTGCACCCACTAAATTTTGCACCTTTTATTGCACCCACTAAATTTTGCATCTTTTATTGCACCCACTAAATTTTGCACCTTTTATTGCACCCACTAAATTTTGCATCTTTTATTGCACCCACTAAATTTTGCATCTTTTATTGCACCCACTAAATTTTGCACCTTTTATTGCGCCCACTAAATTTTGCATCTTTCATTCTATTGAGATTAGAAGTCGTTTGTATTGGAAGTTTATGTTTTGTTGACTGTGTGAGAGTCTCCTAACTCACTCTAATGAAGCAGTCTCTCTCTCTCTATCTCTCTCTCTCTTTCTCTCTCAGATATACTCCTTCTAACTCTTTATTTTTGGGGCCTAGCTCCTAGGTTTATTGTGTATCTATATGCCTTTGCGCTGTCCTCCATAGGATGTATATGAGGTGCACAATAAACCAGTCACTGCCGTCTATAGGACAGATATGGGGGTACCTAATTAACCAGACACAGGATGGTTATGGGGGGCCCAGTAAACTAGCTACTATCATCCACAGGATAGATACTGTCGAGGCTGAGGGACTGACCACCTCAAAATTACTTCTTTAAGGCTAAGGGTATGACCACCTTAAAATTATTTCTTTAAGGCTGAGAGACTGACCACTTCAAAATTATTTCTTTAAGGCTGAGGGACTGACCACCTCAAAATTACTTCTTTAAGGCTGAGGGACTGACCATCTCAAAATTACTTCTTTAAGGCTGAGAGTCTGACCACCTCAAAATTACTTCTTTAAGGCTGAGGGACTGACCACCTCAAAATTACTTCTTTAAGGCTGAGGGACTGACCACCTCAAAATTATTTCTTTAAGGCTGAGGGACTGACCACCTCAAAATCATTACTTAGACTAGTAGACTGACCTCATCATTTTTACCTGTCCCCTGCTTTTGCTGTCTCCAATTTTAGTCGCCTTTGTATTCGACTGAATAAGCCTACTGTGTAGGTGAAACGTTTCGGAAATAAAGATACCAAACTGTTGCCTATATGTCTTATCCATCAACTTGTCGCTATTGTATACCTGGTATCCCGAGTAACTCAAGAATATACGTGTGTAGTTGGGTATCAAAATACATGTATTAGTATATCTGGATACTGCAAAAATTGGACACGCAACTGTACAACGGTGAAGGTCGTGTACGTCTTCATTATCACATAGATCACACGTTGAAAAAAGCAGTTGTGGGAGGCTTACCTGTGGATGACTGTGTCTGATACAGGTGACGATATCCCAGCTTGATTCTGACAGTCAGTGCGTCACGGATTTAGCGGACGTCTTACGTTTCCCATAGGTAAAACTTTCTGACCGCAACAGATCACAGTGCTCTCGGGTGTCTGGGTAACTGTATTTTCTTGTCTACTAGAGTTGATATTCACCAGCAGGATGGTTTTAAGCACGTACAAAGGGGCGCTTGGTTGTAGCTCCATCTCCGGCAAGTTGCAAGCAGACCTATCTTCATAATCAGTATTATCGTGATACCTGAAGATATAAGACAAATTAAATGCGTAAGCCTTGTTTTATTCCCAGAGGAATATTCAGGCCATTTTTTAATATCTCTTATGATATTCCTGGTGTCTATTTGTAAGTCGGGTTTTGAAGCACTTGAAAACGAGTCATGGAGTCATAAAAGGCTACCTTCCTCTTGTGTTTTGTTTAACATGTTGGTGACGAGTTTCGGTGTATCTCTGTTAGTGTTGAAGTGAGTCGGTTATTTAGTGTGATGCTGCTAGTTCTTATACACTTGTTATCTTTGTATGTTGTTGCAGGTTGCTTCAGTTCAGCTTGTAGTCTGCTGAACTGCGCCATCAGTGTAAACACGGTGCTCGTTCGGTACAGAGCTATGGCTCGAAGCCTCACTCTCACTTTTTTGGGAACACAGAACTCGGAGTATCAGCCTCATTTTGTAAGAGAGAACACTCGCATCAACGTCACTTGGTGACAGAGAACCCACATCAACGTCACTTGGTGACAGAGAACCCACATCAACGTCACTTGGTGACAGAGAACACTCTTACAACATCACACAACAACTCCTCGAAGCATCAGCCTCACAGCAAGTGACTTACCAGCCATATAAATAAAAGCAAGTGCTACACGCTCAAGGATTACAGTGTTCTCCTTGAAATATGTCCCATTCTGTCCCCCCTCCCAGCGCTGGCCAGAACCTCACTCCACCCTCCCCACCACCGTCCATCCCACCCTCACCCACCCCAAAACCCACCAACCTACTCCTTCCGTCCCTCCCGATCCCCAACATCCCTGTCCACCTAGCAGTAAAAATGGGAATCTGTGTGTTAGCCGACTGTTGTGGGTCGCATCCAGGGGGAAATATGCGTTGGAAAACTCCAGTCCTGCTGGAATGTCACGTCCTTTGTAAAACATTCCAGTCCTATGTGTAAGTAACTCCAGTACCTGCTGGATGAGTGAAAGTGTTGGGTATAAGGTATCAGTGTACGTATTGATGCTAATTAAAAGTCATCTCCTCCATCTCCTCTCAATGAAAAATCTCACCTGTGTCCCTCTTCTGTGCCTTCCTTGTCTTCTTCTCCTTTACTCAATAGGTACCTGGGAGTTAGTCAACTAGTGTGGGTGGCATCCTGGGGGGGACAAGATTTAAGGACCCCAATGGAAATAAGACAGACAGTCTTCGATGACGCACTGACTTTCTTGGGTTATCCTGGATGGCTAACCCTTCGGGGTTAAAAATCCGAACAAAATCTTATTTTATCTCTTATCTTCCCTCCTACCTGACCCTCTCTACTACTCCCCAAAACATCCAACTTTCCTCCTGTTTTATTCCCCTACAAAACCCCCCTCCCCTCCCCTTCCCTCCCCTCCCCTCCCCTCCCCTCCCCTCCTCTCCTCTTTACCCCGCATCCCATCTTCCTCCCTCCCCTTCCTTCCTCTTGCTACCCCTTGACCTACTCTCCTCTATCCCTCGTCCTCCCCTCCCACTTCATCCCTCGTCCTCCCCGCCCTCTTCCTCCCTCGTCCTCCCCTCCCTCTCCATCCCTCGTCCTCCTCCCTCTTCATCCCTCCTCCCTCCCCCTCTTCATCCCTCGTCCTCCCCTACCTCTCCATCCCTCGTCCTCCCCTCCCTCTTCATCCCTCGTCCTCCCCGCCCTCCTCATCCCTCCTCCCTCCCCCTCTTCATCCCTCGTCCTCCCCTCCCTCTTCATCCCTCGTCCTCCCCTCCCTTTTCACCCCTCCTCCCTCCCCCTCTTCATCCCTCGTCCGCCCCTCTCTCTTCACCCCTCGCCCTCCCCTCCCTCTCCATAAGAACATAAGAAGAACATAAGAAAGGAGGAACACTGCAGGAGGCCTGCTGGCCCATACTTGGCAGGTCCTTTACAATTCATCCCACTAACAAAACATTTACCCAACCCAATTTTCAATGTTACCCAAGAAATAAGCTCTGATGTGCAAGTCCCACTCAAATCCAACCCCTCCCACTCATGTACTTATCCAACCTAGATTTGAAACTACCCAAAGTCCTAGCCTCAATAACCCAACTAGGTAGACTGTTCCACTCATCAACTACCCTATTTCCAAACCAATACTTTCCTATGTCCTTTCTAAATCTAAACTTATCTAATTTAAATCCATTACTGCGGGTTCTCTCTTGGAGAGACATCCTCAAGACCTTATTAATATCCCCTTTATTAATACCTATCTTCCACTTATACACTTCGATCAGGTCTCCCCTCATTCTTCGTCTAACAAGTGAATGTAACTTAAGAGTCTTCAATCTTTCTTCATAAGGAAGATTTCTGATGCTATGTATTAATTTAGTCATCCTACGCTGAATGTTTTCTAACGAATTTATGTCCATTTTGTAATACGGAGACCAAAACTGAGCTGCATAATCAAGGTGAGGCCTTACTAATGATGTATAAAGCTGCAGTATGACCTCTGGACTTCTGTTGCTTACACTTCTTGATATAAATCCCAGTAATCTATTTGCCTTATTACGTACGTTTAGGCATTGCTGTCTTGGTTTAAGGTTGCTGCTTACCATAACCCCCAAGTCCTTTTCGCAATCTGTATGGCTAAGTTCTACATCATTTAATTTATAAGTACTAGGGTTATGGGCACTCCCAAGCTTCAGAACCTTGCACTTATCTACATTGAACTGCATCTGCCACTTTTCTGACCAAGAATAGAGTTTGTTTAAATCCTCCTGAAGTTCCCTAACATCTACGTTTGAATCAATTATCCTACCTATCTTTGTGTCATCGGCGAATTTGCTCATATCACTAGTAATTCCCTCATCAAGATCATTGATATATATTATAAACAACAACGGGCCCAAGACTGATCCCTGTGGAACGCCACTTGTTACAGATCCCCACTCGGATTTAACCCCATTTATGGACACTCTCTGCTTCCTGTCAGTGAGCCATGACTCGATCCACGAGAGCACTTTTCCCCCAATGCCATGAGCTGCCACTTTCTTTAACAGTCTATGGTGCGGAACTCTATCAAAAGCCTTACTAAAATCTAAGTAAATAATATCAAATTCTTTATTGTGGTCAACAGCCTCAAAAGCTTTACTGAAGAAAGTTAATAAATTAGTTAGACAAGACCGGCCTCTTGTGAATCCATGCTGAGTATCATTAATCAAGCTATGCTTATCGAGATGGCTTCTTATAATCTCAGCTATAATTGACTCTAGTAATTTGCCTACAATTGAGGTCAGGCTTATTGGGCGGTAATTTGACGGTAACGACTTGTCCCCTGTTTTAAAAATAGGAGTTACATTAGCCATCTTCCACATATCAGACACTACACCTGTTTGAAGAGATAAATTAAAAATATTAGTTAATGGTTCACAGAGTTCCATTTTGCATTCCTTAAGAACCCTTGAAAAAACCTCATCAGGACCCGGTGACTTATTTTGCTTCAGTCTGTCTATCTGCCTCACAACCATCTCACTAGTGACTGTGATGTTACATAATTTATCTTCTTCTAGCCCACTGTAAAAATTAATTACTGGAATATTGTTAGTGTCTTCCTGTGTAAAAACTGAGAGAAAATAATTATTTAAAATCAAGCACATTTCATTCTCATTGTCAGTAAGGTGCCCATAGTTATTTTTAAGGGGACCTATCTTATGTCTAACTTTTGTTCTATAGACCTGGAAAAAACTTTTTGGGTTAGTTTTAGAATCCCTAGCAACTTTAATTTCATAGTCCCTTTTAGCTTTTCTTATCCCCTTTTTCATGTCCCTCTTAATGTCAATATACTGATTCATAAGATGACCCTCACCTCTTTTGATACGCCTATAAATTCCTTTCTTATGCCCTAGTAGATATTTGAGCCTATTATTCATCCATTTTGGGTCATTTCTATTTGATCTAATTTCTTTATATGGGATAAACGCTCTTTGAGCAGCATGTATAGTGTTCAGAAAACTGTCATATTGATAGCTCTCTTCGTTACCCCAGTCAACAGATGATAAGTGTTCTCTAAGCCCATCGTAATCTGCTAAGCGAAAATCTGGGACTGTTACTGAGTTATCGCTACTATCGTACTTCCATTCAATGCTAAATGTAATTGATTTGTGGTCGCTAGCACCCAGTTCCTCTGAAATTTCTAAATTATTAACAAGGGATTCATTGTTTGCCATAACTAAGTCAAGCAGGTTATTTCCCCTTGTAGGTTCTGTCACAAACTGCTTCAAAAAACAATCCTGAAATACTTCTAAGAAGTCGTACGATTCTAAATTCCCAGTCAAGAAATTCCAATCAACATGACTAAAGTTAAAGTCTCCTAGAATTACTACATTATCGTGCCTTGTGGCCTTAACAATTTCCTCCCATAGTAGTTTCCCTTGGTCCCTATCTAAGTTAGGGGGACGGTATATCACTCCTAAAATCAGTTTTTCATGCCCCTCTGAAAATTCTATCCAAACAGACTCTGTATGTGTTACTTCAGACTTAATACCCGTTTTTATGCAACAGTTCAAGCGATCTCGGACATACAATGCCACCCCACCCCCCCTCCCAATACTTCTATCTTCTTGGAACAATTTAAAACCCTGAATATGACATTCCGCAGGCATGTCCCGACTTTTTGAATTAAACCACGTCTCAGTTAAGGCAAATACATCAATGTTACCTACACTAGCAACTAATCTCAACTCGTCCATCTTATTCCTAGCACTACGGCAATTAGCATAATAAACATTGAAAGACTCTCCTTTCTCTTTACCCTTCCTGCTCATTTCTATTTTTCTACTAAACCTATTACCGTCCTTATCACCCAAGGTCCCTGGCTTTTCAATATCTATCTCGTTCTTATTATTACTAGTTCCCCTAGAACTCGTAATATTACTACACTGGGACTTCACTGTTTTCCTGCCAAAACCCATACCACTAACTATTCCTAGTTTAAAGTCCTAACTGCTCCCTCCACTGCAGTTGCCAGTGCTCCCACCCCACACCTAGATAAGTGAACCCCATCCCTAGCATACATGTCATTTCTGCCATAGAAGAGGTCCCAGTTGTCAATGAATGTTACCGCATTTTCCTTACAGTATTTGTCCAGCCAGCAATTGACACCAATTGCCCTGGACAACCATTCACTTCCAACTCCCCTCCTTGGCAAAATACCACATATGAGAGGGTTCCCACCCTTACTTCTAATTATTTCTATTGCTGACCTATACCTGCTAATCAGGTCCTCACTCCTACGTCTGCCAACATCGTTGCCTCCAGCACTGAGACAGATAATAGGATTGCTCCCATTACCTCTCATGATGTCATCCAGACGGCTAACAATATCCTCCATCCCAGCCCCAGGAAAGCAAACTCTCTGTCTCCTACTCCTGTCCTTCAAGCAGAACGCCCTATCCATATACCTAACTTGGCTATCCCCAACAACAACAATATTCTTACCTTCCTTAATGTCTTTCGTCGTGTCGTTCCCAGTAGTCAACTCACATTCGTCGGGTAGCACTGAGAATGTATTGGATGTTTCCACAACAGTTTCCACGGCAGTCTCTTTCTTCTTCATCGTTTCTACCTTTCCATTCGTCTTCTTGATCGTCAACTTCTTTCCCTGCTGTCCAGCCACTGACCAGTTTCCCTTCTTGACCTGAGGGCTCAAAACAGGAGGACTACTACGAATTTTCTTGTTCTCCTCGGTCAATCGCCGAATTTCCAAATTCGCCAACCTCAATTCTTCCTTAAGCTGTTGGTAAAGTTGCTCGATGGAGGGCATCTTGCTTCAATTCTAGAGAGCGCGCAAACAGGTCTTCACAGAGCCAAGTACACGTCAACACTGCGCAAATGCCAACTCAATCATCATCCCTCCCACCTCACCCCCTCCAAAACTTTAAAATTACTTTGTAACAAACACCGCCATTCCAAACATTTTGTGCCAACTCCACGCTCGCCCCCGATTTACTATATTTGTTCGATTTCTCGCTTTCACACGTTTCTGATGCTGAGAGAAGGAAACGGAGAGGAAAGCAACGGAGAGGAACGCAACGGCGAAGAAAGCAACGCGGGAGGAGGGGAGGAGAAGCAACAGAAAAAGGGGAAGGAAGTAACGAATACTGGAAAGGGGAAAAATAACAGAAAATGGAACATTCGGCTCTTTTTTTTTCCTCTAGGATAGTCAAGCCAGCCACCACATACACCGGGAAGAAGCTAATAATCTCTTACACAAACTATTTCGTCCTTTGAAAAGGAAGGTCAGTGAAGCTTTCTCCGTCATGTCTAACACTAGACTACATTCAACATTTTTCAAAACCACTGAAGAAAAACCGATGCTATTACCAAGTATACCACTGAAAGTTATGATGCAAACAGTTTAGAAAACCGACAGTCGAGGAAATGAGACACATGTTCAATATTTGGGAATTTTTATTGTGGAAAGTAAAGAGCCAATAAAGATTCCCAAAATGTTGCACAAGTGTCTCATTCTTCAACTACAACTTACATCCCAGCACCTGATTTAACAACCGAGAGACGTAATGGAGTTCCGTAGGAGGATAGTCTCAGCATGCAGCTCCAGGGAGCTGCGCACTATGTATTATACAAATCAACTGGTAAAACATGGGTAATGGCAGGAGTGTACATCGTTTGTCACTGGTCCATTAGGCAGGAAACAACGGCGGGAATCACACAATGCTGCAAAACTCAAGTCATCAGCGGAGCCACTTCTTAAAAAGCTTGACTCGGAGACCCTCGAGGCTCCGGAGCCATTCAGGAGCCATCAGAAAAACCCCTTTGTCAAAGCTGCTAGTTTTGAGACAGTGAAAGGAGGATATTTCTCTTCCCCGAAGGTCTGCTGCCAGGAGTCAAGGGTGTTCGATTGTGCATAGCGACCACCACACCCACCAGTGTCCCGAGACTGAACCATGTCGAAGTGGAGCACAAGAGGCTGGGAATGGAGAGGATGGATGGAGAGGATGAAGAGCAGGGAGTGTGTGGAAGAATGGGAAGGAGGAATGGAAGGTAGGATGTGGAGGATGGATGATAAGAACGAAAGCAGAAAAAGAAGTTTCAAGAAGTGAAAACATTTTTATATTCTTCCGTAGAGTTCTTCACATATCTCTCCGTCATTCTCCGTGAATGGGTCCAGTCTTTTATTTTTTGTCCCCCTTCAACGCTACGGCCTGATCTTTTACGCTCGCTTTCATTTCCTCCTTTATAATTCTCATATTGCTTCTCTATCCCTCTCTTTACTATGAACTCATCCCTAGCTCTTTTTCACCCTCTCTCTCTCTCTCTCTCTCTCTCTCTCTCTCTCTCTCTCTCTCTCTCTCTCTCATGTTAATTATTTTCCTTTCGTGTCCCCTTACTCGACTTTCTTGCATCTCTGGCTGAGCTGCTGAGTCTCCTTGTATTAACCATAGTTTTACCTCCTGGAGGGAATAAATATCATGGTCTCGCAGAGCTTGTGGCTGAGGCAGTCCCTCGTGTAGGAGACATATTCCGTCGCTGCTTCGTAATCGCCTCTTCAGTGTTATGGTCTGCTCGGGTCCCCCTTCACTCTGTTTACAAGTCACGTCTAGGTACTAAACATGAGCTTGATGTCACCTCTAGGTACTCAGCATAACCTTGATGTCACCTCTATGTACTCAACAAAAAAGCTTGTTCTGTATCCGTGTCTATTTTCCAGTCAGCTAATACAAACCAATTATCAACCAATCGGCTGATACCAACCAATTACCTGATACCAACCAATCTGGTAACGAACCAACAGAGTGACAGTGAGTGCAAGGTTGTATCAGTGAGGCATAATAACAATTACTCGGATTTATAGGCAGGGATTTAAAATCTATCGACTACACAAAGGTTGTTAAGGTTGCACGTAACCTTCTTCTTCTTGTTGATTCGCCGGTATTCTCCCGGCCCGGGCCTTTTCCAAGGGGTGGCCCGGCCTTGGCTCCCTGTCGAGGGAGTGTCTGAGAGTTAAGTCCCCCATGGGAGGAGGTACAAGTACCCCCTCATCGTTGAAACCAACTGTCCCCAGGCCTAGCCACTATTAAAATGGTATAAAATACCGACAGGTTGTTGGGTAAGACACATATGCAACAGTTAGGTATCTTTATTGTGAAACGTTTCGCCTACACAGTAGGCTTCTTCAGTCAAGTACAGAAAAGAAGATTCTTGAAGACGATGTAATCAGTCCATCACCCTTAAAGTTTTGAGGTGGTCAGTCCCTCAGTCTGGAGAAGAGCATTGTTCCAAAGTATGAAACAATATGGAGAAGAAGTGACAGGATGGAGCTTTTTATAGCGCCAAGAGGTGAGACGTAGGCCACTAGGAGAGGTAAGAACTCAGTTGTTGAGAAGTCAGGTCCCTCTCAAATCCAGCCCCTCTCACTAGTGGAAGTTGTCGAAGTTGATTGCAGGTCTGTACCAAGATACCCCTGTGTTGCAGTGTCTGACAGATTGAACATTAAAATGGTATAAAACCTGTCGGTATTTTATACCATTTTAATGTTCAATCTGTCAGACACTGCAACACAGGGGTATCTTGGTACAGACCTGCAATCAACTTCGACAACTTCCACTAGTGAGAGGGGCTGGATTTGAGAGGGACCTGACTTCTCAACAACTGAGTTCTTACCTCTCCTAGTGGCCTACGTCTCACCTCTTGGCGCTATAAAAAGCTCCATCCTGTCACTTCTTCTCCATATTGTTTCATACTTTGGAACAATGCTCTTCTCCAGACTGAGGGACTGACCACCTCAAAACTTTAAGGGTGATGGACTGATTACATCGTCTTCAAGAATCTTCTTTTCTGTACTTGACTGAAGAAGCCTACTGTGTAGGCGAAACGTTTCACAATAAAGATACCTAACTGTTGCATATGTGTCTTACCCAACAGGCCTAGCCACATTCCCCGCCCTCACGGGGCTCGTAGGGAGAAGCTAGGCCTCTTTGGTCTGCCATCCCCGCCCCAAGGGGGCTAATGGGAACGACAGTTTTGTGAGCTGCAAGCTCTGGCTCAGGCACCTACCCTACCCTAGAAAAGCTGGGCATGGTGTCGATGCACGTAACCTGTTCACCACTCTCAGTATATATACGCTCAGAGATATACACCCTTCGGTGTATATTTCCTGTGTCGGCAAAGGAGAGGCAGTGGTTTTTGCTGCAGTGATGGGTTGTTGTGGCGGTCGGGTAAGACATGTATATCACATGTGTACATTGACTGTGAAGACATATCGCCAACCAGTGTTTTTTTATGGATACAGGATAGAGAATAACACCGAAGTTTGAGGTGGTCAGTCCCTCAGTGTAGATGAAAAACTGAAGGGGTACAAGACTGATGAGAGAGAAGGTGAGGGAACAGTTGAATGAACTGTTGTAGAAGAGATCTAACTTTGCAGTGGCGGAAGATTGTGGAGTTACATTACCCGATTCATTCTGGTGGAGAATACACTTCAAGATGCCGAAAAGTTGCTCGACAGTCGAGTCACACAGCATCAAGAATTAATTCTACACGAAAGACTGATGGAATAAGCAATTAAAACATTAAGGCTGGAAGCACTTACTCGTTGTCCCGTGAACACTTGTAATTACAGAAGACCGGATGCGATATGCGGAGCAACTTTCACTAGAAGAAGCACAGGACCTTATTAGCATACAAACTGTGGGCCTGTCTTAATTAAGCTGGCGACCCCTTCTCTCTTTACTTGGGAAAAGTCCCTTCGCCTGCCTCGATTCCCATTCTGGTCCCTTATTTATCATTTATCACACTTCCTGTGTCCTTTCGCCTTTTCTTCTCCACCTTGTCTCTCCTTCGTCCAAATTTATCCCTTTTTGTCTTCCGCCTGACTTGCTTTCAGCATCGCCCGTCCATCACTGTTCCTCTCTCTCTCTCTCCCCTCTTTCCCACTTTCTTTAATGCCTGTTTTCCTTTCTATTTTATTGCTTCATCTCTACAGTGTTGTTCGGCCCTCCCTTTCTTCTCCTCCTCCCTTCCTCCTCCTTTCTTACTCCTCCTCCATACAGCTGACTTTGTCATCCAAGGTACAGCAGGTCAAGAATCAATTGTATATCATGCCACGTCTCGCCCACCTTAACACGTTTCGCTCATCTTAACACGTTTCGCTCATAACGCGTTTCGCTCATCTTAACACGTCTCGCTCATAACACGTTTCGCTCATCTTAACACATCTCGCTCATAACACGTTTCGCTCACCTTAACACGTTTCGCTCACCTTAACACGTTTCGCTCACCTTTACACATCTCGCTCATAACACGTTTCGCTCACGTTAACAAGTTTCGCTCATGTTAACACTTTTCGCTCATCTTAACACATCTCGCTCATCTTCATCAACATTCTACAATAACTTAGGGAGGTTCTGACGTCAGTCAGCCAGGCAGACATTCAACGCTGACATTTATTGCATTTTGTGCTCGTTAATTAATGTGTTTTTGGTGAGCGGGAAGTGTATATGTAAGTTTTTTAGTTATACGCATTTAGCGTATCGGTTTTGGGAGTTTACGCAATTTTGTTATTGTTTTGTTTAAGATATACTCAATATTTTGAGGAATACTCGGTATTTTGAGGTATACTAGGTATTTTGAGGTATACTCGGTATTTTGAGGTATACTAGGTATTTTGAGGTATACTCGGTATTTTGAGGTATACTCGGTATTCTGAGGTATACTCGGTATTCTGAGGTATACTCGGTATTCTGAGATATACTCGGTATTCTGAGGTATACTCGGTATTCTGAGGTATACTCGGTATTCTGAGGTATACTCGGTATTCTGAGGTATACTCGGTATTCTGAGGTATACTCGGTATTCTGAGGTATACTCGGTATTCTGAGGTATACTCGGTATTCTGAGATATACTCGGTATTCTGAGGTATACTCGGTATTCTGAGGTATACTCGGTATTCTGAGGTATACTCGGTATTCTGAGGTATACTCGGTATTCTGAGGTATACTCGGTATTCTGAGGTATACTCGGTATTCTGAGGTATACTCGGTATTCTGAGATATACTCGGTATTCTGAGGTATACTCGGTATTCTGAGGTATACTCGGTATTCTGAGGTATACTTGGTATTCTGAGGTATACTCGGTATTCTGAGGTATACTCGGTATTCTGAGGTATACTCGGTATTCTGAGGTATACTCGGTATTCTGAGGTATACTTGGTATTCTGAGGTATACTCGGTATTCTGAGGTATACTCGGTATTCTGAGATATACTCGGTATTCTGAGGTATACTCGGTATTCTGAGATATACTCGGTATTCTGAGGTATACTCGGTATTCTGAGATATACTCGGTATTCTGAGGTATACTCGGTATTCTGAGGTATACTCGGTATTCTGAGGTATACTCGGTATTCTGAGGTATACTCGGTATTCTGAGGTATACGCAATTTTATACACGTAGTTGTATACACTTTCTCAAAGCGGGGGAGTTTTTTTTTTTTGTTAATAAGAGAAAATATGTGATTTATGGCATTTTATAGAGATGTTTCGCCCTCCAGGGACTTTCGTCAACTTTCCTAGAATTGATAAACTCCCTGGGGTAAAAGGGGCGAAAAGTCGTCTCAATAAACTGCCATAAACTGCCAACTGTGTTCTAATGATATTCTCATCACCACATAATACTGTCCGTAGCATACCCAGAGAAGGCTTCAGGGGTCAACGCCCCCGCGGCCCGGTCTATGACCAGGTCTCGTGGTGGATTATGGCCTCATCAATCAGGCTGCTACTGGTGGCCTCAAGCAGATTGATGTACAAATCACAGCCCGGCTGGTCAGGTACTGATATTAGATGCCTGTCCAGCGCCTTCCTGAAAACGGCCAGGGGTCTATTGGTAATCCCCCTTGCGTATGCTGGGATGCAGTTGAACAGTCTTGGGCTCCTGACACTTTTTGTGTTGTCTCTTAGGTAAAAGTCAGTGGAAGCCTCTTCCGTGCACGGTGTTTAGAGGAAGTAATAACGGACGGATCTACTATGGAACTAATGAAGCTTAAACTTCAGGGCCCCTAATCCCGGAGGGGCCCCAGAAACGACTTTAGTCAGGGACCCTAAAATGTAGGTCCGCCACTGCGTCAGACTGTCCAGAGGGATTGATTCCAGTCTTGGCAATGAGACAGCACAACGTGCTAATGACGCTGAAATGGAATTCTCAGAGAGGAGGAGGAAGGGGAGTATTGCTCTGGCTACTATAGGGATGTAGATCCGAGGCTTAATTAAGTTTAAACCTCAAATCAAGTTCACGATGGTCGTTCGGGCTACTAGTCACCTGTTCACCAACTAGGATTAAGGTAAGTGGTCAGTGTATATACAACGTGACACCTACATCTCTGTTTAAAATCTCTCGGTGTATATAACTCTTGGTATATATAATTCTCGGTGTATATAACTTGCCGACTTAGCTTATTCGGCAATGCTCATTGCACCGAACGTAATTTTTTTGCTTTAATTGTGCGGAAATCAGTGAAAACATCTCACAAATATATTTCACAGATGCTAAATTATCCTAACCAAAATTATGCCGACCATGGATACGGCAGTTCTTATTAGCCGATATTGCAAAAAAATTCCAGTAGGGTTAGGTTCTATTGGTAAGCTAGTGTTTGAAAAGCTGGAAAATCTGCACGCACACGTGGTCTTTAAATGGTGAGGCTGGATAAAAGAGGCAGTCTTAAGACCATTTATTTTTATAACCACTGCGGGTATCCCATTTCGGGGGATACTCTAATAACATCTTCCACTGTGCACACTATTTCATGAGATGACTGACGAGTGACGCAGCAGTTCTTACACTGAAATGAGACGCATCGGATGACTGAAGATGTTAAGGCGACATCAGTGACGTATGAAGGTGTCTGAGGATTCACAGCTACACTGACTCAGTTGAGGACTCACAGCTACACTGATTCAGCTGAGGATTCACAGCTACACTGACTCAGCTGAGGACTCACAGCTACACTGACTCAGCTGAGGACTCACAGCTACACTGACTGAGTTGAGGACTCACAGCTACACTGACTCAGCTGAGGACTCACAGCTACACTGTTAGCTGTGCCGCCTGAGCAGCTAGTTTATGGTACACCCGCAGCTCATCCTGTGAACGGTAGCGCACAAAACGGTAATACAGGTCACATTGGGTCTTTGTCAGACCCCGCTGGCCATTGTTACATCACTAGAAAGGAACATCAGTTATTTCGTACTTTACAGTTACTTTGTTGTTGTACACAGTACAATAAGGAACACAATCTCAAAAAAATTATATCTTATTATCGCTAAAAAAAAAAAATGGTCGTACCTGGGTTGCAATCTCTACAGAAACAGTTCGTTCATCTAATCGATTTCAGATATCATTAACACTGAGTTGTGTTGCCATATCCTGTAAAGTTTGCATCGAGGTGTCTCTGAGGGGTCGGATGTTTAGGCCCCGTGTCTGTCCACACACTTTGCATTTTACGCTACTTACATCTTCATACAAACAGTACTGCCAGAGGTACTTACAGCCTAGTCTTAGTCTAGCTGTAACAATTTCGATTCTTATGACCGGAGTCTTTGGTAAGATGGGTAAGGAAGAAGGATGGGTAAGGACAGAAATATTGGAAAAGGGTGGGAAGGGGGAGTGAGGTAGGATATAAAAGGGAAGTGGCCCAACCACTTTAGTGCAATTTAAAAAGTGTATGTGAAATAATAGAAAATTCTTGAAGGGGTATAATACTAACCCATAGCTGTAACAAGATCTTATAATCTTCTGAGCCCATGTTTAATTGACACATTTCATTATGATGGATAACGGATCTGCTAGTTCCAATCTGTACTCTTCTGCTTCAAGCTCGTTTGCTGGTTCCTTCCTGACCATGTTTCCTAAACTTCTGTTTGAAAAAACAAATGTGCCATGCAAAGAGTACGTAACCTTTATTCGGCGCATGTACACACCCTCATTTACAGGCTATCTCCCCCAACCAGCGAACCAGGTGACTGAGGGTTGACGATGGGGCCCTGTCGTTCAACCAGTACCCAGGTTCCAGCCAATAAGAAGATGGTTTTGGCAATCGCAGAGGTTATGTGGGTACCACTCTCCTGTCTGCCCTTGTCATTCCCATTCTAGAACTGGTTGAAGCACGGTCTGCTCTCTAGTGGCTTCTATTCTGCCTTGATTACCGTGGAGTGCACTAATACCTATCGCTGTACATAGTGTATATAATGTATATACTTCTGTTCTAAACTGGTGAGGGATAATATAAGTCAAAAGTTTTTCTGCTGTGTTTATTTTGCTCCCTTTACACCCAGGATAACAGGCCATTTGAAATCCTGGGTTGTTCATTTAGTGATTGTTTAGCTAAATTCATCAACTTTCTCAGGCTTCTAGAGGCCTATGTGAGAGGGAATCCACAACAGGTTAACTTTTTTGTTAATTTGTGCGTATTTGTGTCTAGCTTCATACACAAGCACTAAGGCGAGTCAGTTACAATTGCATTGCTTGAGGTCGTAGTTTCCACAAGTTTGAGAGCAACATGTCAACAAGTTTGGCAACAAGTATGTCAACAAGTATGGCAACTAAGTATGTCAACAAGTATGGCAACTAAGTATGGCAATTAAGTGTGGCAACTAAGTGTGGCAACTAAGTATGGCAACTAAGTATGGCAACTAAGTATGGTATGGCAACTAAGTATGGTAACTAAGTATGGCAAAACGTATGGCAAATATGGCAACAGGTATGACAAGCAGCTCTGGTATGTGGCTGCACTCGACTGCAATTATTCAGTGTACCAAATCATTTTTGCTGCGGTTGACTTTGATATTTAGTTAATTCAAACATTTTTAGGTGACAAGAACTGTTCTCTTGTCCCTCTCACTGTTCTGCACGCCCCTCTCACTCACTGTTATTCACACCCCTCTCACTGTTTTGCACGCCCCTCTCACTGTTATTCACACCTCTCTCACTGTTTTGCACGCCCCTCTCACTGTTATTCACACCCCTCTCACTGTTTTGCACGCCCCTCTCACTGTTATTCACACCTCTCTCACTGTTTTGCACGCCCCTCTCACTGTTATTCACACCTCTCTCATTGTTTTGCACGCCCCTCTCACTGTTATTCACACCTCTCTCACTGTTTTACACGCCCCTCTCACTGTTTTGCACGCCCATCTTACTGTTTTGCACGCCCCTCTCACTGTTTTGCACGCCTCTCTCACTGTTTTGCACACCCCTCTCAATCAAGACTAGGAATCTTATAGACCTTTCATAAGAAGTCTATGGCAAACACTCAGCTTGGCCACCTGTCAACTTGGCCACTGTGGCTACCTGTCAGCCTGGCCATTGTGGCCACCTGTCAGCTTGGCCACTGTGGCCACCTTGCACAAAACGTTCATTATGCAAACATCTTAAGGCGGGCTAAAAATTTAGGGCGTCGGGGGCAGGTAATACCAACCCCAGATTGATGCCATAGAGGCGGAGATCCCATGAGAAGACAAGCCCAGGGCGTCCTTACCGTCCGTGTCGCTAGCCACGGACCTGGGTGACGCCGTAATAAAAGCTCTGTCCGTGAAATAAGCCAGAGAGAGAGAGAGAGAGAGAGACAGAGAGAGAGAGAGAGAGAGACAGAGAGAGAGAGACAGACAGACAGACAGACAGACAGACAGAGAGACAGACAGAGACAGAGATAGAGAGATAGAGATAGAGAGAGAGAGAGAGAGAGAGAGAGAGAGAGAGAGAGAGAGAGAGAGAGAGAGAGAGAGAGAGAGAGAGAGAGAGAGAGAGAGAGAGAGAGACAGAGATAGAGAGAGAGAGAGAGAGAGAGAGAGAGAGAGAGAGAGAGAGAGAGAGAGAGAGAGAGAGAGAGAGAGAGAGAGAGAGAGACAGACAGACAGACAGACAGACAGAGATAGAGAGAGAGAGAGAGATAGATAGATAGATAGAGAGAGAGAGAGAGAGAGACAGAGAGAGAGAGACAGAGACAGATAGATAGAGAGAGAGAGAGAGACGATGGGTAGCTTGAATAGTTATGGAAGGAAGGTAAGAGGGAGGAAGAGGAAGAAAGGGGAAAGGGAAAGAGGATAATCGGGGAGAAGGGATGGAAGAGATAGGGAAGAGGAAGGGGAGGGAGGGAAAGGAAGAGGAAGATGGAAGAGAAGTGTAAAAAGAGGGGAGGAGAAAGGAGAAATGGAGAAGAAATGAAGGAAGGAGAGTAAGAATGAAGGAAGAGAGAAGAGGAAAAGATGAAGAAAACAGGGATCGAGAAACGAAGGTAAGGGGAAGGGGGAGAGAGGAGGGAGGAGGTAAGGAGAAAAGTGAGAGGGAAGATGGAGGGAGTGAGAGAGAGGAAGAAGATTAAGAGGGGGAAATAGAGAGGGGAGGAAAAAAAAGAACTGAGGAAGAAGGTGGAAAGGAAGTTAAGAAAGGGTGGAAATAGAGGGGAGGAATGAGGAAGAGAGAGAGAGAAAGAGATAGAGAGAAGGGGAATAAGACAGGAAGGGAAATAAGACATAAAGGGGAATAAGGGAAGAGAACGAGTGTATAGCAAGCATCACGTAAGAGACGAGTACTGAGATAATGAAGAACGTTGGTGGTTGCATTTATGGACTTGGAAAAGGAAGCTGAGAGGTTGTTACAGAGGCAAGCCAGTGTGGCCAGTGTGGCCAGTGTGGCCAGTGTGGCCAGTATTACCGTGAGAAGAGTGAGACACATGTCTGAGTACCATGGGACATATCAGAGTGCCTTCGTTTGTTGATATCCACACACACGCACGCAGCTAGGTTGAGGGTATCCCTTGGTTTGTTGATATCCACACACACGCACGCAGCTAGGTTGAGGGTATCCCTTGGTTTGTTGACATCCACACACACGCACGCAGCTAGGTTGAGGGTATCCCTTGGTTTGTTGATATCCACACACACGCACGCAGCTAGGTTGAGGGTATCCCTGGTTTGTTGGATATCCACACACACGCACGCAGCTAGGCTGAGGGTATCCTTGGTTTGTTGATATCCACACACACGCACGCAGCCAGGTTGAGGGTATCCCTTGGTTTGTTGATATCCACACACAGGCACGCAGCTAGGTTGAGGGTATCCTTGGTTTGTTGATATCCACACACGCACGCAGCTAGGTTGAGGGTATCCCTTGGGTTTGTTGATATCCACACACACGCACGCAGCTAGGTTGAGGGTATCCCTTGGTTTGTTGATATCCAACCACACACGCACGCAGCCAGGTTGAGGGTATCCCTTGGTTTGTTGATATCCACACACACGCACGCAGCTAGGCTGAGGGTATCCTGGTTTGTTGATATCAACACGCACGCACGCAGCTAGGTTGAGGGGTATCCTTGGTTTGTTGATATCAACACACGCACGCAGCTAGGCTGAGGGTATCCCTGGTTTGTTGAGCATAACACGCACGCACGCAGCTAGGTTGAGGGTATCCTTGGTTTGTTGATATCAACACGCACGCACGCAGCTAGGTTGAAAGTTGAGTTGTGTAGAGATGGGGAATACCATAAATTGTTTCTGTTTCATAGTATATATAGTAGTATTTTTCCATGTCTTTTTTTTTTCGTATAAATGACCGCTTCACACACACACACACACACACACACACACACACACACACACACACACATCATATTACATACATATATACACATATTATTATTATTACTTACATATTACATTACATTACATTACTCACACACATATATACATATATATTATTATTACATATTATTACATATATTATATTACATATATATATATATTACATATATATACATATTACATTACATATAGTTACATACATATACATATATAACACATTATTATACATATACACATGTTGTTACACATATATATACACACAGAAGATTACATATTACATACATTGCATTACATATTATTATTATACATACATACATGTTATACATTAGCACATATACTACACACATATATACACATTACATTAATACTATATACATTATTGTTACATATTACACAGCATATATTACATATATTATTATTAGTTATATATTATTATATACACATTATACATTGTATTAGGGCATTATTACATACATATCTACACATACATATATATACATATAGTTACACATTACAGATATATATATATTACATATATTACACATACATATTACATTATTACAGTTACACATACATTAAGCATTATATATACACATTATATACATACATATTACATATATATATATATATATATATATATATATATATATATACATACACATATATATATATATATATATATATATATATATTATATATATATACATTACATACATATGTTATATATATTACATTACACACACATATTAGTTATATATATATATAATATACATTACTACATTATTACACATATATACATACACAGATATATATTATATATATACATCACACACACACACTATATACATATATATATATACACATATACATATATATATATATATACATATATATATATATATATATATATATATATATATATTATTATTACATACATATACATATATACTTATATATTATATATTATACATATATATATTATATATATATATATATATATTATACATTATACATACATACATATACATACATTACATTATACATATACATAGGTTATATATATATATATATATTATATATATATATATTATATATATATATATATATATATATACATACAGTTATATATTATATATATATATATATATACATATATACATATATTATATTACATATATTACATATTATTACATACAATTAATATTATATTACAGTTAAGAAGAAGAAGGATATATATATAGCATATTATATATTATATATATATACATATATATATTACATATATATTATATATACATATATATGTTAGCATAGCATATTATTATATATTATATATATATACATATATATATACATATATATATACATATATATATATTACATACATATACACATATATATATATATATATATATATACATATATATATATTACACATATACATACATACACACACACACACACACACACACACACACACACACACACACACACACACACACACACACATACACACACACACACACACACACACACATACACACACACACACACACACACACAAACACAAGCTAAACCGTCTTACAATCTCCTGTTATTTACTTAATCTCGCGAGAGTCAACTTTCCCAACATATTGATAAATTTTTATTCCTAAGTTTCCCGGGAAGTATAAACTTGAAGCTTCGGAATCAATATCGAGCCAGAAGCGTCGGAATACTAACGTTAAGAAACTTACATAAAACTTTTACCCACCAAGTAAAACTGTGTATGTGTGTGTGTGTGTATGTGTGTGTGCGAGCCAAAAATTTAAATATACAATTAAACCGGGTCATCGATAGATAGATAAAATTTATTCTATCCATATAGTTTTCACTAACTGGCAGTTTTTTGTAATGAATATCATTTGATATACGTAATTGAGGATACGAATATACTGTCGTTTCTCTAAATTTGTGTGTCAGTTATTAGGGCTGGTGGGTACTGCCATCATGGTGGTTCGTGACCCTTACTAATATATTCCTCCTCTCGGGGGCAAAAATCTTGAATCCGAGGATCTAAACTTGCCATAGGAGGTGCAATGATACCTCCTCATTCAGAAAGTTCTTCCAAGAAGTAAGATCTCCAGCCACCTCGATCAGAAAGCCCTTTCGTGAAGCAAGATCGCCAACCACCTCGATCAGAAAGTACTTTCGTGAAGCAAGATCGCCAACCACCTCGATCAGAAAGTACTTTCGTGAAGCAAGATCGCCAACCACCTCGATCAGGAAGTCCTTTCGTGAAGCAAGATCGCCAACCACCTCGATCAGAAAATCCTTTCGTGAAACAAGATAGCCAGCCACTTGGATTCTGGGTCAACAACTGAACAACCCAAAGCAGCATGGGCTTTAATTGTGAACTCATGAGACATGCATCACACCAGCTGCCCAGAATTCTTGATCATTCAGCTAATCAGTATCTTCCTGAGACCCGGAGAGGAAACACGATGTACTGGAAGGCAGAAACTCTGTTAAAACATCTCACACATCATTTCCCATATGCAGCTTCCTCTGAGGGAAAAATCTGTCAGAATTCTCCAGGCCTCTTAGGCCGATCCATAGACAGACTACGACGCTTTGAGAAGACATCCTACACTTGCTATGATGGATCTGAATACTGATTTTGTGGTTGTGTTGTGAAGGATTCCTGTGTTGTTTCATCGTCCAAATAACACGTAGAAGTTTCATGTAAAGCACACGAAAGCGCTCTCTGTGGGATTTTTAAGTATTTGCAATCACATGTTTTGTAGTGATTTCTTCCAAGCTGCATCATATAATATATAATAAAAAACTCACAATATTATGACTAAAAAAAATCATAATCCATAAATCGGAGATAAATCATGATACGTTTCGAACCTCCTGGACTGGATAGCAGCCGAGGATAAAGTGAAACTGTGTAAGACTTTTCTCTAAATTATGGGTTAGTTATGAATTGTACCACCGGGCGTATTTCCCCGGCGATTTGTAGCATTATGCTGGAAGAAGTTCGGAGATCTACAATTCAAATTGTTATTGACTTCAAGTGCCTGAAGAGTTATGTGTGGAGGAGAAGTTCTCTGAGCCTGAGGAAGAGCTCTCTCTCTCTCTCCCTCTTCCTCAAAATAAGCCTTCATGAGGAGGAGCTTTCGAAAGGTGAGGATGACTCCAGTGCTCGAGGATGACTCCTCCAGTGCTCGAGGATGACTCCTCCAGTGCTCGAGGATGACTCCTCCAGTGCTCGAGGATGACTCCTCCAGTGCTCGAGGATGACTCCTCCAGTGCTCGAGGAAGACTCCTCCAGTGCTCGAGGATGACTCCTCCAGTGCTCGAGGATGACTCCTCCAGTGCTCGAGGATGACTCCTCCAGTGCTCGAGGAAGACTCCTCCAGTGCTCGAGGATGACTCCTCCAGTGCTCGAGGATGACTCCTCCAGTGCTCGAGGATGACTCCTCCAGTGCTCGAGGATGACTCCTCCAGTGCTCGAGGATGACTCCTCCAGTGCTCGAGGATGACTCCTCCAGTGCTCGAGGATGACTCCTCCAGTGCTCGAGGATGGACTCCTCCACTGCTCGAGGATGACTCCTCCAGTGCTCGAGGATGACTCCTCCAGTGCTCGAGGATGACTCCTCCAGTGCTCGAGGATGACTCCTCCAGTGCTCGAGGATGACTCCTCCACTGCTCGAGGATGACTCCTCCAGTGCTCGAGGATGACTCCTCCAGTGCTCGAGGATGACTCCTCCAGTGCTCGAGGATGACTCCTCCAGTGCTCGAGGATGACTCCTCCAGTGCTCGAGGATGACTCCTCCAGTGCTCGAGGATGACTCCTCCACTGCTCGAGGATGACTCCTCCAGTGCTCGAGGATGACTCCTCAAGTGCTCGAGGATGACTCCTCCAGTGCTCGAGGATGACTCCTCCACTGCTCGAGGATGACTCCTCCAGTGCTCGAGGATGACTCCTCCAGTGCTCGAGGATGACTCCTCCAGTGCTCGAGGATGACTCCTCCAGTGCTCGAGGATGACTCCTCCACTGCTCGAGGATGACTCCTCCAGTGCTCGAGGATGACTCCTCCAGTGCTCGAGGATGACTCCTCCAGTGCTCGAGGATGACTCCTCCAGTGCTCGAGGATGACTCCTCCAGTGCTCGAGGATGACTCCTCCAGTGCTCGAGGATGACTCCTCCACTGCTCGAGGATGACTCCTCCACTGCTCGAGGATGACTCCTCCAGTGCTCGAGGATGACTCCTCCAGTGCTCGAGGATGACTCCTCCACTGCTCGAGGATGACTCCTCCAGTGCTCGAGGATGACTCCTCCAGTGCTCGAGGATGACTCCTCCAGTGCTCGAGGATGACTCCTCCAGTGCTCGAGGATGACTCCTCCACTGCTCGAGGATGACTCCTCCAGTGCTCGAGGATGACTCCTCCAGTGCTCGAGGATGACTCCTCCAGTGCTCGAGGATGACTCCTCCAGTGCTCGAGGATGACTCCTCCAGTGCTCGAGGATGACTCCTCCAGTGCTCGAGGATGACTCCTCCAGTGCTCGAGGATGAGTTGTCAACTCCTGAGCACAAACTTGATTACCTTCCATTCACCAAACGCTTTGTGATCAATACAGGTTTAGCGCTTCCTCAAACATACTCTCGTCATCTCGAGTTTGTAACATAAAGCAGTTTATAACATGGAGCATTACTTACACACACACACACACACACACACACAGAGCTGTATCCTGGGTACTCATTTGTGATATATCTCTTAAACAACATGTTATGCTCCATCTGTGCACCATTAATGTATCTTTTAACCCTTGTGAACCATATTTCAATAAATATATTTGTAGACTTCAGGATGAGTTGGTAGAAGTGGATTATATATATATATATATATATATATATATATATATATATATATATATATATATATATATATATATATATATATATATATATATATATATATATGTGTATATACATAGAGAGAGAGAGAGCTGTTGTCCTGCCTCAGCTTATTTACAGACTAGGAGTTGTTACTCTACCCCAGGAAGCCACCCATAACAGTCGACTAACACCCAGGTACCTATTTACCTCTAGGTGATCATGGAGAAACAGAACAAGCTTTTATTTTGACCAACTTTTCGCTCTGTATAAGGAATTTATCACATCACAAATTTATAAAGCTCAGCTACTCAGGGCGAAACGTTGACCCAGTAAGAGTTCATCCTGGAGCTTGAGTCTTTTCGCCACTATTGCGTGGGGCGAAACATCAATTGGATCCGAATGTTTACTAGACCAGGTATTTCGAAGCGTCGAGTCAACACAAAGACTTAAGAGGTATCAGTCTTGCAGCCCCAGAGAGAGGGGAAAAAACCTGAATTAAACTGTGTGGTGTCAGTGGCTCGTCTAATAAGTGTAAATCCACAGATATTCCATTAGACTGAAAGAATTTCGCTAACACCTTGGATGCAGTACGCAAGAGGTTCCGATGCATTATCAAAATATTTTATCCCATTCGTTTTTCTTTTTTTTTGGGGGGGGGGAGGGGTGAAGTCTTTATTTTGAGAGCCTTTCCCTGTCAGGGGGCGAGGAGTGAGGGAGGGAGTGAGGGAGGGAGTGAGGGAGGGAGAGAGGGAGGGAGGGAAATATAAATGGGTCCCAGCGTAGCTGTAAAGAGAGGGATTACCTAGGATTCCTCTCGCATTAATCCCACCTTTACCCAGTTAGCAGCTGCACCACTACTGCTGTTTTCCCTCCTGCTGTTGCTGCCTCTGCTGCTGCCTTTCCCTCTGTCACTCCTGCTGTTGCTCTACTGCTGCTGCTGTTACCACTACAACTGTTGTTGCTCTCATGGCTTCTGTTGCTGCTGCCACTGATGCTGCTGATACCGCTGCTGAAGCCGCACTCCTGCTGCTTCCGGCACTCGCCTCCTGCGTCTGTCGTCCTCTTTGTTTAACAACACAAACATATCTTTATACAATACATTTATATGCAAATACCGTGTGGTAGTCTCAGGTTTCTCAACACAGAGTAGCAAAAAACAAAAAAAAAAAAAGAAGAATAGAGGGATGTAGCACAAACGACCATGGTTTAGTTACTGAGATTAAGGTTGTCGTCACTGGCCGAGGTATTTGCCCAGCGTGTCAGGAAGTAACGATGTCACAGATGACACCATCAAGCTTACACGCAGATCACTAAGCTGATGGGCAATGTGGTGAGGCACTCACAGGACATACAAGAGATGGATGTCTCTCAGTGTGTGTACACAAGAAGTTGGATCTGACTCATATTTCAAGGACTAAATTATTCTTGACTGCAAGTGAGGCGTTGACATGCAGCCTTGATGACCCTTGAGTAGTCGATAAGTTTTAAGATCAATTAACCAACTCGGACATCCAGTACAAACACGGTGATCCTTCAGAAGTGTACAAGTGGACGTTATCTTCACAATCAGCAAGTCGCTGAAGAGTATCCAAGCATACAACAGTAGCGAGTAGCAGCCATACAACAAGCTTAATAGCTTCAAATTCCTTCTAGGTGAATACATAAGATAATTCCCCAGTTACACCTCCTGAGCGACGTCCTCAAATTTTAGGAAATCATTCCTTAAAATCGGCAATAAAATGGGCAAAGAGGATACCCAAGTGGCGCATCTGCCTCATTCTCCAATGAGGAAGGGCTGACAACGGTGTTCACTTGCAAGTATCCCCCACACTCGGGTTCTCTTTTCCCGAGTGATGCAAAGGTAAATAAGAGCAGACTCACGAAATCGTAATGACACGATTGCAAACAAACCATACTCTCTGACCGCGGGTTCAATCCCAGCCGGGGTATGGTTTAAATAAGGCCAGCAATTAGCTTCTCCAAAGTTAAACAGTCCCATTTCGTGATCCTGCGTCTGGTTATTGCCCGTAGATTCTCAATTGGGTTGATGTCAGGAGAATTTCCAGGCCAATTTAGAACGTTTAGACCATTCTCCACCATCTCCTTGTGTGACTAGTTAATGATCCTCGTCGGACCGTAACGTCATCAGAAGTAACTTTCTCGTACATGCGGGTTATTTGTGTACTGACCCTCTACTTTACCCAGAACCTAGCACAACCCTCATCAGTTGCTGTTCAACCAGACAATCTTCTATTTTCAAACCACCACCACCATACCTTGACCATACTTCGCCCTCACATCACGTGTAAAAGGCAGATTTGTGGTGCCAAGAGTTGTGTCAGAGTGCTGGAAGTTATGCCAGGGTGCCAGAAGTTATGCCAGGGTGCCACAGACTGCCTCCAGGCGAACTAGTCTCAGTTCAATTTCCTGTTTAGGCGTTAATTAATTCTGGATTTTTTAAAAGAGGCTGACGTGGAGGCCCATCAGGACATTGCGAAAACGTTTCTTATACCCGAAGGCTGATATGAAGTCTTAACTCTCTCTCTCTCTCTCTCTCTCTCTCTCTCTCTCTCTCTCTCTCTCTCTCTCTCTCTCTCTCTCTTTCTCTCTTCTCTTCGTTTCCTTTCTCTCTTATTTACTTCCCCTCTTCCTCTTCTTGGTTTCTCAAACTCTTGGTCAGTCTCTTAAATCCACACAAGGTGTTTTGTTGGCGGCTGGCTTTCACGCAGCGGCACTAAGGTCCGTGTATGTATGTATGTGTGTGTGTGTGTGTGTGTGTGTGTGTGTGTGTGTGTGTGTGTGTGTGTGTGTGTGTGTGTGTGTGTGTGTGTGTGTGTGTGTGTGTATATATATATATATATATATATATATATATATATATATATATATATATATATATATATATATATATATATATATATATATATATACACACACACATACTGTTTCTTCGAGTAAAATTTAAGGTGTAATGTTAAAAAATCTGGAAAGCGAGAAAGTATTGGCTTACTAAGAAACGGTATGTAAATTAAGTTGTCAGGGAAGATAACCTAATCGGCTAGAGTTACTTGAGAGGAAGAAGCCGGCACGTAAGTGCTCGATGCAGGTAGTAACAGTCTCAATGATCAAGGTGCTAACAGACTGGAATAATCCGCGCTAGTCTGCCAATTGATGCACCATGGTCGCATCAATTCCAAACTTCAATTTCTGTGAAGGTCAATTGAATTTCAACACGGTAATTGAAGCCCTGGTCGGGGGGCAGACTTTACCACGCTTACTCACTGCTGGTAGTCAGGTCACAGTTCGAAATCAGGTCACGACTCGCCCTGGGGACACCTCGAGCATCTTCTCATTCCGGAAGAGATTCTGTGTGATGTATATATATATATATATATATATATATATATATATATATATATATATATATATATATATA
>NC_091296.1:63835670-63857466 GCF_038502225.1 Cherax quadricarinatus
ATATATATATATATATATATATATATATATATATATATATATATATATATATATATATATATATATATATATATATATATATATATATATATATATATATATATATATATATAGACTGGTACATCTATGTCCATTTTGTCTATTATTTATTCAGTTAATTTCAGTTTCTCTTCCACTTTTTTCTCCTCACATTCGTCTGCTCATTTTTCTCATACTCTCAGCATCACGTATCATCATCTCCGTCAACATTCACATCTTCCTTTACCTTAAGTTCTTCCTCTTCTTCCATCCTCTCAATCTTTATCTCTCAGATTTTCTCATTTTTCTCCTCCCACTCCATCTCTGTCTCCTCTCCATCTCTTTCTCTAGCTCTCCCTCCTCACTTAATTTTTTTACACAGGGTTTAGTTAGATTAAGGTTCCTAACTTTATTTACAAACTAAAGCGTTGTTACCTGCCTCAGTTTAAATAAGGAACAGGGTGAAGCTGGAGTCATCTATGGGACAACTCCTCCACCATTAAATTTCCTCTTCCAGTTTCTGCTCTCACATCCTGTCCCATTTCTTTCTCTCCAAGGGAAAAGGAGTTCCTTAGCCCTAAGATTCTTGATCTAGGGATTTGGTGCGTCCTTCCACTTACTAGGATCAAGCCTGTGTGTCTTCCATTTCCCATGCTGCTGCGTCTGTAGTCAGTTGTCGGTGTCAAAGAGTGGCTCTCTGCCTGGGCGCATGGTGACGTGTTTGGGTTAGAATCTTCACCTGACCTGAGATACTGTACATGGTGGTAAACAATTTCACTCTACACTGCACACACACACACACACACACACACACACACACACACACACACACACACACACACACACACAAAACAGAAATATGACATACGAAAACACTGGAAGAAGAGGTAATCAGTCCCTCAGCCTGGAAACCGGTGTTCAGTGCCTTAGTATTGATGGCTCTGAAGCACAACCAGGAAGATATTTTCTTTCATTCTGGAGTCAGATGGGGTGCAGCAGTTGAAGCTACGTCAATTTTGGGCGGGGCCACTAATGACAATAGTTCATGCCCTCATTCTGTCGGTATTATGTACTATAAATGAATTATACATATGTGGCACAGTAACGCCATGGATATTTACTAAGCTCTGTGCCAACTGCTGATCATAACCTACACTACTTACACTAGTGGGCCCCGCTCACTTGTGACAACCCTTCAACTGTTGCACCTCATCTGACTCCAGTATGTAAGAAATCATCGTCCTCTCTGCGTTTCAGCGTTATCAAGACTAAGATACTGAACACCGGCTTCCAGGCTGAAGGACTAATTACTTTATCTTCTACTGTCTTCTAGCATCATCTCGCTATTGAACAGACAAAGCCACTGGTTGGCGAAACGTCTTCAGAAAAAAAGACACCCAGATATTGCACATGTGTCTAATTCCTCGTGTAGGGTCACAAAGTCTGGTAGATAACCAGCTTAGATCTGAGGAAGAACAAGCTTCCTGTAATTCCTTAGTTATAAATCAAGTGCACTTCCTGCACTCCTCTCTGCCTATAATCCACAAACCTTCTTTCCCTCACTACCATCTTCCTTTACAAACTCCTTTCCATCCATTTTTCCTCTCTCTCCCTGTCCCTTATCCTCTCTTTCTGTCTCTCTTCACTCAATCTTCTTCGTTTTTCACCTTCAAGGTAGGTGGCTGCCGAAGAGCTAAATATATACACATCTACTCTCCTGCCTTTTTCTCCCACGTGGTATCCTCTCGTGTGTATGTATGAGGTTGAAGGCGGATCAGGGACCAGAAATGACAGTATTACTGTCGGGGAATGACACTGCAATACTAAACTACGACATGGGAACCTCTCTAAGAATCACAGATCAATGACGAACAAGACCCGCCCATGCTGGTAGCATATATATATATATATATATTCAACAAGTCGGCGGTCTCCCACCGAGGCAGGGTGACCCAAAAAAGAAAATCCCCAAAAAGAAAATACTTTCATCATCATTCAACACTTTCACCACACTCACACAATATCACTGTTTTTGCAGAGGTGCTCAGAATACAACAGTTTAGAAGTATATACGTATAAAAATACACAATATATCCCCCCAAACTGCCAATATCCCAAACCCCTCCTTTAGAGTGCAGGCATTGTACTTCCCATTTCCAGGACTCAAGTCCGGTCATATAAAATAACCGGTTTCCCTGAATCCCTTTACTAAATATTACCCTGCTCACATTCCAACAGCTCGTCAGGTCCCAAATACCATTTGTCTCCATTCACACCTATCTAACACGCTCGCGCACGCTTGCTGAAAGTCCAAGCCCCTCGCCCACAAAACCTCCTTTACCCCTTCCTTCCAACCTTTTCGAGGACGACCCCTACCCCGCCTTCCTTCCCCTACAGATTTATAAGCTCTCCATGTCATTCTACTTTGATCCATTCTCTCTAAATGACCAAACCACCTCAACAACCCCTCTTAAGCCCTCTGACTAATACTTTTATTAACTCCACACCTTCTCCTAATTTCCACACTCCGAATTTTCTGCATAATATTTACACCACACATTGCCCTTAGACAGGACATCTCCACTGCCTCCAACCGTCTCCTCGCTGCTGCATTTACCACCCAAGCTTCACACCCATATAAGAGTGTTGGTACTACTATACTTTCATACATTCCCTTCTTTGCCTTAATAGATAACAATTTTTTGCCTTCACATATACCTCAACGCACCACTGGAGTTTACCTGGAGAGAGTTCCGGGGGTCAACGCCCCCGCGGCCCGGTCTGTGACCAGGCCTCCTGGTGGATCAGAGCCTGATCAACCAGGCTGTTACTGCTGGTTGCACGCAAACCAACGTACGAGCCACAGCCCGGCTGGTCAGGTACCGACTTTAGGTGCTTGTCCAGTGCCAGCTTGAAGACTGCCAGGGGTCTATTGGTAATCCTCCTTATGTATGCTGGGAGGCAGTTGAACAGTCTCGGGCCCCTGGCACTTACTGTATGGTCTCTTAACGTGCTAGTGACACCCCTGCTTTTCATTGGGGGGATGTTGCATCGTCTGCAAGTTCGGCACTAGTCCCTCTAGGATTTTCCAGGTGTATATAATCATGTATCTCTCCCGCCTGCGTTCCAGGGAATACAGGTTCAGGAACCTCAAGCACTCCCAGTAATTGAGGTGTTTTATCTCCGTTATGCGCGCCGTGAAGGTTCTCTGTACATTTTCTAGGTCAGCAATTTCACCTGCCTTGAAAGGTGCTGTTAGTGTGCAGCAATATTCCACTCACCTTTTTTCCTTCATCAATTCTATGATAACCTCATCCTTCATATATATATATATATATATATATATATATATATATATATATATATATATATAAATATATATATATATATATATATATATATATATATATATATATATATATTTATATATATATGTATATATATATATATATATATATATATATGTATATACATATATATATATATATATATGTATATATATATATACATATATATATATGTATATATATATGTATATATATATATATATATATATATATATATATATAGATATATATATATATATATATGTATATATATATATATACACTCTCACTATGCAGGTACACAGATGTGTTTATTTGTCCACAAATTATATTTCATAGTATCTTATCCTGCTCCTCACAGCTGTTGATTACAATTTTTACGACATCTTAAAGGCCGTGTGACTCACAGTACGTTAGCAATCATGCGTAATAGTTCTGGAATTTAATATTAAAACCACAACAACAACCATTTTGGTTATTAAGGATGCAGCTAGAGGCAGGAAGTCGTGTAGTGTAGTCTAGTCAGGAGGCGATTCAGCGTTTCTGGGCAATAGAGGGTGGCCTGGTGGCTAAAGCCCCCGCTTCACACACGGAGGGCCCGGGTTCGATTCCCGGCGGGTGGAAACATTTCGACACGTTTCCTTACACCTGTTGTCCTGTTCACCTAGCAGCAAATAGGTACCTGGGTGTTAGTCGACTGGTGTGGGTCGCATCCTGGGGGACAAGATTAAGGACCCCAATGGAAATAAGTTAGACAGTCCTCGATGACGCACTGACTTTCTTGGGTTATCCTGGGTGGCTAACCCTCCGGGGTTAAAAATCCGAACGAAATCTTATCTTATCTTATCTAGTCCGAAGGCACCGAGGGGTCACTGGTGGCTCTTTAACAGAGTCTCCCCCTCAGCTCGTCTCACGAGACACCCAGGACAAGCTCATCCAAAGATTTCAAAAGAAAACGGGGACGAGGAAAGCTCAGGAGAGCGCATAGCAAACCCCTGACAGACTGTCTGTCCCTTAGAGCCCTAGGCTCAACCCAAAGGGCTTGGTTTCAGTAAGATAAGATAAGATAAGATTTCGTTCGGATTTTTAACCCCGGAGGGTTAGCCACCCAGGATAACCCAAGAAAGTCAGTGCGTCATCGAGGACTGTCTAACTTATTTCCATTGGGGTCCTTAATCTTGTCCCCCAGGATGCGACCCACACCAGTCGACTAACACCCAGGTACCTATTTGCTGCTAGGTGAACAGGACAACATGTGTAAGGAAACGTGTCGAAATGTTTCCACCCGCCGGGAATCGAACCCGGGCCCTCCGTGTGTGAAGCGGGAGCTTTAGCCACCAGGCCACCAGGCCAGAGGAGTTGGTATTATTATTATTATTATAATCAAGGGGGAAGCGCTAAACCCGGAGGATTATACAGCGCCTGGGGGGGGGGGATGTGGAAGGCATTCAGGCTTAATTCGGGGAACTGGAGCACAGATCCAATTCCCTAAATCAAGAGCCCCTCACCAACATCAAGGAACCTTCCTTGAGGGGAGAGGAGTTGGTAGACTCGTGTGGGTCTTAACTGGGTTAGAGCACAGGACCTTCAAGGTAATATAAGCCATACTGCTGGGCTTTTTTTTGCTGATTCCGTGTTGTTTATCCTCCAGGGTGGATAACCCGGAGTCGTCTGCACCATTCGAATTTCGTGCTATAAATCGTGCAGTCAGTGAATTGATGAATGAACACCCAAGTAAACATCGTGTTCCACTCAAGCATTTGCTTATTCCTGATAGCAAATGAGCAAAATTTCTGCTAACACATGCTACCGCTACCCCCTCAGCCCTGCTAGCGACTACCATCACACCTCAGCCCTGCTAGGGACTACCATCACACCTCAGCCCTGCTAGGGACTACCATCACACCTCAGTCCTGCTAAGGACTACCATCACACCTCAGCCCTGCTAGCGACTACCATCACACCTCAGCCCTGCTAGGGACTACCATCACACCTCAGCCCTGCTAGCGACTACCATCACACCTCAGCCCTGCTAGCGACTACCATCACACCTCAGCCCTGCTAGCGACTACCATCACACCTCAGCCCTGCTAGCGACTACCATCACACCTCAGCCCTGCTAGCGACTACCATCACACCTCAGCCCTGCTAGCGACTACCATCACACCTCAGCCCTGCTAGCGACTACCATCACACCTCAGCCCTGCTAGCGACTACCATCACACCTCAGCCCTGCTAGCGACTACCATCACACCTCAGCCCTGCTAGGGACCACCATCACACCTCAGCCCTGCTAGGGACTACCATCACACCTCAGCCCTGCTAGGGACCACCATCACACCTCAGCCCTGCTAGGGACTACCATCACACCTCAGCCTTGCTAGCGACTACCATCACACCTCACCCCTGCTAGCGACTACCATCACACCTCAGCCCTGCTAGGGACTACCATCACACCTCAGCCTTGCTAGCAACTTCCATCACACCTCAGTCCTGCTAGGAACTGCCATCACACTTCGGCCCTGCTAGGGACCACCATCACACCTCAGCCCTGCTAGGAACTACCCCTCACACCTCAGCCCTGCTAGGGACCACCATCACACCTCAGCCCTGCTAGGGACTACCATCACACCTCAGCCCTGCTAGGGACTACCATCACACCTCAGCCCTGCTAGCGACTACCATCACACCTCAGCCCTGCTAGGGACTACCATCACACCTCAGCCCTGCTAGCGACTACCATCACACCTCAGCCCTGCTAGGGACTACCATCACACCTCAGCCCTGCTAGCGACTACCATCACACCTCAGCCCTGCTAGGGACCACCATCACACCTCAGCCCTGCTAGGGACTACCATCACACCTCAGCCCTGCTAGGGACCACCATCACACCTCAGCCCTGCTAGCGAGTACCATCATACCTCAGCCCTGCTAGGGACTACCATCACACCTCAGCCCTGCTAGGGACTACCATCACACCTCAGCCCTGCTAGGGACCACCATCACACCTCAGCCCTGCTAGCGACTACCATCACACCTCAGCCCTGCTAGGGACTACCATCACACCTCAGCCCTGCTAGGAACTGCCATCACACTTCAGCCCAGCTAGAAACTCTCCCTTAGACCTCAGTCCTGCTATCGACTACCATCACACCTCAGCCCTGCTAGCGACTACCATCACACCTCAGCCCTGCTAGGGACTACCATCACACCTCAGCCCTGCTAGGGACTACCATCACACCTCAGCCCTGCTAGGGACCACCATCACACCTCAGCCCTGCTAGCGACTACCATCACACCTCAGCCCTGCTAGGGACTACTGTCATTGTGAAGATTTACTCAGCCCTGTAACAACTTCAGACAGTATTACCAAGGCTGGCTCCTCCTCAGGAATATTAATGAATAGAAACAGAAATAATAATTCACAAAGATAAACACTTTATTATTTAGTAATACAAAGATAAAATATTGAAACATGAAGGTGTATCCAACTTGAAAGAAAAATGAAAAATGAAATGAAAAATTGCCATTTGACTTCAACGCTAATATGTACAAATAAACTGGTGTGTCTGGTTGATGTTGACACCGTCTTGTAGAAATTGTAGCCGTTGATGATGTGTGTGTGTGTGGGGGGGGTCACAGGTGTTTAGTGACAACCCAACGATTAGTTCTTCACAGAGTCTATAGCCTTGAATAGTCAGTCCAGATGACAGGAACGCAGGTTCTTTACCACTACAAAGATGAGGGGTAGTGTCCTGTACAATTAAACAGGTAGGTAGATTATAAGGTGACGTCCCAAGACCGTTTTCAGTCCGTCTCCTTCAACACTTCTCGTTGGTTGGCAGGTGACCCGATCTGTCATTCCAAGCTGGAAAGAGACAGGTTACCCACTGCTTAAGAAATCACTCTCCATGATAAGTGCAAGATACTTAAAAAAGGTAGTGATTATGTAAAAGTTTTATGGGGAGCTTAAAACTGAAAGGACTAAGTTTATTATTGGTCAAAAGTGAAGCTTTCAACCAATATCCACTAGAATAGGAGCAGAGGCTATTACAGTTGTGCTGGGAGCTGTGAGTCGAGTGATTACTATTTGGCCAGAGCCCCACATGTCACCTTTTGGGGTGGGGAGAAACGGGTGGGGGATAGCAGGAGCGAGACTGACCCTACCTTAACAAGCAGCTGGCAATCAAGCTATCGCTACCATATACTCGCCCGCTACTCCTATCTGTTGAACTTTTCCCTCACAATCACACCTCAGCCCTGTGAGGGACTACCATTACACCTCAGCCCTGTTACGGACTACCATCACACCTCAGCCCTGCTAGGGACTACAATCACACCTCAGCCTTGCTAGTGACTACCATCACACCTCAGCCCTGTTAGGGACTTCTATTACACCTCAGCCCTGTTAGGGACTACCATCACACCTCAGCCCTGCTAGGGACTACCATCACACCTCAGCCCTGCTAGGGACTACCATCACACCTCAGTCCTGCTAGGGACTACCATCACACCTCAGCCCTTCTACAGACTGCCATCACACCTCAGCCCTGCTAGAGACTGCCATCATACCTCAGCCCTGCTAGGGACTACCATCACACCTCAGCCCTGCTAGGGACTACCATCACACCTCAGTCCTGCTAGGGACTACCATCACACCTCAGCCCTTCTAGAGACTGCCATCACACCTCAGCCCTGCTAGGGACCACCATTACACCTCAGCCCTGCTAGGGACTACTATCACACCTCAGCCCTGCTAGCGACTACCATCACACCTCAGCCCTGCTAGGAACTAGCCCCCGTCAGCAGACTCTGCTGACACACGCTACCACTGGCGATATAAGGAAAATTGAGTTACCTTGTATTTCTTCCCTCAACCCGGGAACACGCAGACCGGAACACAGGTTAGTCCACTAAAATACTGCGTTGAAAATTGCAGGAGTGAGGGTGAGTTTGGAGGGCGAGTGATGGAGAGAGTTTGGAGGACGAGTGATGGACAGAGTTTGGAGGACAAGTGATGGAGAGGCTTCAGGAAGGACAGTGATGGAGAGGCTTCAGGAGGGCGAGTTATGGAGAGGCTTCAGGAGGGCGAGTTATGGAGAGGCTTCAGGAAGGCGAGTTATGGAGAGGCTTCAGGTCGGAGGCTTCACCTGCTACCGTCAAATTCAGCAAGAAAAGAAACATCGCTGGCAAGAATTTGACAGAAGTCAGTTTCCAGCAACCATCTCCTTATGACTTGACTGTCTTGACCTGGGTGGACCCCCCCTTCCCCCATCACTCCTTCCCTCTCCTTCATCCCTCTCAGTGATCCTTCTTGATCCTTCCTCTTGATCTATCTTCTTTGTCTCTCTCTCTCATTCTCTCTCTCCCTCTCTCTCTCTCTCTCTCTCGTTCTCTCTCCCTTTCATTGATTCTTCTCGATTGATCTTCTCTCTCTACTTGATCGCACGTCTACATTTTCCTCCGATTCCCTCTATCTCCTGTCCTTCGCAACGCGAGTGCAATTCTGTTGGATGAAACACACAGCTTCATCGTGGAAAAATGCACGTCTCTGAGGAGACTAGAGCTAGAATACTCCACAATAATGCTGGCGTGATATTCGTCTGTGTGGTCGTAGTTCTGGCCTATGCTAACCTTCCTAGTGTGTGTAGTAATTCACCTTCTTAATTGACATTTATTATAGGATATATATTAAAGGACATTTATTGAAGAATATTTACATTTAATAAAATGAATTTATTAAGGAATATTTACTGAAGGACATTGATTAAAGACATTAAATTGCATTTATTAAATGTCCTGAATGGCCATTTACTAACACTTCATGTTACACTGTTTTACATCTTTGTAACGTTGCATGTAAGACCGCTCCACTACCAATGTTGTCCCAACACCGCTCCACTACCAATGTTGTCCCAACACCGCTCCACTACCAATGTTGTCCCAACACCGCTCCACTACTAATGTTGTCCCAACACCGCTCCAGTACCAATGTTGTCCCAACACCGCACCACTACCAATGTTGTCCCAACACCGCTCCACTACCAATGTTGTCCCAACACCGCTCCACTACCAATGTTGTCCCAACACCGCTCCACTACCAATGTTGTCCCAACACCGCTCCACTACCAATGTTGTCCCAACACTGCTCCACTACCAATGTTGTCCCAACACCGCTCCACTACCAATGTTGTCCCAACACCGCTCCACTACCAATGTTGTCCCAACACCGCTCCACTACCAATGTTGTCCCAACACCGCTCCACTACCAATGTTGTCCCAACACCGCTCCACTACCAATGTTGTCCCAACATCGCTCCAGTACCAATGTTGTCCCGACACCGCTCCACTACCAAAGTTGTCCCAACACCGCTCCACTACCAATGTTGTCCCAACACCGCTCCACTACCAATGTTGTCCCAACACCGCTCCACTACCAATGTTGTCCCAACACCGCTCCACTACCAAAGTTGTCCCAACACCGCTCCAGTACCAATGTTGTCCCAACACCGCTCCACTACCAATGTTGTCCCAACACCGCTCCACTACCAATGTTGTCCCAACACCGCTCCACTACCAATGTTGTCCCAACACCGCTCCACTACCAATGTTGTCCCAACACTGCTCCACTACCAATGTTGTCCCAACACCGCTCCACTACCAATGTTGTCCCAACACCGCTCCACTACCAATGTTGTCCCAACACCGCTCCACTACCAATGTTGTCCCAACACCGCTCCACTACCAATGTTGTCCCAACACCGCTCCACTACCAATGTTGTCCCAACACCGCTCCAGTACCAATGTTGTCCCAACACCGCTCCACTACCAATGTTGTCCCAACACCGCTCCACTACCAATGTTGTCCCAACACCGCTCCACTACCAATGTTGTCCCAACACCGCTCCACTACCAATGTTGTCCCAACACCGCTCCACTACCAAAGTTGTCCCAACACCGCTCCAGTACCAATGTTGTCCCAACACCGCTCCACTATCAATGTTGTCCCAACACTGCTCCACTACCAATGTTGTCCCAACACCGCTCCAGTACCAATGTTGTCCCAACACCGCTCCACTACCAATGTTGTCCCAACACCGCTCCACTACCAATGTTGTCCCAACACCGCTCCACTACCAATGTTGTCCCAACACCGCTCCACTACCAATGTTGTCCCAACACCGCTCCACTACCAATGTTGTCCCAACACCGCTCCACTACCAATGTTGTCCCAACACCGCTCCACTACCAATGTTGTCCCAACACCGCTCCACTACCAATGTTGTCCCAACACCGCTCCACTACCAATGTTGTCCCAACACCGCTCCACTACCAAAGTTGTCCCAACACTGCTCCACTACCAAAGTTGTCCCAACACCGCTCCACTACCAATGTTGTCCCAACACCGCTCCACTACCAATGTTGTCCCAACACCGCTCCACTACCAATGTTGTCCCAACACCGCTCCAGTACCAATGTTGTCCCAACACCGCTCCACTACCAATGTTGTCCCAACACCGCTCCACTACCAATGTTGTCCCAACACCGCTCCACTACCAATGTTGTCCCAACACCGCTCCACTACCAATGTTGTCCCAACACCGCTCCACTACCAATGTTGTCCCAACACCGCTCCACTACCAAAGTTGTCCCAACACCGCTCCACTACCAATGTTGTCCCAACACCGCTCCAGTACCAATGTTGTCCCAACACCGCTCCACTACCAATGTTGTCCCAACACCGCTCCACTACCAATGTTGTCCCAACACCGCTCCACTACCAATGTTGTCCCAACACCGCTCCACTACCAATGTTGTCCCAACACCGCTCCACTACCAATGTTGTCCCAACACCGCTCCAGTACCAATGTTGTCCCAACACCGCTCCACTACCAATGTTGTCCCAACACCGCTCCACTACCAATGTTGTTCCAACACCGCTCCACTACCAATGTTGTCCCAACACCGCTCCACTACTAATGTTGTCCCAACACCGCTCCAGTACCAATGTTGTCCCAACACCGCTCCACTACCAATGTTGTCCCAACACCGCTCCACTACCAATGTTGTCCCAACACCGCTCCACTACCAATGTTGTCCCAACACCGCTCCACTACCAATGTTGTCCCAACACTGCTCCACTACCAATGTTGTCCCAACACCGCTCCACTACTAATGTTGTCCCAACACCGCTCCACTACCAATGTTGTCTCAACACCGCTCCACTACTAATGTTGTCCCAACACCGCTCCACTACCAAAGTTGTCCCAACACCGCTCCACTACCAAAGTTGTCCCAACACCGCTCCACTACCAAAGTTGTCCCAACACCGCTCCACTACCAAAGTTGTCCCAACACCGCTCCACTACCAATGTTGTCCCAACACCGCTCCACTACCAAAGTTGTCCCAACACCGCTCCACTACCAAAGTTGTCCCAACACCGCTCCACTACCAATGTTGTCCCAACACCGCTCCACTACCAATGTTGTCCCAACACCGCTCCACTACCAATGTTGTCCCAACACCGCTCCACTACCAATGTTGTCCCAACACCGCTCCACTACCAATGTTGTCCCAACATCGCTCCAGTACCAATGTTGTCCCAACACCGCTCCACTACCAATGTTGTCCCAGCACCGCTCCACTACCAATGTTGTCCCAACACCGCTCCACTACCAATGTTGTCCCAACACCGCTCCACTACCAATGTTGTCCCAACACCGCTCCACTACCAAAGTTGTCCCAACACCGCTCCACTACCAAAGTTGTCCCAACACCGCTCCACTACCAAAGTTGTCCCAACACCGCTCCACTACCAAAGTTGTCCCAACACCGCACCACTACCAATGTTGTCCCAACACCGCTCCACTACCAATGTTGTCCCAACACCGCTCCACTACCAATGTTGTCCCAACACCGCTCCACTACCAATGTTGTCCCAACACCGCTCCACTACCAATGTTGTCCCAACACCGCTCCACTACCAATGTTGTCCCAACATCGCTCCAGTACCAATGTTGTCCCAACACCGCTCCACTACCAATGTTGTCCCAGCACCGCTCCACTACCAATGTTGTCCCAACACCGCTCCACTACCAATGTTGTCCCAACACCGCTCCACTACCAATGTTGTCCCAACACCGCTCCACTACCAAAGTTGTCCCAACACCGCTCCACTACCAAAGTTGTCCCAACACCGCTCCACTACCAAAGTTGTCCCAACACCGCTCCACTACCAAAGTTGTCCCAACACCGCACCACTACCAATGTTGTCCCAACACCGCTCCACTACCAATGTTGTCCCAACACCGCTCCACTACAAATGTTGTCCCAACACCGCTCCACTACCAAAGTTGTCCCAACACTGCTCCACTACCAAAGTTGTCCCAACACCGCTCCACTACCAAAGTTGTCCCAACACCGCTCCACTACCAAAGTTGTCCCAACACCGCTCCACTACCAATGTTGTCCCAACACCGCTCCACTACCAATGTTGTCCCAACACCGCTCCACTACCAATGTTGTCCCAACACCGCTTCACTACCAATGTTGTCCCAACACCGCTCCAGTACCAATGTTGTCCCAACACCGCTCCACTACCAATGTTGTCCCAACACCGCTCCACTACCAAAGTTGTCCCAACACCGCTCCACTACCAATGTTGTCCCAACACCGCTCCACTACCAATGTTGTCCCAACACCGCTCCACTACCAATGTTGTCCCAACACCGCTCCACTACCAATGTTGTCCCAACACCGCTCCACTACCAATGTTGTCCCAACACCGCTCCACTACCAATGTTGTCCCAACATCGCTCCAGTACCAATGTTGTCCCAACACCGCTCCACTACCAATGTTGTCCCAACACCGCTCCACTACCAATGTTGTCCCAACACCGCTCCACTACTAATGTTGTCCCAACACCGCTCCACTACCAAAGTTGTCCCAACACCGCTCCACTACCAAAGTTGTCCCAACACCGCTCCACTACCAAAGTTGTCCCAACACCGCTCCACTACCAAAGTTGTCCCAACACCGCACCACTACCAATGTTGTCCCAACACCGCTCCACTACCAATGTTGTCCCAACACCGCTCCACTACAAATGTTGTCCCAACACCGCTCCACTACCAAAGTTGTCCCAACACTGCTCCACTACCAAAGTTGTCCCAACACCGCTCCACTACCAAAGTTGTCCCAACACCGCTCCACTACCAATGTTGTCCCAACACCGCTCCACTACCAATGTTGTCCCAACACCGCTTCACTACCAATGTTGTCCCAACACCGCTCCACTACTAATGTTGTCCCAACACCGCTCCACTACCAATGTTGTCCCAACACCGCTCCACTACCAATGTTGTCCCAACACCGCTCCACTACCAATGTTGTCCCAACACCGCTTCACTACCAATGTTGTCCCAACACCGCTCCAGTACCAATGTTGTCCCAACACCGCTCCACTACCAATGTTGTCCCAACACCGCTCCACTACCAATGTTGTCCCAACACCGCTCCACTACCAATGTTGTCCCAACACCGCTCCACTACCAATGTTGTCCCAACACCTCTCCACTACCAAAGTTGTCCCAACACCGCTCCACTACCAATGTTGTCCCAACACCGCTCCACTACCAATGTTGTCCCAACACCGCTCCACTACCAATGTTGTCCCAACACCGCTCCACTACCAATGTTGTCCCAACACCGCTCCACGACCAATGTTGTCCCAACACCGCTCCACTACCAATGTTGTCCCAACACCGCTCCACTACCAATGTTGTCCCAACATCGCTCCAGTACCAATGTTGTCCCAACATCGCTCCAGTACCAATGTTGTCCCAACACCGCTCCACTACCAATGTGGTCCCAACACCGCTCCACTACCAATGTTGTCCCAACACCGCTCCACTACCAATGTTGTCCCAACACCGCTCCACTACCAATGTTGTCCCAACACCGCTCCACTACCAAAGTTGTCCCAACACCGCTCCACTACCAAAGTTGTCCCAACACCGCTCCACTACCAAAGTTGTCCCAACACCGCTCCACTACCAAAGTTGTCCCAACACCGCTCCACTACCAATGTTGTCCCAACACCGCTCCACTACCAATGTTGTCCCAACACCGCTCCACTACAAATGTTGTCCCAACACCGCTCCACTACCAAAGTTGTCCCAACACTGCTCCACTACCAAAGTTGTCCCAACACCGCTCCACTACCAAAGTTGTCCCAACACCGCTCCACTACCAATGTTGTCCCAACACCGCTCCACTACCAATGTTGTCCCAACACCGCTCCACTACCAAAGTTGTCCCAACACCGCTCCACTACCAATGTTGTCCCAACACCGCTCCACTACCAATGTTGTCCCAACACCGCTCCACTACCAATGTTGTCCCAACACCGCTCCACTACCAATGTTGTCCCAACACCGCTCCACTACCAATGTTGTCCCAACACCGCTCCACTACCAATGTTGTCCCAACACCGCTCCACTACCAATGTTGTCCCAACACCGCTCCACTACCAATGTTGTCCCAACACCGCTCCACTACCAAAGTTGTCCCAACACCGCTCCACTACCAATGTTGTCCCAACACCGCTCCACTACCAATGTTGTCCCAACACCGCTCCACTATCAATGTTGTCCCAACACCGCTCCACTACCAATGTTGCTCCACTACCAATGTTGTCCCAACACCACTCCACTACCAATGTTGTCCCAACACCGCTCCACTACCAATGTTGTCCCAACACCGCTCCACTACCAATGTTTTCCCAACACCGCTCCAGTACCAATGTTGTCCCAACACCGCTCCACTACCAATGTTGTCCCAACACCGCTCCACTACCAATGTTGTCCCAACACCGCTCCACTACCAATGTTGTCCCAACACCGCTCCACTACCAAAGTTGTCCCAACACCGCTCCACTACCAATGTTGTCCCAACACCGCTCCACTACCAATGTTGTCCCAACACCGCTCCACTATCAATGTTGTCCCAACACCGCTCCACTACCAATGTTGTCCCAACACCACTCCACTACACAACCCCGCCCCACGACCATTGTTTTCCCAACACCGCTCCACTACCAATGTTTTCCCAACACCGCTCCACTACCAATGTTGTCCCAACACCGCTCCACTACCAATGTTGTCCCAACACCGCTCCACTACCAATGTTGTCCCAACACCGCTCCACTACCAATGTTGTCCCAACACCGCTCCACTACCAATGTTGTCCCAACACCGCTCCACTACCAATGTTGTCCCAACACCGCTCCACTACCAATGTTGTCCCAACACCGCTCCACTACCAATGTTGTCCCAACACCGCTCCACTACCAATGTTGTCCCAACACCGCTCCACTACCAATGTTGTCCCAACACCGCTCCACTACCAATGTTGTCCCAACACCGCTCCACTACCAATGTTGTCCCAAGACCGCTCCACTACCAAAGTTGTCCCAACACCGCTCCACTACCAATGTTGTCCCAACACCGCTCCACTACCAATGTTGTCCCAACACCGCTCCACTACCAATGTTGTCCCAACACCGCTCCACTACCAATGTTGTCCCAACACCGCTCCACTACCAATGTTGTCCCAACACCGCTCCACTACCAATGTTGTCCCAACACCGCTCCACTACGAATGTTGTCCCAACACCGCTCCACTACCAAAGTTGTCCCAACACCGCTCCACTACCAATGTTGTCCCAACACCGCTCCACTACCAATGTTGTCCCAACACCGCTCCACTACCAATGTTGTCCCAACACCGCTCCACTACCAATGTTGTCCCAACACCGCTCCACTACGAATGTTGTCCCAACACCGCTCCACTACCAAAGTTGTCCCAACACCGCTCCACTACCAAAGTTGTCCCAACACCGATTCACCAACAACGGTTCACTAAGCTCACGTTGCCTTATCAAAGTTAACGGTGGAAACAGTGAAGGTGAAGCACCGAGGTGGAGCCAGATACATCACTCTCAGCGTCCAGGTGTGTGCAGCACCGAGGTGGAGCCAGATACATCACTCTCAGCGTCCAGGTGTTGCAGCACCGAGGTGGAGCAAGATACATCACTCTCAGCGTCCAGGTGTGTGAAGCACCGAGGTGGAGCCAGATACATCACTCTCAGCGTCCAGGTGTGTGAAGCACCGAGGTGGAGCCAGATACATCACTCTCAGCGTCCAGGTGTGTGAAGCACCGAGGTGGAGCAAGATACATCACTCTCAGCGTCCAGGTGTGTGAAGCACCGAGGTGGAGCAAGATACATCACTCTCAGCGTCCAGGTGTGTGAAGCACCGAGGTGGAGCAAGATACATCACTCTCAGCGTCCAGGTGTGTGAAGCACCGAGGTGGAGCAAGATACATCACTCTCAGCGTCCAGGTGTGTGAAGCACCGAGGTGGAGCAAGATACATCACTCTCAGCGTCCAGGTGTGTGAAGCACCGAGGTGGAGCAAGATACATCACTCTCAGCGTCCAGGTGTTGCAGCCGCCCTGCCTCCAAGAACACGTAACCTAACTTCTTCCCATGGAGGCCAGCGGGAGTGTGACCTCCATGGAGGCCAGCGGGAGTGTGACTTCCATGGAGGCCAGCGGGAGTGTGACTTCCATGGAGGCCAGCGGGAGTGAGACTTCCATGGAGGCCAGCGGGAGTGAGACCTCCATGGAGGCCAGCGGGAGTGTGACCTCCATGCAGGCCAGCGGGAGTGTGACCTCCATGGAGGCCAGCGGGAGTGTGACTTCCATGGAGGCCAGCGGGAGTGAGACTTCCATGGAAGCCAGCGGGAGTGAGACCTCCATGCAGGCCAGCGGGAGTGTGACCTCCATGGAGGCCAGCGGGAGTGTGAATTCCATGGAGGCCAGCGGGAGTGAGACTTCCATGGAGGCCAGCGGGAGTGAGACCTCCATGGAGGCCAGCGAGAGTGTGACCTCCATGCAGGCCAGCGGGAGTGTGACCTCCATGGAGGCCAGCGGGAGTGAGATTTCCATGGAGGCCAGCGGGAGTGAGACCTCCATGGAGGCCAGCGGGAGTGAGACCTTCATGGAGGCCAGCGGGAGTGAGACCTCCATGGAGGCCAGCGGGAGTGTGACCTCCATGGAGGCCAGCGGGAGTGTGACCTCCATGGAGGCCAGCGGGAGTGAGACCTCCATGGAGGCCAGCGGGAGAGAGACTTCCATGGAGGCCAGCGGGAGTGTGACCTCCATGGAGGCCAGCGGGAGTGTAACCTCCATGGAGGCCAGCGGGAGTGTGACCTCCATGGAGGCCAGCGGGAGTGAGACTTCCATGGAGGCCAGCGGAAGTGAGACTTCCATGGAGGCCAGCGGGAGTGAGACCTCCATGGAGGCCAGCGGGAGTGAGACCTCCATGCAGGCCAGCGGGAATGAGACCTCCATGGAGGCCAGCGGAAGTGAGACCTTCATGGAGGCCAGCGGGAATGAGACCTCCATGCAGGCCAGCGGGAGTGAGACTTCCATGGAGGCCAGCGGGAATGAGACCTCCATGGAGGCTAGCGGGAGTGAGACCTCCATGGAGGCCAGCGGGAGTGTGACCTCCATGGAGGCCAGCGGGAGTGAGACCTCCATGGAGGCTAGCGGGAGTGAGACCTCCATGGAGGCCAGCGGGAGTGTGACCTCCATGGAGGCCAGCGGGAGTGAGACCTCCATGGAGGCTAGCGGGAGTGAGACCTCCATGGAGGCCAGCGGGAGTGTGACCTCCATGGAGGCCAGCGGGAGTTTGACCTCCATGGAGGCCAGCGGGAATGAGACCTCCATGGAGGCCAGCGGGAATGAGACCTCCATGGAAGCCAGCGGAAGTGAGACCTCCATGGAGGCCAGCGGGAGTGAGACCTCCATGGAGGCCAGCGGGAGTGAGACCTCCATGGAGGCCAGCGGGAATGAGACCTCCATGCAGGCCAGCGGGAATGAGACCTCCATGGAGGCCAGCGGAAGTGAGACCTCCATGGAGGCCAGCGGGAATGAGACCTCCATGGAGGCCAGCGGGAGTGAGACCTCCATGGAGGCCAGCGGGAATGAGACCTCCATGGAGGCCAGCAGGAGTGAGACCTCCATGGAGGCCAGCGGGAATGAGACCTCCATGGAGGCCAGCGGAAGTGAGACCTCCATGGAGGCCATCGGGAGTGAGACCTCCATTGACGCCAGCGGGAATGAGACCTCCATGCAGGCCAGCGGGAGTGAGACCTCCATGGAGGCCAGCGGGAGTGTGACCTCCATGGAGGCCAGCGGGAATGAGACCTCCATGGAGCCCAGCGGGAGTGTGACCTCCATGGAGGCCAGCGGGAATGAGACCTCCATGGAGGCCAGCGGGAGTGAGACCTCCATGGAGGCCAGCGGGAGTGAGACCTCCATGGAGGCCAGCGGGAGTGAGACCTCCATGGAGGCCAGCGGGAGTGAGACCTCCATGGAGGCCAGCGGGAATGAGACCTCCATGGAGGCCATCGGGAGTGTGACCGCCATGGAGGCCAGCGGGAATGAGACCTCCATGGAGGCCAGCGGGAGTGTGACCTCCATGGAGGCCAGCGGGAATGAGACCTCCATGGAGGCCAGCGGGAGTGAGACCTCCATGGAGGCCAGCGGGAGTGAGACCTCCATGGAGGCCAGCGGGAGTTTGACCTCCATGGAGGCCAGGGGGAGTGTGACCTCCATGGAGGCCAGCGGGAATGAGACCTCCATGGAGGCCAGCGGGAGTGAGACCTCCATGGAGGCCAGCGGGAATGCGACCTCCATGGAGGCCAGCGGGAATGAGACCTCCATGGAGGCCAGCGGGAGTGAGACCTCCATGGAGGCCAGCGGGAGTGAGACCTCCATGGAGGCCAGCGGGAGTGTGACCTCCATGGAGGCCAGCGGGAGTGTGACCTCCATGGAGGCCAGCGGGAATGAGACCTCCATGGAGGCCAGCGGGAGTGTGACCTCCATGGAGGCCAGCGGGAATGAGACCTCCATGGAGGCCAGCGGGAGTGAGACCTCCATGGAGGCCAGCGGGAATGAGACCTCCAGGGAGGCCAGCGGAAGTGAGACCTCCATGGAGGCCAGCGGGAATGAGACCTCCATGGACGCCAGCGGGAATGAGACCTCCATGCAGGCCAGCGGGAGTGAGACCTCCATGGAGGCCAGCGGGGATGAGACCTCCATGGAGGCCAGCGGGAGTGAGACCTCCATGGAGGCCAGCGGGAGTGAGACCTCCATGGAGGCCAGCGGGAGTGTGACCTCCATGGAGGCCAGCGGGAATGAGATCTCCATGGAGGCCAGCGGGAGTGAGACCTCCATGGAGGCCAGCGGGAGTGAGACCTCCATGGAGGCCAGCGGGAGTGAGACCTCCATGGAGGCCAGCGGGAATGAGACCTCCATGGAGGCCATCGGGAGTGTGACCTCCATGGAGGCCAGCGGGAATGAGACCTCCATGGAGGCCAGCGGGAGTGAGACCTCCATGGAGGCCAGCGGGAATGAGACCTCCATGGAGGCCAGCGGGAGTGAGACCTCCATGGAGGCCAGCGGGAGTGAGACCTCCATGGAGGCCAGCGGGAGTGTGACCTCCATGGAGGCCAGCGGGAGTGTGACCTCCATGGAGGCCAGCGGGAATGAGACCTCCATGGAGGCCAGCGGGAGTGAGACCTCGATGGAGGCCAGCGGGAATGAGACCTCCATGGAGGGCAGCGGGAATGAGACCTCCGTGGAGGCCTGCGGGAGTGAGACCTCCATGGAGACCAGCGGGAGTGAGACCTCCATGGAGGCCAGCGGGAGAGTGACCTCCATGGAGGCCAGCGGGAGTGTGACCTCCATGGAGGCCAGCGGGAATGAGACCTCCATGGAGGCCAGCGGGAGTGAGACCTCCATGGAGGCCAGCGGGAATGAGACCTCCATGGAGGCCAGCGGGAATGAGACCTCCATGGAGGCCAGCGGGAGTGAGACCTCCATGGAGGGCAGCGGGAATGAGACCTCCATGGAGGCCAGCGGGAATGAGACCTAAATGGAGGCCAGCGGGAGTGAGACCTCCATGGAGGCCAGCGGGAGTGAGACCTCCATGGAGGCCAGCGGGAGTGAGACCTCCATGGAGGCCAGCGGGAGTGTGACCTCCATGGAGGCACAGAGACCTGAGTGGACCAGACACAGAGACCTGAGTGAACCAGACACGGAGACCTGAGTGAACCAGACACAGAGACCTGAGTGGACCAGACACAGAGACCTGAGTGGACCAGACACAGAGACCTGAGTGGACCAGACACAGAGACCTGAGTGAACCAGACACAGAGACCTGAGTGAACCAGACACAGAGACCTGAGTGAACCAGACACAGAGACCTGAGTGAACCAGACACAGAGACCTGAGTGGACCAGACACAGAGACCTGAGTGGACCAGACACAGAGACCTGAGTGAACCAGACACAGAGACCTGAGTGAACCAGACACAGAGACCTGAGTGAACCAGACACAGAGACCTGAGTGGACCAGACACAGAGACCTGAGTGGACCAGACACAGAGACCTGAGTGGACCAGACACAGAGACCTGAGTGAACCAGACACAGAGACCTGAGTGAACCAGACACAGAGACCTGAGTGAACCAGACACAGAGACCTGAGTGAACCAGACACAGAGACCTGAGTGGACCAGACACAGAGACCTGAGTGGACCAGACACAGAGACCTGAGTGAACCAGACACAGAGACCTGAGTGAACCAGACACAGAGACCTGAGTGAACCAGACACAGAGACCTGAGTGAACCAGACACAGAGACCTGAGTGAACCAGACACAGAGACCTGAGTGAACCAGACACAGAGACCTGAGTGAACCAGACACAGAGACCTGAGTGAACCAGACACAGAGACCTGAGTGGACCAGACACAGAGACCTGAGTGGACCAGACACAGAGACCTGAGTGGACCAGACACAGAGACCTGAGTGAACCAGACACAGAGACCTGAGTGAACCAGACACAGAGACCTGAGTGAACCAGACACAGAGACCTGAGTGGACCAGACACAGAGACCTGAGTGAACCAGACACAGAGACCTGAGTGGACCAGACAAGGGCGGAATATTCTTTAAAAATATTGAAATTCGGGTCCTAAAAGCAGCAAAGAGAAACTTTTATTTATGGATAATAGAAAGGAAAATGCAAATGGATTATTTCCCAATTGATTGGGGCAAGACTTACCATGTTTTAGTCCCGATGGACTGAAGATGGCCACTTGTTGCATAAGGTTTCCTTAATAAATGTCTTGATCAGTGCAGAGGAGTCTTTGACCTACAACTTGTCTGTACCACAGGCTCAGCCATGATGAGTGGGAGATCAGGTAAGTTAGGTCAAGTTAGGTTATGTTTGGTCAGGTTATGTTAAGTTAGGTTAGGTTAGGTTAGGTAAGGTTTGTCAGGAAACAGGATAAGTGTTTTCTGAAGCGGGTCTTAAGTCAT
>NC_091296.1:63857566-63867566 GCF_038502225.1 Cherax quadricarinatus
GGGTCTTAAGTCATATGATGAACCGCCACTGGAGCTTTTGGTCATCTGACCGAGGCTTCCCGCTGGCTTACCCCTCTACCCCTTTAAAAATTAAGGATATAATTATAGCCACTTATTTACAAGGTCTTGAGTTATTCACACGAAGTAAACACAACGCATCGCTCCATCTTATCTCATCCCATCCTGGTAACAAGAAACACCGCTTGACTGTTGCTAAGTACCACGAACACATGTACTTTTAAAGGCCGTCGATAGAGCAGGAATAACTTACAAAGGAATAACTTATAGACTAGATTATTCTTTTTTAGTTTATCATGTATTCCCACCACCAAATTATATTTACAAGTCTTTACACTGGGTTCACCTCTAGTGCAAATTATGGGGCCCATAGTCTCGGAGAAGTGGAAAAAAAAGGCTTCAAGGAAAAGTATTTGGGTTTCTTTCTCACGCCATTAGAATATTCCACCTCTCTCACCACCCCATCTTTTTATTACCAACAGGTATATTGCTATTTAAACTAATTGCAATGCGGTTATCAAATGCCACAATGTGATTGGGTTTGATAAGAGTGTAGTGTGAGAACTCTCACCTGTTACAGTTTCAGACACTCGTACTGAGGACAGATTCCAGTATGGTGTAAGCCAGCCCAAGGCTTGTGAGGATTTGAATCTCCGAAGTGACTCCCTGCATGCCAGGTTGCTTACCCTGGGGCTCCTTCCCTCACCCTGACTAGCAGACCTCAGCAAACCAGCAGTCGCCCCGGGTGCATTCATCCGGACATGTGGTGAACTACCGCGCCTTAAAGCTGGTTATTAATGGCGTGCACAATGAGTATAACATTGTATTTGACGTACACCACCTTAAATCAGTCAAATGGATGACTGATAAACAAAGTTTAAACAGTAATTAACTTATTTAAATCTTCAAAGTTTTGCAAATCGTCAGCTTCTAATTGTACCACTTTCTCTATGTCTTCTGTTTTCTGTCCTCCACTTTCCCCTGATTCCCATTTTTTCCATCTTCAATTTTCACCCTCCTCTCTCTCTCTCTCTCTCTCTCTCTCTCTCTCTCTCTCTCTCCATCCCTCCCTTGTCCTCCCGTTCTCTGTTCCACCAACACCACTCTTGATATAAATTCAGTTGGCAGCGCAGGCCAAGATAATGTCAACCCTCACGTCTAAGGAAATGCATTTGTTTACTAAAGTTTGTGATCAGTCTGTCAGCGGACGAGTCTTGGAGTTCGCGAGATCCAGACTCCAGCAGAGGACTGCAAGGGTACCTCGTCAGCTTGAAAATCTGTGTTATAAAGGAAGAACTGATGAGGATAATAATGCCTAGTTAGGATGGATATCTTTTGATATAGATTACCAACTGATTAGGATAATGAAGACAGAGAAGGGGGTTATCAGAGAACGGAAAACCCTTGACAGGCAGGTCTTAGCGAGCTACTCAGCTACCTAGAGGGTGTACCGGGGTTCAACACCCCCCACTTCGCTGCCCGGTGCATGACCATGCATAATATTAACATTGCGTGAAGGCAAAATGATCTATTTAAAAAAAACAGCCTTCAGTAAGTTGAACAAGGCTTCGGTAAAAAAAAGCTTCAGTAAAGTAACGAATATTACTAGTCCATCTGAAGTAATATATCCACATGAAACACTAAGATGGTTGACTGGAGCACTAATAGCGACACCTGGAACACTAGCAGCGCCACCTAGAACACTAGCAGCGCCACCTGGAACATTTCCAGCGCCACCTGGAATACTAGCAGCATCACCTGGAACACTTGCAGTGCCACCTGGAACACTTGCAGCGACACCTGGAACACTAGCAGCATCACCTCCTGGAACACTTGCAGCGCCACCTGGAACACTAGCAGATCCATCTGGAACACTAGCAGCGCCACCTGGAACACTAGCAGCTCCATCTGGAACACTAGAAACGCCACAAAGGCTCCAGCAGAACCCTGAGGCTTCAATAGAAATCCGAGGCTCCAGTGGAACACCGAGGCTCCAGTGGTACCCCGAGGCTTTAGTGGAACTCCAAGGCTCCAGTGGAGCTTCATGGTGCATGTCAGTTCCTGGGGTTATCAAAACTGAATTCTGATTTCCTTCACATGACAGGGAGAAGAAGCTGAAAGAAGGGAAGGTGCAAGGGAGAGAAGGGAAAGAAGATAGGTAGAAGGACTCGTTCAACGGTAGGTGTAGAGGCAGGGATGGAGGAAGGGGTGGTGGGAGGGGTAGAGGCAGGGGTAGAGGCAGGGATGGAGGCAGGGGTGGTGGCAGGGGTAGAGGCAAGGGTAGAGGCAGGGGTGGTGGCTGGGGTAGAGGCAAGGGTAGAGGCAGGGGTGGAGGCAGGGGTAGAGGCAGGGGTAGAGGCAGAGGTAGAGGCAGGGGTGGAGGCAGTTGTGGAGGCAGGGGTGGAGGCAGGGGTGAAGACAGGGGTAGAGGCAGGGGTGGAGGCAGGGGTTGAGGCAGGGGTGGAGGCAGTGGTGGAGGCAGGGGTGAGGGCAGGGGTGGAGGCAGGAGTAAAAAGGCAGGGGTGGAGGCAGGGGTGGAGGCAGGGGTGAAGGCAGGGGTGGAGGCAGGGGTGGAGGCATGGGGTGGAGGCAGGGGTGAAGGCAGGGGTGGAGGCAGGGGTTGAGGCTGGGGTAGAGGCAGGGGTGGAGGAAGGTGTGGAGGTAGGGGTGGCGGCAAGGGTGGAGGCAGGGGTGGAGGCAAGGGTGGAGGCAGGGGTGGAGGCAGGGGTGGAGGTAGGGTTGGAGGCAGGGGTGGAGGCAGGGGTGGAGGCAGGGGTGGAGGTAGGGTTGGAGGCAGGGTTGGAGGCAGAGCTGGAGGCAGGGGTGGAGACAAGGGTGGAGGCAGGGGTGGAGACAGGGGTGTAGGCAGGGGTGTAGGCAGGGGTGGAGGCAGGGGTGGAGGCAGGGGTGGAGGCATGGGTGGAGGCAGGGGTGAAGGCAGGGGTGGAGGCAGGGGTGTAGGCAGGGGTGGAGGCAGGGGTGGAGACAGGGGTGTAGGCAGGGGTGTAGGCAGGGGTGGAGGCAGGGGTGGAGGCAGGGGTGGAGGCAGGGGTGGAGGCAGGGGTGAAGGCAGGGGTGGAGGCAGGGGTGTAGGCAGGGGTGGAGGCAGGGGTGGAGGCAGGGGTGGAGGCAGGGGTGGAGGCAGGGGTGGAGGCAGGGGTGAAGGCAGGGGTGGGCAAGGTGCTGTCATTATCTTTAAGAGGCGACACAGCCTGCTACTTAGCTGGACATATTGCTGGTGACGCCTCTCTCCGGGGGACCCCAGGTGGCATCCTGGGAACGCCTTTCTCTCTCTCTGGGGAACCCCAGGTGTCATCCTGGGGACATATTTCTCTGGGGGACCCCAGGTGGCATCCTGGGAACGCCTTTCTCTCTCTCTGGGGAACCCCAGGTGTCATCCTGGGGACATATTTCTCTGGGGGACCCCAGGTGGCATCCTGGGGACGCCTTTCTCTCTCTCTGGAGAACCCCAGGTGGCATCCTGGGGACTTCTTTCTCTGGGGGACCGTGGCATCCTGGGGACGCCTCTCTCTCTCTCTCTCTCTCTCTGGGGCACCCCAGGTGGCATCCTGGGGACGCCTCTCTTTTTTTTTTTTTTTACACAGGGTTTGACAAGGTTAAGGATCCCTAGCTTTATTGACAAGCTATTTACAGATTAAGGATTCCTAACTTTATTGGCAAGCTAAGAGCTGTTACCTACATCAGCTCATTTGAAAGCATTTTTATTGTTATGAGACATACAAGTAGGGAACAGGATGAAGTTTGAGCCATCTGTGGGCCAGCATTTTCATTTGATCAACTGACTTTATCTCGTTGACATCATTATGCTGTACGAATGTGTTCCATACTCGAGTCATCCTGGGTATATATGATCTCAGATGGAGTGATGTTCTGGAGAAGGGTACAGCCAGAGTGAAGTTGCTGCTTTCTGCCCGTCTTGTGGCATAAAAGCTTGGTTCACGCTGTCCTCGAAGTGGATCCAAGTGTGGTACTTTGACAATATTGGCCTTGTACATAACAGTAAGGCCACCCACATCCCTCCTGTGTTGAAGACTCTGCTGAAATGACAGATCTATCCAGGATTGGTCCAGGCGAGAGATGAGACGTCTTGCTCTGTTCTCTACTCTGTCAAGCAGTCGCAGATGAGAGGTGGGCAGGCAAACCAAGAAAGTGGAGCATACTCAAGGTGTGAGCATACTTGTGCTTCGTACAGAATCTTGCAATTCCTACTGTCAAGCAGATGCGAGATACGGCGAAGTGCTGTAAACTTCCTGGCTGCCTTGTTTGCAAGATTTACAACGTGGTTCTTCATGGTAAGTTTGGAATCAAATTTCACCCCAAGGATATCAACTTCTTCTCCAGGTGCCAACACCCTCCCATTCATCCTTACTACTGCACCAGCATTACCATCATGGTGTCTAGAGACGATCATCATTTGCGTTTTCTCAGGTGCAAATGTTACTTGCCATCTATTTCCCCAAGCTGATATAGCTCTTAGCTGGTGATTGTTGTAGCTTAGAGCAGCTGGCATTTCTTCTCTTGGATAAGTGAATGTCAGTGTGCAGTAGTCTGCATATGCGTGGGATTCTGGAATGATATGAAGGCCATTGAAGTAAGCATTCCATAACAATGGTCCCAGCACGCTTCCTCGTGGAGCACTTGCCCTGATAGGATGTCTTGCTGATTCCGTTCCATTGAGAACTACACTTAGAGATCTACCATGAAGGAAATCACTTAGAAGACATAGCGTAGAGCCTACACCCGGTCGAAAGCACCAGCAATGTCCAGTGCTACCACACAGCTCTCTCTCTCTCTCTCTCTCTCTCTCTCTCTCTGGGGGTCCCTAGGTGGTATCCTGGGGACGCCTCTATCTGGGGGACTCCAGGTGGCATCCTGGGGACGCTTCTCTCCGGGGGACTCCAGGTGGTATCATGGAGACGCGCCTCTCTGGAAGATTCCAGGTAGCATCCTCGTGACCCCTCTTTCTGGGAACCTAAAGTTGGATCCTGGGGACGCCTTTCTCTCCAGGGGAGATCAGGTAGGATCCTGGGGACGCCTTTTTCTCTAGAGGACCCCATGTAGGATCCTGACAGCAGTTCCAGCAGACTTCCCACCTACCACTGACAACAGCTCCAGCATTCTCCCAACCGCCCACCGTCAACAGATCCAGCAGACTCCCCACCTCCCACTGACAGCAGGTCCAGCAGACTCCCCACCTCCCACTGTCAGCAGGTCCGGCAGACTCCCCACCTCTCACCATCAGCAGGTCCAGCAGACTCCCCACCTCCCACTGTCAGCAGGTTCAGCAGACTCCCCACCTCCCACTGTCAGCAGGTCCAGCAGACTCACCACCTCCCACTGTCACCAGGTCCAGCAGACTCCCCACCTCACTGTCACCAGGTCCAGCACACTCCCCACCTCCCACTGCCAGCAGGTCCAGCAGACTCCCCACCTCAGACTGTCACCAGGTCCAGCAGACTCCCCACCTCCCACTGTCACCAGGTCCAGCAGACTCCCCACCTCCCACTGCCAGCAGGTCCAGCAGACTCCCCACCTCCCACTGTCACCAGGTCCAGCAGATTCCCCACCTCCCACTGCCAGCAGATCCAGCAGACTCCCCACCTCCCACTGTCACCAGGTCCAGCAGACTCCCCACCTCCCACTGCCAGCAGGTCTAGCAGACTCCCCACCTCCCACTGTCACCAGGTCCAGCAGACTCCCCACCTCACTGTCACCAGGTCCAGCAGACTCCCCACCTCCCACTGCCAGCAGGTTCAGCAGACTCCCCACCTCAGACTGTCACCAGGTCCAGCAGACTCCCCACCTCCCACTGCCACCAGGTCCAGCAGACTCTCCACCTCACTGTCACCAGGTCCAGCAGACTCCCCACCTCCCACTGCCAGCAGGTCCAGCAGACTCCCCACCTCCCACTGTCACCAGGTCCAGTAGACTCCCCACCTCCCACTGTCACCAGGTCCAGCAGACTCCCCACCTCCCACTGCTAGCAGGTCCAGCAGACTCAGCAGGCTTCCTTACAGACCTCAGTGAATATTGTGAAATAAAGTACAAGAAACGACTAACTGGAATATAATGGGGAAAGAATTGAGATTTGTCGTTCAGGACTAAGTTGAGGTCACTTAGGGACGCCCAGCTGACACGAATGTTGCAGTCACGTCACTTAGAGACTCCCAGCTGACACGAATGTTGCATTCATGTCGCTTAGGGACGCCCAGCTGACACGAATGTTACAATCATGCCACTTAGAGACGCCCAGCTGACACGAATGTTGCATTCATGTCGCTTAGAAACGCCCAGCTGACAAGAATGCTGCATTCAGGTAATTTAGTGACGTCCATTTCGCACGAACGTAGGATCCAGGTCATTTAGGGACGTCCATCTCGCACGAACGTAGGATTCAGATCATTTAGGGACGTCCATCTCGCATGAACGTAGGATCCAGATCATTTAGAGACGTGCATATCTCACGAACGTAGGATCCAACCGTGGTCGAGGCTTTAAAACTGCAGCTTGGACCAAACAGAAAATAGGTTAGAAGAGGAAAGGGGAGCAATAGAGAGGAGACAGGAAAAGAGAGCAAGAGCAAGGAGAGGAAATGGGAGCAAGGGTGAGAGGATAGGAGAGAAGAAGATAATCCTATTATAAATGGAAGAGAGATACCGATGTATTGTATGTTGAGAGAGAGAGAGAGGAGAGAGAGAGAGAGAGAGAGAGAGAGAGAGAGAGAGAGAGAGAGAGAGAGAGAGAGAGAGAGAGAGAGAAAGAGAGGGAGAAGAAAAGAGGTATAAAAGGGAAAATTGAGAGGTTTAAAAAGTCGAGGGGAAAAAGGCGAAACGAAAGAGGCTGGAAAGACATGGAGGACGAGGGAAAGGAAAATAAATCTGCGAAATGTGAGACGCTAGATAAAGGAAGAACTAAAGGAAAGAGGAAAAGGATGGGCCAGGAAAGCAGAAAGTGGCAAGAAGAGAAACAGAAGAGTAAGGGAAAGATATACCTGGAAACCATACCTTGGAGGTCATATACGTGAAGGATGTATGAAGTAACTTTCTTAGCGGAGCGAAGTCTGGTTATCCAGGCTGTTATTGCTGCTCGCACGCTGTCCAACGTACGAACCACAGCCCGGCTGATCAGGAAGAGATTGGGTAACCTTGACGAGTTTCCTCTTAAAGACAGCCAGAGGTTTGTTAGTAATATCCCTAACATGCGGAGGGAGAGCGTTGAGGATCTAGCTACCTCTGACACTCATCCAGTTCTCTCCTGGTATACTCGTGACCAACCTGCTTTTTAGTGAAGGTATTCTGACAAGTCTCTTGTCATACGTAATGATTTCAGGGTTCAAATTAGGGACAACTCCCTCCAGGATTCTCTCATGTGTTTCAAGAATACAGTTGAAAAGACTGAAGAGTTCCCAGTAGTTCAGATAACTGAGGGTATATGAGAAGTCGTGGTTCTGTGTAGGGTTTCCAGCTCAGCAATCTCACCTGCCTTGAAGGCGACCGTTAGCATACAGGAGTATTCTAGCCTGGAAAGAACAGGTAACTTATAGAGTATCATCACTGGCTCAGCATCTCGTCGTCAAAGTTCTAGTTATTTTTTTTTTATTATCACACCGGCCGATTCCCACCAAGGCAGGGTGGCCCGAAAAAGAAAAACTTTCACCATCATTCACTCCATCACTGTCTTGCCAGAAGGGTGCTTTACACTACAGTTTTTAAACTGCAACATTAACACCCCTCCTTCAGAGTGCAGGCACTGTACTTCCCATCTCCAGGACTCAAGTCCGGCCTGCCGGTTTCCCTGAATCCCTTCATAAATGTTACTTTGCTCACACTTTAGTTATCCAGCCTATTATTATTTTTCCTTGCAGTAACAACAGCAACATTGTTTCAAGCCTTGAATGTGAGGTCATCTGACATCATTACCCCCATGTCTTGTACACGGGAATTTCGCTCTACTGAATGATCTGAGTTTGTCCTGTAGTCTGTTACAGTCTTTATTTCATTTATTTTCCAAAACAAATGAAACTTGTCCAAGTGAAACACAAGATTATTGATGGAGCCCCAAGGGAAGACTTGATTTATATCAGCTTGAAGATTCACTGTCTTCGACGGACACCACTCTAACAGAGATTCTACTGTCATCAACAATCGACGTTACGGCTCTATGATATATATGTTACTGTCGATGTTAGATATAAGAATGAGAAACAGAAGTTGGGCGAGTCCCGTGGCTTGAGGAGCAGAGATTTTACTGTAGCAGCCTCTGTCTACGCTGTTTAATACTACTATCTGTTTTATTTGTTAGGAAGTTAAATATCCATCTGCCCGCTTTTTCAGTTATTTATTTGGCAAGAATTTCGTGCGCTATCACACCATAGTCGCACTTGTCGAAGGATCTTGCAAAATCAGCGTACACTACATCAGCTTTTATCTTGTCTTCCAGTGCATCCAGGACGGTGTCGTAATGATCTAGCAGTTGTGAAGGGCAGGGACAACCCGCCCTAAACCCAGGCTGCCCCCGATTGTGCAATTCTGCGATTCCATGAGATTGGCAATCTTGCTACCTACGACCCGTTGAAAGATTTTAATGTGTGAAGTTGGTGTTATTGGTCAATTTTTTTTTTTGCAATTACTTTACTTCCACCTTTGCAAAGTAGAGCAATATCAGTTTTTTATTGACTGTGGGCTGATGCCTGTGTTGAGTCTTCATAAAAAACTAACACCCGGATTAATAATGAGTTCCAAGAGCAGGATACATGGACATGCTGTTGGTGGCTTCTTCACAGTCAACTGGGGAACAGTCCACGTCAGATATTGTAGAGATGTCTGCGGTGTTTTGAATCTTATTCATGAAAAAGTCGTAAGTGTCTGATCTGTGGTACACTGAACAATGTCGAATAGTGCCTTCAGTATTTCACTCATTTCCTTATTGCCATCTGTGTATATTCCGTCTCCTTCAAGTTGATGTCTTATGCTGGATGTGGTTTTCGCCCTGGATTTTGCATAAGGGAAGAAGTAGTATATGGAATGTCTTTTAGTTTCAAGAATTGCTCTTTGCGCCCTCTGTCTCACCTGGACTCCATATGGTGGAATCAGTTTGCGCTTGCTGTTCCCCAATTCTCTAAGCAGAGTTTATTTTCCTGCTTCAGAGAGTCTGTTGCCATTGAGAAGATTTGTTATCCATCGTCTTACCCTGTAGAGGAAGTGTTCTATACCTCAAGTTTGCATCTTCATCCTTGCCGTGGAGGTATTTAAAGCATACGAGCGCCAGAACTCATCCTCCCGAAGAACCGGTTAAGATCTGCAGTAGTGGTCATTTTGGTCATCATTTTGGTGGTCACATTGCCATCCCAGAGTAACTCGCTAACTTTGTGATTTATTTCGTCCCAACTGATGTTCCTGTTGAAATTTAATTTGTTCAATTTGCCCTCATGATCGATCGCGTTTCTCTGTTATGCTATAGTCTGAGACGATTGTATCTCGGACAGGTTTTATTGTTCGTAAATATAAAGTCTAGGGTGTTTCCTAGTCTCGTCGGCTAAACAGTCTGTTGGATTAAGGTGAATTTACTGCAGAGGTTCAGTAATTCTGTTGTGTGGGACTGTTCCTCCTTGCTACAGTCATCCATTTAAGATGTCTCAGACTTAAGTCGCCAAGCAGAAAGATATCTGGGGCCGGGCTTGATAGGCTTTCGCTAACATGGAAATTTCATGGAAACCATTCCATTCACGAAAGCCACACCATTCCTCCGCCACAGCACCATTCTCCTAGCCCATGCACTATTGTTCCTAAGTGAGCCAGGAGAGGTCACAGTGGTGTGAGATTACCAATCTTCACACCACTGACCACTGTGACCTCCCACCACTGGCCACCCACTTCTCTCACTAACATCAACACCACAAACCAGACTCAACCTCATCAATAAACATCCTTAGTTACTAACAACCAACCATGTCTGCTACTAC
>NC_091296.1:63875066-63877566 GCF_038502225.1 Cherax quadricarinatus
ACAGTCAAGGACCAGGTGATAAGGCTGAGGAAAGAAGGTGGGGAACTCACAAGAAACGATCAAGAGGTATGTGAGGAGCTCAACACGAGATTTAAGGAAGTATTTACAGTAGAGACAGGAAGGACTCTGGGGGGACAGACCAGATGGGGACACCAACAAGGAATACACCAACAAGTGTTGGACGACATACATACAGATGAGGAGGAGGTGAAGAAACTGCTAAGGGACATCGATACCTCAAAGGCAATGGGACCGGACAACATCTCTCCATGGGTCCTTAGAGAGGGAGCAGATATGTTGTGCGTACCACTTACCACAATCTTCAACACATCCCTGGAAACTGGGCAACTACCTGAGGTATGGAAGACAGCAAATGTAGTTCCCATTTTCAAAAAAGGAGACAGAAAAGAGGCACTAAACTATAGACCTGTGTCATTGACGTGTATAGTATGCAAAATTATGGAGAAGATTATCAGGAGGAGAGTGGTGGAGCACCTGGAACGGAACAGGAGTATAAATGCCAACCAGCACGGATTCACGGAAGGCAAATCCTGTGTCACAAACCTTCTGGAGTTTTATGATAAAATAACAGAAGTAAGACAAGAGAGAGAGGGGTGGGTTGATTGCATCTTCTTGGACTGCAAGAAGGCCTTTGACACAGTTCCTCACAAGAGATTAGTGCAGAAGCTAGAGCATCAGGCGCATATAACAGGAAGGGCACTGCAATGGATCAGAGAATACCTGACAGGGAGGCAACAACGAGTCATGGTACGTAATGATGTATCACAGTGGGCACCTGTGACGAGCGGGGTCCCACAGGGGTCGGTCCTAGGACCAGTGCTATTTTTGGTATATGTGAACGACATGACGGAAGGGTTAGACTCAGAAGTGTCCCTGTTTGCAGATGATGTGAAGTTAATGAGGAGAATTAAATCTGATGAGGACCAGGCAGGACTTCAAAGAGACCTGGACAGACTGGACACCTGGTCCAGCAAATGGCTTCTCGAATTTAATCCTGCCAAATGCAAAGTCATGAAGATAGGGGAAGGGCACAGAAGACCACAGACAGAGTATAGGCTAGGTGGCCAAAGACTGCAAACCTCACTCAAGGAGAAAGATCTTGGGGTGAGTATAACACCGAGCATGTCTCCGGAAGCACACATCAATCAGATAACTGCTGCAGCATATGGGCGCCTGGCAAACCTGAGAACAGCATTCCGACACCTTAGTAAGGAATCATTCAAGACACTGTACACCGTGTATGTCAGGCCCATACTGGAGTATGCAGCACCTGTTTGGAACCCGCACTTGATAAAGCACGTCAAGAAACTAGAGAAAGTACAAAGGTTTGCAACAAGGTTAGTTCCAGAGCTAAGGGGAATGTCCTATGAAGAAAGATTAAGGGAAATCGGCCTGACGACACTGGAGGACAGGAGGGTCAGGGGAGACATGATAACGACATATAAAATACTGCGTGGAATAGACAAGGTGGACAAGGACAGGATGTTCCAGGGAGGGGACACAGAAACAAGAGGCCACAATTGGAAGTTGAAGACACAAATGAGTCAGAGAGATAGTAGGAAGTATTTCTTCAGTCATAGAGTTGTAAGGCAGTGGAATAGCCTAGAAAATGACGTAGTGGAGGCAGGAACCATACACAGTTTTAAGACGAGGTTTGATAAAGCTCATGGAGCGGGGAGAGAGAGGGTCTAGTAGCAACCGGTGAAGAGGCGGGGCCAGGAGCTAGGACTCGACCCCTGCAACCACAAATAGGTGAGTACAAATAGGTGAGTACACACACACACACACTCACACACACACATGCATCAACATGTTAGAGACACTACCAGAGAGAGAGGAGAGGATGAACCAGCAAGACTGGACCTTGTATTCACCTTGAGTAGTTCTGACATCGAGGATATCATGTATGAAAGGCCCCTGGGAGCTAGTGATCATGTGGTTCTGTGCTTCGACTACATAGTTGAGCTCCAAGTGGAGAGAGCAGCAGGAATAGGGTGGGAAAAACCAAGCTACAAAAGGGGGAACTACTCAGGCTTGAGGAGCTTCTTTCAAGACATTCAGTGGGAGAGGGAACTGACAGGAAAACCAGTACAAGAAATGATGGACTATGTGGCAACAAAATGCAAGGAGGCAGAGGAGAGGTTTGTTCCCAAGGGAAACAGAAATAATGGGAAAAACAGAACGAGTCCTTGGTTCACCCAAAGTTGTAGGGAGGCAAAAACTAGGTGTACTAGAGAATGGAAAAGGTACAGAAGACAGAGAACTCAGGAAAATAAAGAGATTAGCCGAAGAGCCAGAAACGAATATGCACAGATAAGAAGGGAGGCTCAGCGGCAATACGAAAATGACATAGCATCGAAAGTCAAGACTGACCCGAAGCTGTTGTACAGCCACATCAGGAGGAAAACAACAGTCAAGGACCAGGTAATCAGACTGAGGAAGGGTGATGGGGAATTCACAAGAAACGACCGGGAGGTAT
>NC_091296.1:63882566-63900066 GCF_038502225.1 Cherax quadricarinatus
CGTCCCTTAACGTCTCTCAGCTTCAGCATCATCAAGGTTGAGGGACTGATTCACTCGTCCCTTAACGTCTCTCAGCTTCAGCATCATCAAGGTTGAGGGACTGATTCACTCGTCCCTTAACGTCTCTCAGTTTTAGAATCATCAAGGTTGAGGGACTGATTCATTCGTCCCTTAACGTCTCTCAGCTTCAGCATCATCAAGGTTGAGGGACTGATTCACTCGTCCCTTAACGTCTCTCAGCTTCAGCATCATCAAGGTTGAGGGACTGATTCACTCGTCCCTTAACGTCTCTCAGTTTTAGAATCATCAAGGTTGAGGGACTGATTCACTCGTCCCTTAACGTCTCTCAGCTTCAGCATCATCAAGGTTGAGGGACTGATTCACTCGTCCCTTAACGTCTCTCAGCTTCAGCATCATCAAGGTTGAGGGACTGATTCACTCGTCCCTTAACGTCTCTCAGTTTTAGAATCATCAAGGTTGAGGGACTGATTCATTCGTCCCTTAACGTCTCTCAGCTTCAGCATCATCAAGGTTGAGGGACTGATTCACTTGTCCCTTAAATTCTCTCAGTTTCAGCACCATCAAGGTTGAGGGACTGATTCATTCGTCCCTTAACGTCTCTCAGCTTCAGCATCATCAAGGTTGAGGGACTGATTCACTTGTCCCTTAAATTCTCTCAGTTTCAGCACCATCAAGGTTGAGGGACTGATTCACTCGTCCCTTAACGTCTCTCAGTTTTAGAATCATCAAGGTTGAGGGACTGATTCACTCGTCCCTTAACGTCTCTCAGTTTTAGAATCATCAAGGTTGAGGGACTGATTCACTCGTCCCTTAACGTCTCTCAGTTTTAGAATCATCAAGGTTGAGGGACTGATTCACTCAACGTTTACTCTCTCAGTTAATAGCTCTGTATTCAACTGATAAAGCCACTAGTTGAAGAAACGCCTCCCAAAATAAAGATACCCAGATGTTTCCCATGTGTCTCATTCACCATCAGGGAGATGAGAAACATCACAACAAGCTTCCTTTTATCGTGACTGACACAGTTTTCACTTCAAGAACCTCTCTTTCTTGGACACTCCCTCGCGGTCCTACCGAAGGAGTAACCTACCTCAATTCTTTCGCTTCCTCTTCGCTGGATTTCCTTCAGCTTACAATCCTATTTCTCTCTCAATCTGATACAGCCTTCAGGTATCTTCTTCCCAAAGTGACATTGGTAGTCTGCGATAAGACGCATCTCAGAGACACACAGAAATCTGGGGAAAAATGAAGTTAGGGAATATTCTTTGTATTCCCCGTTTCGTCCCAAGTATTTGTAAAAATATATACCAGTATATTGATTTATCAATATATAATTGATTTGGAAAATATATACACAAGTTTAGTATAATGGATCCTTCGCTGACAACGTTTCTCTCACAGTAGACTTAATCAAAGGAGATCCGTCTTTGACTTGACGAAGTCCACTGTGTAGGCGTAACCTTGGCAATAAAAGATCGTATTATATATATAATACATTTGTATCTCTTTTTGTCCACAGTATCAGTCTTTCATACCCCTTTTATCCACACCGAGCCACGGGACGTTGATCCCCGGAATACCCTCCAGGTAGACTCCAGGTAGGTAGACCATTGATTTTCTCAGTGACTTTTGGCCGTTCATATACAACTACGTTTGTGATATGTCTACAAGCGCTCAATAACCTCCCGTCAGACAGGAGGTAATTAAGCGCTTGTAAACGGGAGTCTCCAATATTTCTGGAAAGAAGTTTTATCATTTCCAGAGCTCTTGGATCAACACAGCATTCATCACTCTAAGAAGCATTTCTATGATCATAATCAGTCTACATTAGTTGTGCAAGAAGCACTGCCAGTAACGTGTAAGAGTTCTCAAAACTGAAGCATTCGTTTGGTTGTGATGGCAAGACTTGGGAGGGGAATAACTGAATTAGTGAAGCAGAAGGCGAGTAAAAAAAAACGTTTTAGGGTAGACAGGAAGAGGTAGGAAAGACGGTGAAGTGGCCTGACTCCTTTGGGAAGGTTTTAAGAGAGTGCTGTTCATCACGCTCACGAGCACAAAATTCACATCAACGAACGTATAACCAACCAGAAGATCTCAGATAAAAACATACCGCTCACTCCTCTACTGGAGTTATATATCTTTAATATAAAGATATACGATACCGACATGTAGATGAATAAGACGTGTGTGTCCTTATTGCAAAAGCGTTTCGCCCGCCTAGGGGGTTTCTTCAGTCAACTACAGTGGTGACAAATTTACTGAGAAATTTGAAGAAGTGGAAACTATGAGGTATTAAGTTTCTCAACTGTAAACGAAGTGAAAAAGTAGCTTAGTCACCTATGAATTCGAATGACAAAGCCTGATGCGCAGGCGAAGCGTTTCGGCAAATATACATGTACCCATATCTTGCACTTGTGTGTTATTCATAGACTTTTATTATCTAAGAATCTAAGGAGAGAAAATGTGGCATCCAGAGTAACTTCAACCGACACAGAACTGCAGGAGCACTGGAAGAACTGACTGACTGACTGGATATCACCTACTCTCTCTCTCTCTCTCTCTCTCTCTCTCTCTCTCTCTCTCTCTCTCTCTCTCTCTCTCTCTCTCTCTCTCTCTCTCAAGAGAGAGAGAGAGAGTGGTGAACAGCCCAGCTTCCCTCCTCTTCCAGCTAATATCGGAAACACGAATTCAGAGATGGCTGGAGGAGATAACGAGAGGCTGCAGCAGTACAACACCTCCTGGAGCCCGGAGATAAGAGCCTCCAGGTGGTGGTGGTGGTGAAGGCTGGAGGTGGTAAAGGATTCCCAGCCTCCACACCTAAAATACAACTTCTCGACTTTATATTGGAAAGTTATACATGAACTTTCGAGGTAAGAAACCTTTTTGTTTTTATTTACGGCATATGACTAATTAAATAAATCTTTTATCCATCAGCATTATCAGCGTTTTCAAGACCCACACCGCCCGTCCTTCACACTGGTGCATCTGCGCTCTTATCCAACGTGAAAAGGGCACGCATGTGAGTATAAAGGCATTGAGGACACGTTTCGCCCACTAGGTGCTGCTTCAGTCCAGTGTGAGCTGTTTGTTTTCGCTGATACACGTATTTGGTGATGCGTCACGTCATTTTGAAGTTACTCTCGCGTCTTATGGCATTCTCTTACACTTTCAGATCTCATCCTGTTTTGCTGTTAACATTTTTGCTTATATCTCGATGTTTACAGCTGTGTTGTTACTGCTTCAACATCAATTAACATAAACATTTATTTTGTTTCTGTCACTTGTGCCAGCGTAGGCTGTGACCTGAGAGATATCTGCACTGCTAGTATGTAACGTGGTTAATATCTGCACTGCTAGTATGTAACGTGGTTAATATCTGCACTGCTAGTATGTAACTTGGTTAATATCTGCACTGCTAGTATGTAACGTGGTTAATATCTGCACTGCTACTATGTAACTTCGTTAATATCTGCACTGCTAGTATGTAACGTGGTTAATATCTGCACTGCTACTATGTAACTTGGTTAATATCTGCACTGCTAGTATGTAACGTGGTTAATATCTGCACTGCTAGTATGTAACTTGGTTAATATCTGCACTGCTAGTATGTAACGTGGTTAATATCTGCACTGCTACTATGTAACTTGGTTAATATCTGCACTGCTAGTATGTAACGTGGTTAATATCTGCACTGCTACTATGCAACGTGGTTAATATCTGCATTGCTAGTATGTAACTTGGTTAATATCTGCACTGCTAGTATGTAACGTGGTTAATATCTGCACTGCTACTATGTAACTTGGTTAATATCTGCACTGCTAGTATGTAACGTGGTTAATATCTGCACTGCTAGTATGCAACGTGGTTAATATCTGCATTGCTAGTATGTAACTTGGTTAATATCTGCACTGCTAGTATGTAACGTGGTTAATATCTGCACTGCTAGTATGTAACGTGGTTAATATCTGCACTGCTAGTATGTAACTTGGTTAATATCTGCACTGCTACTATGTAACTTGGTTATTATCTGCACTGCTAGTATGTAACTTGGTTAATATCTGCACTGCTAGTATGTAACTTGGTTAATATCTGCATTGCTAGTATGTAACTTGGTTAATATCTGCACTGCTAGTATGTAACTTGGTTAATATCTGCACTGCTAGTATGTAACGTGGTTAATATTTGCACTGCTAGTATGTAACTTGGTTAATATCTGCACTGCTAGTATGTAACGTGGTTAATATCTGCACTGCTAGTATGTAACTTGGTTAATATCTGCACTGCTAGTATGTAACTTGGTTAATATCTGCACTGCTAGTATGTAACTTGGTTAATATCTGCACTGCTAGTATGTAACGTGGTTAATATCTGCACTGCTAGTATGTAACTTGGTTAATATCTGCACTGCTAGTATGTAACGTGGCTAATATCTGCACTGATAGTATGTAAAGTGGTTAATATCTGCACTGCTAGTATGTAACTTGGTTAATATCTGCACTGCTAGTATGTAACTTGGTTAATATCTGCACTGCTAGTATGTAACTTGGTTAATATCTGCACTGCTAGTATGTAACTTGGTTAATATCTGCACTGCTAGTATGTAACTTGGTTAATATCAGCACTGCTAGTATGTAACTTGGTTAATATCTGCACTGCTAGTATGTATCGTGGTTAATATCTGCACTGCTAGTATGTAACTTGGTTAATATCTGCACTGCTAGTATGTAACTTGGTTAATATCTGCACTGCTAGTATGTAACTTGGTTAATATCTGCACTGCTAGTATGTAACGTGGTTAATATCTGCACTGCTAGTATGTAACTTGGTTAATATCTGCACTGCTAGTATGTAACGTGGTTAATATCTGCACTGTTAGTATGTGACTTGGTTAATATCTGCACTGCTAGTATGTAACGTGGTTAATATCTGCACTGCTAGTATGTAACTTGGTTAATATCTGCACTGCCAGTATGTAACGTGGTTAATATCTGCACTGTTAGTATGTGACTTGGTTAATATCTGCACTGCTAGTATGTAACGTGGTTAATATCTGCACTGCTAGTATGTAACTTGGTTAATATCTGCACTGCCAGTATGTATCGTGGTTAATATCTGCACTGCTAGTATGTAACTTGGTTAATATCTGCACTGCTAGTATGTAACTTGGTTAATATCTGCACTGCTAGTATGTAACTTGGTTAATATCTGCACTGCTAGTATGTAACGTGGTTAATATCTGCACTGCTAGTATGTAACTTGGTTAATATCTGCACTGCTAGTATGTAACGTGGTTAATATCTGCACTGTTAGTATGTGACTTGGTTAATATCTGCACTGCTAGTATGTAACGTGGTTAATATCTGCACTGCTAGTATGTAACTTGGTTAATATCTGCACTGCCAGTATGTAACGTGGTTAATATCTGCACTGTTAGTATGTAACTTGGTTAATATCTGCACTGCTAGTATGTAACGTGGTTAATATCTGCACTGCTAGTATGTAACGCAGGCAGCAGCAGACACACACACAGTGGTATGTCATGTCAGTGCTGTCTGTCTGCATCACGTGTTGAGTGTGCTTGTGCTTTCTGGTGCATGTTCTTGTCAAGGGGTGGTGCTTGAAGACGCTGGGTAGGCAGCACTCTGCCTTCTGCAGGCAGACGTCAAGACATGTTGTCACCTGACCCTCGTCAAGAGACAACATCTGACGTGGGTCGAAAAGAATCGTCTCACACTCTCCTGGTTAATAGAACAATGTCTAGGTGACGCCTAGGTGACGTCTACGTGACGTCTAGGGGAAGGTTTCCATGAGGATCATAGTTTGTACCTCAGACGTACACGGTCAGGAGAAAAGAAAACTAGGGAACGGTCAGGGAGAAAGAAAACTAGAGTATGTTCAGGTAAAATAAAACTAGAGTACAGTCAGGGGTAAATATAGAAAACTAGAGTACGGTCAGAGGGGAGAAAGAGGAAACTAGAGTACGGTCAGAGGGGAGAAAGAGGAAACTAGAGTACGGTCAGGGGGAGAAAGAGAAAACTTGAGTACGGTTAGGGGGAAAGAGGAAACTGGAGTACGGTCAGGGGTAAAAATAGAAAACTAGAGTACGTGTTTGTTGAGCTCGTTGACCGTCACGTAACTGTCCCGTTGCTGCCGCCGTCAAGGGAACTTAGTGATGGCAGCGCCTGTTGCTGGCACGCAATCACCTTCGTCTGGCCCTTGACGCGTGTTCGTCCGCGCCGAGAGTGACTTCCACTCAGCCTGTGCGTGCCTGACTTCACATGCGTGCGTGACTTTGCGTGTGTGCGTGCGAGTGTAAGTATTCATTTCTCTGGGTAGAGCCGAGTCTTTCAGCACTCTCTGAAGCCATTTTCTGACTCTTTCGCCATTCTTTGAAGCCATTTGTTGAATCTATCTCCATTTCCTGGTCCAGACTATTCTACTATCTAAATATTCTCATACTCTCACCGTCAGCTTCTATTTTATCTTCTCCCTACCACTCTACAAGATTAGGAAGTCATTTTGAGGTAGTCATTCCCTCAGCCTTGAAGTTAGAGGTGGTCAGTCCCTGAATATGAGGGATTGATCCCCTCATATTCATCTCTCCAGCGCTTCTCAAATTACATCATGTTCGGGAACTTTGACCTCTATCATATAGGCTGGCTGCTATTTTAGGCCTAACTGTATTTGTATATAATTTATATTTAAGATTTTCTCGGAAGTTGGGAGTATCAGAGAAGAACTTTTTGTATTGCGTGATGCAACTGGGTTGTGTTGCAGCTCAGCACTTTTTAAGTTAAATTTCAGCACTGGTGGAGGCTCGATTCTCCGTCTGCTGATCGCCAGGCAGACACTTCCTAAATACCAGCAGCAGCAGCATCAGCACCGCAGGGCGAAGCAGCAGCACAGGACCAGACAGCATCACCAACACAGCTGGGTCAGGGCGCATTACCAGTGCAGGTGGACCAGGCAGCAGCGGCACCAACACAGCTGGACCAAGCAGCAGTACCAACACAATGAGAGTAAGACACATGTGCAACATCTGGGTATCTTTATTGTAGACGTTTCGCCATCCAGTGGCTTTATCAATACAAATTCCAGGACATAACTTGAAGACAGTAGAACTATGTACAGAAGATGAGGTAATCAGTCCCTCAACCTAGGAGTAGGTGCGAACAGCACCATAGTCGTGGAGATTCTGAAGCAGAAGACAGGAGCCTGGCGCTTATATAGTAACGTCAGGTGTAGCAGACGAGGGCATAGTCACTGGTAGGCGGGATTCCCCAGTGGAAGTAGGTCCTTCCCAAAGAGATGGGTTAGTTGTAGTAGTAGTTGTCGTAGTCGTGAAGGTTATGTACATGTCCTCAGAATTAAGATTCCATGATGTTGCAGTGTCTGACAAGTTGTGTACGAATGGTATATAATACCGACAAGATGAGAGTAAGACACATGTGCAACATCTGGGTATCTTTATTGTAGACGTTTCGCCATCCAGTGGCTTTATCAATACAAATTCCAGGACATTCGCTTAGGTGCGGTTCGCACCTACTCCTAGGTTGAGGGACTGATTACCTCATCTTCTGTACATAGTTCTACTGTCTTCAAGTTATGTCCTGGAATTTGTATTGATAAAGCCACTGGATGGCGAAACGTCTACAATAAAGATACCCAGATGTTGCACATGTGTCTTACTCTCATCTTGTCGGTATTATATACCATTCGTACACAGTACCAACACAGCTGGACCAGGCAGCAGTGGCACCAACACAGCTGGACCAGGCAGCAGCAGCAGCAGCGGCACCAACACAGCTGGACGAGACAGAAGCAGCAGCACTAACACAGCTATACCAGGCACCAGCACCAACACAGCTGGACCAGGCACCAGCAGAAGCAGCAGCAGCGCTGCTCAGGTTGTGCTGACAGTCGTGCCTCGATCAAGACTCCCTCATTATATGCAAATTTTTGCCTGCCTGTCGAAGCTGAAACTGAATCTCTGATATTGGCGATGCTACAGAGGTGTGGGACGGCGCAAGACTCCCGAAGACCCAAAAAGGGTCTGGGTCCAAGCAAGGTCTGCAGCGGTCCGAGACTATCACCACCACCAGAATCAACAGCAAAACAATCGCCCTTAACACAAACTCCAACATAAGAGAAACTCTCTCTCGTAACTTCAAATTTTATATTATAAGTCGTTCGCTTACCACAAACTTTCCACATCCATGTGTCCACTTTGGTCAAAATACTGACCAAATGTTATTGACTACGAGTCAACATAAATATGAAAATTGACTCTCAGTGCGATGCAACACTAGACGCGGCTGGAAGCTTGTTCTCTCCTCCACTGCAACACTAGACGCGGCTGGAAGCTTGTTCTCTCCTCCACTGCAACACTAGACGCGGCTGGAAGCTTGTTCTCTCCTCCACTGCAACACTAGACGCGGCTGGAAGCTTGTTCTCTCCTCCACTGCAACACTAGACGCGGCTGGAAGCTTGTTCCCTCCTCCACTGCAACACTAGACGCGGCTGGAAGCTTGTTCTCTCCTCCACTGCAACACTAGACGCGGCTGGAAGCTTGTTCTCTCCTCCACTGCAACACTAGACGCGGCTGGAAGCTTGTTCTCTCCTCCACTGCAACACTAGACGCGGCTGGAAGCTTGTTCTCTCCTCCACTGCAACACTAGACGCGGCTGGAAGCTTGTTCTCTCCTCCACTGCAACACTAGACGCGGCTGGAAGCTTGTTCTCTCCTCCACTGCAACACTAGACGCGGCTGGAAGCTTGTTCTCTCCTCCACTGCAACACTAGACGCGGCTGGAAGCTTGTTCTCTCCTCCACTGCAACACTAGACGCGGCTGGAAGCTTGTTCTCTCCTCCACTGCAACACTAGACGCGGCTGGAAGCTTGTTCTCTCCTCCACTGCAACACTAAACGCGGCTGGAAGCTTGTTCTCTCCTCCACTGCAACACTAGACGCGGCTGGAAGCTTGTTCTCTCCTCCACTGCAACACTAGACGCGGCTGGAAGCTTGTTCTCTCCTCCACTGCAACACTAGACGCGGCTGGAAGCTTGTTCCCTCCTCCACTGCAACACTAGACGCGGCTGGAAGCTTGTTCTCTCCTCCACTGCAACACTAGACGCGGCTGGAAGCTTGTTCTCTCCTCCACTGCAACACTAGACGCGGCTGGAAGCTTGTTCTCTCCTCCACTGCAACACTAGACGCGGCTGGAAGCTTGTTCTCTCCTCCACTGCAACACTAGACGCGGCTGGAAGCTTGTTCTCTCCTCCACTGCAACACTAGACGCGGCTGGAGGCTTGTTCTCTCCTCCACTGCAACATTAGACGCGGCTGGAGGCCTGTTTCCTCCTCCACTGCAACACTAGACGCGGCTGGAGGCTTGTTCCCTCCTCCACTGCAACACTAGACGCTGCTGGAAGCTTGTTCTCTCCTCCACTGCAACACTAGACGCGGCTGGAAGCTTGTTCTCTCCTCCACTGCAACACTAGACGCTGCTGGAAGCTTGTTCTCTCCTCCACTGCAACATTAGACGCGGCTGGAAGCTTGTTCTCTCCTCCACTGCAACACTAGACGCGGCTGGAAGCTTGTTCTCTCCTCCACTGCAACACTAGACGCGGCTGGAAGCTTGTTCTCTCCTCCACTGCAACATTAGACGCGGCTGGAAGCTTGTTCTCTCCTCCACTGCAACACTAGACGCGGCTGGAAGCTTGTTCTCTCCTCCACTGCAACACTAGACGCTGCTGGAAGCTTGTTCTCTCCTCCACTGCAACATTAGACGCGGCTGGAAGCTTGTTCTCTCCTCCACTGCAACACTAGACGCAGCTGGAAGCTTGTTCCCTCCTCCACTGCAACACTAGACGCGGCTGGAAGCTTGTTCTCTCCTCCACTGCAACACTAGACGCGGCTGGAAGCTTGTTCTCTCCTCCACTGCAACACTAGACGCGGCTGGAAGCTTGTTCTCTCCTCCACTGCAACACTAGACGCGGCTGGAAGCTTGTTCTCTCCTCCACTGCAACACTAGACGCGGCTGGAAGCTTGTTCTCTCCTCCACTGCAACACTAGACGCGGCTGGAGGCTTGTTCTCTCCTCCACTGCAACATTAGACGCGGCTGGAGGCCTGTTTCCTCCTCCACTGCAACACTAGACGCGGCTGGAGGCTTGTTCCCTCCTCCACTGCAACACTAGACGCTGCTGGAAGCTTGTTCTCTCCACTGCAACACTAGACGCGGCTGGAAGCTTGTTCTCTCCTCCACTGCAACACTAGACGCGGCTGGAGGCTTGTTTCCTCCTCCACTGCAACTCCAGAAGCAGCTGAAGCCTTGTTCTCTCCTCCACTGCAACACTAGACGCGGCTGGAGGCTTGTTTCCTCCTCCACTGCAACTCCAGAAGCAGCTGAAGCCTTGTTCTCTCCTCCACTGCAACACTAGACGCGGCTGGAGGCTTGTTTCCTCCTCCACTGCAACTCCAGAAGCAGCTGAAGCCTTGTTCTCTCCTCCACTGCAACAGGATATCTCACCAAGGAGACTCATCAACGCCACAATCAGGGATAGGAAGGATTGTGGATAGAGTAATTTCATCCAGGCCATGCAGCGCTTGAGGAATGAGAGACCCTCAGGAGTCGATCCAAGGAAAGGTACGGGGATAGGGGTTGCTCCAGCTCCTTGGATCAAGAGCATTTCTTGATCGAGGCATCTCCCTTGAGAAAGGGGATTGTGGAATATCCCGGAGTTTTTTTCTTTTCAAGTATCCATAATGATAATAAGTCTTAGAACCGATAAGCCAACGGAAGGTCTCGGTCAGATGACCAAAAGCTTCAGTTGCAGGTCATCACATGACTAAGACCCGCTTCAGGAAACACCTGTCCTGTTTCCTGACAAACCTTACCTAACCCTGAGTTTTTTGTCTCGCTGTGTCCAGAGGATGAAAAATCCGTCAGTTCTTTGGGCTACCTGACCCAGCACCACACGTAACAGTAGCAGTAACAGCAGCAGCAACAGGATCAGTAGCAACATCAGCAGACGTATTATTAGGAGCTACAATGAGGGTAACACCAGAAGCAGTACCACTCTAATAAATGGAACAGTAGCACCGGTAGCAGTATGAGTAGCATCAGCAGCAGAAGCCTCATCAGGAGCATTAGATGTAACACTGGAAGAAACACTAGATATCAACATCAGTGTATCCAAAAAACAAAGAACACCACAATGAGATTTAGATATTAACAGCAACCAAACAGCCCCAGCACCTCTAGAAGCACCACCAGAAGCACTAGCACCTATCAGCCCTAGCAGCACTTCCAGCACCACCAGACACTGCCACCTCTATCAACACAAACTCCACCAACACGGTCGTCTCAGCAACACACATGCCATCAGAATCGTCCTCTCTCAGACAAACACAAATAATTTCCAGGCGTAATTCCCAAGGGGACACAGACGCGGAGGGCGTTCCAGGCTGCCTTCTTAGCCTGATGTTTTCATCCCAGCGTTATGGAGAAAATAACGTGCGTGGAAAGGAAAAAAACGGAGGAGTTTCGCTGGCGGTTTGAGCTTTTTAGGTTAGGTAAGATTCGTCAGGAAACAGGATAAGTGATTCCTGACGCGGATCATAATCATATGATAACCCGCAGCTGGAGCTCTTGGTCATCTGAACGAGGCTTTCACTGGCTTACCGGTTCACCCCTTTAAAATTTATAGAATCAAATTCATATCAGAAGATGAGGCTTCACACATCCGGAAGCCTTCTTGGTGGGAGAGTGAGACTGTGGGAGGAACTGGCCAATGGCTCCTACTGGGACTCGGAGAATCTCGCCAACTGACACACGCCTCCACCTTCTTTCATCAACATTTTTACCTTGCGAAACCTAATGTGTTATCAGTGTATGTTTTTTTAAGACGAAAATCCACACTTAAAACTATCATTCACATATTTAGATTCATTTTTCTCTCTAGTAATTGCTTTGTTAACTCGCCCGTCTAGTTGTTAATCATTTAACGAATATAACAAATTAGATTAGTTACACACACATTATACATAGGATAATTTGGAGACAATAGACGAGACACGGGATAAACAAGACGCAGATAATGAGCAAGATTGAGAGGATAAACGAGAAAATAAACAAGACATAGAATAAACGAGAGACAGGATAAACAAGACACAGGATAAGCAAGTCGCAGCGTATAAACGAGAAACAAACAATACAGACAAGTAGCGGAAATTTTAAGTTCCTCCAAGTTCACTAGAAGTTGTAATTTACGAGGAGACTAGTCGTGCAGTATTGGCAAAGTTACTCAGTCCTTGTACCAGTCCCTTCCTAGTACTAGTACCTTCCTAGTACCAGTACCTTCCTAGTACCAATACCTTCCTAGTACCAGTACCTTCCAAGTACCAGTACCTTCCTAGTACAAGCACCTTCCTAGTACTAGTACCTTCCTAGTACCAGTACCTTCCAAGTACTAGTACCTTCCTAATACTAGCACCTTCCTAGTACCACCCAAAGTTCTTGCCTCAATGGCGCTACCCGGGAGTTTGTTCCACTAGTCTACATGTCTGTTGCAATTACGACACCTACAAAAGTGTTCATGTTCGTGTAGGTTTGCCAGGACGGGTCCTGGCCCGGGTATTGTTCGTGTAGGTTTGCCAGGACAGGTCCTGGCCCGGGTATTGTTCGTGTAGGTTTGCCAGGACGGGTCCTGGCCCGGGTCTTCTTCATGTGGTGACCCGACAGTGGCTCCTGAAGGAGTGTTAGAATTGGTACAAGTGGAGCACCGTTTACAGTCCTATGGCGGGGACACAGAAAAGAGCTTCCAACGTATATATGTAAACAAACGAACACAAACGCGTTTCTTTTGTTTATTTCTTACGTGTGAGGCTGCCAGCAGTATAACAACACAGAAGAGCAAGTAGAAGGGATAGTAGACGGGATTAACAGAGACTTTCAAAGGACAAATTCTGGAGAAATGGGAGGAAAAAGGAGGAGAGAAGATAACGAAATAGGAATTGAAAGCACAAAGGGAAAGGCAGATGAAGGGGAAAATTATTTTTTCAAAGATCGATGCACAGAAAGAAATGATACAGCCTGATGAAAGAGAGAGAGAGAGAGATTAGCAAGTGTCCAGGGAGGGAGACAAGCCGAGTGCTATGATGAAAGAAGAAGCAAGAACAAGCAAGAGGAAGCAAAGAGGAAGCAAGAACTAACAAGATAAAGCAAAAACAAGCAAAATGAAGCAAGAAAAAGCTTGATAAAGCAAGAACAAGCAAAAGGAAGAAAGAACAAGCAATCTAAAACAAGAACAAGCAATCTATAACAAGAACAAGCAAGCTACAGAAAGAACAAGCAAGATAAAGCAACTACAAGCAAGATAAAGCAAGAAGCAAGGAAGATGAAGCAGCAACAAGCAATAACGAGCAAGATAAAGCAATAAAAAGCAAGGGGAGGACCACGAGGTAAAAGCAAATGATTGATTTGATTTCCACAACACAAGAATTCTCTGGCTCCTCAGCGCTGTCACAAAAACAACTTCCAGCACCAAAATCAATCTACTCACCTCATTACCAGCTCGTCCTAACTTCACTGACTCTCTGCTGTAAGTGCACACAAGCACCCTGCAAGCAATACGATTCAGCTATTTATATATTCCACCGTATGCACAATATGTTACAAGACAATGGCCATAATCGTCCCAGGTTTCGACGAAATGGAAAATATCCCACTGTTTTATGCCGAGAGAGAGAGAGAGAGAGAGAGAGAGAGAGAGAGAGAGAGAGAGAGAGAGAGAGAGAGAGAGAGAGAGAATGCTAACCACCATGTTAAGGTGATCCAGCGTCAGGGTACAAGAGATAGAGAAAAATGGCGCTTGAAGAAGGATGGAAGGATGGTCAAGGTCACTGGGAAGAGAAGTTGGAAGAGAGAAGCAAGGAGAAGAGAAAGATAAAGGGACATGTTGAGAATTATGGGAGAGGGGAAGCAGGGAAAGGGAAAGTGTTGGACTTAGGAGGCTTGGAGTACAAGCTTCCGATGTAGTTCCCTTCCCTGTGGTCCCTTCCCTGTGGTCCTTTCCCTGTGGTCCCTTCCCTGTGGTCCCTTCCCTGTGGCCCCTTCCCTGTGGTCCCTTCCCTGTGGTTCCTTCCCTGTGGTCCCTTCCCTGTGGTTCCTTCTCTGTGGTCCTTTCCCTGTGGTCCCTTCCCTGTGGTTCCTTCTCTGTGGTCCTTTTCCTGTGGTCCCTTTTCTGTGGTCCATTCTCTGTAGTCCCTTCCCTGCGGTCCCTTCCCTCTGGTCCCTTCCCTGTAGTTCCTTCTCTGTGGTCCCTTCCCTGTGCTCCCTTTTCTGTGGTCCCTTCTCTATAATCCCTTCTCTGTGGTCCTTTCCCTGTGGTCTCTTTTCTGTGGTCCCTTCTCTGTGGTCCCTTCCCTGTGGTCCCTTCTCTGTGGTCCTTTCCCTTTGGTCTCTTTCCTGTGGTTCCTTCTCTGTGGTCCTTTCCCTGTGGTCCCTTCTCTGTGGTCCCTTCCCTGTGGTCCCTTCTATGTGGTCCCTTCCCTGTGGTCCCTTCTATGTGGTCCCTTCCCTGTGCTCCCTTTTCTGTGGTCCCTTCTCTATAATCCCTTCTCTGTGGTCCTTTCCCTGTAGTCTCTTTTCTGTGGTCCCTTCTCTGTGGTCCCTTCTCTGTGGCCCCTTCTCTGTGGTCCTTTCCCTGTGGTCTCTTTCCTGTGGTCCCTTCTCTGTGGTCCCTTCCCTGTGGTCCCTTCTCTGTTGTCCCTTCCCTGTGGTCCCTTCCCTGTGGGCCCATCCCTGTGGACACCTTTCCTGACTCTCTCTCCCACAAAAACATACGACCAGCAGATTCAAAGCTACTGGGTCACAGCGGAAGACAGAATATCAGTTATCGAGTACGCAGCACCAGTGTGGAGCCCCTTACACAGCCAAGTGCACGAGAAGCTTTCAGAAAGCTGCGAGATTCATCACTAGGCTGGTACTGAAGCTGAGAAGAAAGGCTCTATGAACTAGTCCTGCCGATAATAGGAAGACGTAGAACAGAAGGAGATATAATCACTATATACAAAATACTCCCGATCATCAGCATGGTTGATTTGAACAGGCTTATGAACAGAGCTTAAAAAATGGAAATTGTAAGGGCACTATTATGTGACACTAACTAGGCCCCGGGGTCACACATGGGGCACCAACGCGGCCCCAGGGCCACACATATGCGGCACCAACGAGGTCCCGGGGCCACACATATGTGGCACCAACGAGGACCCAGGGCCACACATATGTGGCACCAACGAGGCCCCAGGGCCACACATATGTGGCACCAACGAGGCCCCGGGGCCACACATATGTGGCACCAACGAGGTCCCAGGGCCACACATATGTGGCACCAACGAGGCCCCAGGGCCACACATATGTGGCACCAACGAGGCCCCAGGGCCACACATATGTGGCACCAACGAGGCCCCAGGGCCACACATGTGTGGCACCAACGAGGCCCCGGGGCCACACATATGTGGCACCAACGAGGCACCAGGGCCACACATATGCGGCACCAACGAGGCACCAGGGCCACACATATGCGGCACCAACGAGGCACCAGGGCCACACATATGCGGCACCAACGAGGCACCAGGGCCACACATATGCGGCACCAACGAGGCCCCAGGGCCACACATATGCGGCACCAACGAGGCTCCAGGGCCACACATATGCGGCACCAACGAGGCCCCAGGGCCACACATATGCGGCACCAACGAGGCCCCAGGGCCAAACATATGCGGCACCAACGAGGCCCCAGGGCCACACATATGCGGCACCAACGAGGCACCAGGGCCAAACATATGCGGCACCAACGAGGCCCCAGGGCCAAACATATGCGGCACCAACGAGGCCCCAGGGCCACACATATGCGGCACCAACGAGGCCCCGGGGCCACACATATGTGGCACCAACGAGGCCCCAGGGCCAAACATATGTGGCACCAACGAGGCACCAGGGCCACACATATGCGGCACCAACGAGGCCCCAGGGCCACACATATGCGGCACCAACGAGGCACCAGGGCCACACATATGCGGCACCAACGAGGCACCAGGGCCACACATATGCGGCACCAACGAGGCACCAGGGCCACACATATGCGGCACCAACGAGGCCCCAGGGCCACACATATGCGGCACCAACGAGGCCCCGGGGCCACACATATGTGGCACCAACGAGGCCCCAGGGCCAAACATATGCGACACCAACGAGGCACCAGGGCCACACATATGCGGCACCAACGAGGCACCAGGGCCAAACATATGCGGCACCAACGAGGCCCCAGGGCCACACATATGCGGCACCAACGAGGCCCCAGGGCCACACATATGTGGCACCAACGAGGCCCCAGGGCCACACATATGTGGCACCAACGAGGCACCAGGGCCACACATCATGCTGATGATCACTGGCCAGAACTACAAGTGAAATCTCGATATTTAGAATAACACCGAAATGCTTCAGAATTTTCCGCTAGCTATTTATTATAAATAATAATAATAATAATAATAATAATAATAATAATAATAATAATAATAATAATAATAATAATAATAATAATAATAATAATAATATAATAATAATAATAATAATAATAATAATAATAATAATAATAATAATAATAATAATAATAATATAATAATAATAATAATAATAATAATAATAATAATAATAATAATAATAATAATAATAATAATAATAACAATAATAATAATAATAATAATAATAATAATAATAATAATAATAATAATAATAATAATAATAAGCTTTATTGCTAAACCCGTAAGGGTTATACAGCTATACATTAGGTATGTTGTTTATGGTGTTATTGTCGGTGTAGCAGGGAGTCAACACTCTTGCTTGAGACAGTGTTGCTTGAGACAGTGTTGCTTGAGACAGTGTTGCTTGAGACAGTGTTGCTTGAGACAGTGTTGCTTGAGACAGTGTTGTTTGAGACAGTGTTGCTTGAGACAGTGTTGCTTGAGACAGTGTTGCTTGAGACAGTGTTGCTTGAGACAGTGTTGCTTGAGGCAATATTGCTTGAGACAGTGTTGCTTGAGACAGTGTTGCTTGAGACAGTATTGCTTGAGACAGTGTTGCTTGAGACAATGTTGCCTGAGACAATGTTTCTTGAGACAGTGTTGCTTGAGACAGTGTTGCTTGAGGCAGTGTTGCTTGAGACAGTGTTGCTTGAGACAGTGTTGCTTGAGACAATGTTGCCTGAGACAGTGTTGCTTGAGACAGTGTTGCTTGAGACAGTGTTGCTTGAGACAGTGTTGCTTGAGACAGTGTTGCTTGAGACAGTATTGCTTGAGACAGTGTTGCTTGAGACAGTGTTGCTTGAGACAGTGTTGCTTGAGACAGTGTTGCCTGAGACAATGTTCCTTGAGACAGTGTTGCTTGAGACAGTGTTGCTTGAGACAGTATTGCTTGA
>NC_091296.1:63907566-63915066 GCF_038502225.1 Cherax quadricarinatus
AGGAAAGGTCACCTCTGAAGGAAGGGTCACCTCTGAAGGAAGGGTTACCTCTGAAGGAAAGGTCACCTCTGAAGGAAGGGTTACCTCTGAAGGAAAGGTCACCTCTGAAGGAAGGGTCACCTCTGAAGGAAGGGTTACCTCTGAAGGAAAGGTCACCTCTGAAGGAAGGGTTACCTCTGAAGGAAAGGTCACCTCTGAAGGAAAGGTCACCTCTGAAGGAAGGCAGGGAAAGCAGCAACTCTCAATTAAGAAGACGGAAGAGACCACATTACTAAAATAACATTATCAACAGGACACTTTTCCTCTTCCTTCCAACCTTCCCTCTTCCCTCTTCCCCTCTTCCTTCCCCCTCCCCTCTTCCCCCTTCCTCTCTCCCCTCGTTTATCTCTCTGGTGTAGTTGCTATCACATTACCTTAACCCCCCAACGAACAGCATTATGCTGACACCCAAACCTGGTGCCCCACCTTAGTTTGAAGTTCAATCTATAAGTCATCCCTCAGTGCTCGCCGTGGAGCAATTAGGCAGCGCCTCTGTCTAGCAGTTATCCGAGACGTAGGATCGAGCCTCCACCTCTCCATACGGGGTTACTGCTCCACGAGATGCGTGTGTGCCATCTCTCGCACCTAGTTGGTACCAGGCTCGTCTTGCCGGCACCTGGGACAAGTAGCACGGGGCTTAGAGAGTAAGCCAGGCAGGTGATCAACTGATATTACTTGCTCTCCCACACGCAGCAGTCTAAGCTTCCCTGGATGCTGCACACACAACAATCACCATCAATAAGCAAATCTTGTTACGTCTTCGGAAGTGCCTTTATACCAACTCAAAGATAAAGGGGGAGATTGTAATACTGTATATTATACTGTGTGTGTGTGTGTGTGTGTGTGTGTGTGTGTGTGTGTGTGTGTGTGTGTACTCACATAATTGTGGCTGCAGGGGTCGAGTCATAGCTCCTGTGTGTGTGTATATTCGAGTGGGTGATGAGGTGTACCATTTTTACAATTAATCCGCAACGAATTCGCATGTAAGCAGTGATATTACAAAAATAATGAGAGGTGCGGTACATATCGGCCTCACACTGAGGCCCACTTCAGTGGACAGCGACTCTCTACTGAGAAATATCTAAATAACGAAAATATTACTTAGAAATAATATTTACCCTCTTTTCATTCACCCGTCAATGGCCTGCCGCAGGTCTTAGCAACTTGCTGGGGCCTGTGCGACCTGCGGCCTCACATCGTTGCGACCTCCTCTTTCCCGTCAGCTTTCTAGCCCATTATCCAATTATTCTTGCTTTTACACGAAGACTGCTGACAGACTTCACCTGTGTAACATCCCAAATCTCGTAAATAAATAAGTCAAAAATACGATAAAGAAAAGCTATTTATGTTACTATCAATAAATAAGCTAATCTGTTTTATTATTTCCGTGCAACGCTGACGTATTAAATCTTGATCCTTCGAAATCCACACAATCCTCTCCCACAGCCCCGTAATCACACACAAATTTGGTCCAAATCCTTAGCCAGTTTCTAGGGTGTTTCGGACACGGGAAGACAAAGAGTTTCAGCAGTGTTTTGAGGACAGGAAGACAAAGGCAGTTACCAAATCATCCTGAGGACAAGAAGATAAAGGAAGTTGCCATATCATCCTGAGGACAGGAAGATAAAGGAAGTTGCCAAATCATCCTGAGGACAAGAAGATAAAGGAAGTTGCCATATCATCCTGAGGACAGGAAGATAAAGGAAGTTGCCAAATCATCCTGAGGACAGAAAGATAAAGGAAGTTGCCGAATCATCCTGAGGACAGGAAGATAAAGGAAGTTGCCAAATCATCCTGAGGACAGAAAGATAAAGGAAGTTGCCATATCATCCTGAGGACAGAGAGACAAAGACGGCTTCTGTGGCGTATGGCAGATAGGCACACAAAGGCAGTTTCTGTTGGGTTTTGTGGCTAGGAAGACAAAGGCGATATTCTAGGTAGTTTGGAAGACAGGAAGACACTTTCATTGGTATGCTATGGATAGGAAAACAATTTCTGCTGTGTTTTGGGGACAAGAAGACAAAGTCAGTTTCTGTGGCATTGGTTTTCTGTGGTCTGGAAGGACAAGACACCTTTGGTGGGATTTTGTAGACGGGAGGATTTAAGAGTGTTTAATATCTTATTGATGGACAGGAAGAGTGAGCTGTGCCTGCTGCTGTTGTAGCTGTTGTTGTTGCTGTAGCAGTTGTTGTTGCTGCTGCTGTAGCTGTTGTTGTTGCTGCTGTTGTAGCTGTTGTTGTTGCTGCTGCTGTAGCTGTTGTAATTGCTGCTGTTGTAGCTGTTGTTGTTGCTGCTGCTGTAGATGTTGTTGTTGCTGCTGTTGTAGCTGTTGTTGTTGCTGCTGCTGTAGCTGTTGTTGTTGCTGCTGCTGTAGCTGTTGTTGTTGCTGCTGTTGTAGCTGTTGTTGTTGCTGCTGCTGTAGCTGTTGTTGTTGCTGCTGCTGTAGCTGTTGTTGTTGCTGCTGTTGTAGCTGTTGTTGTTGCTGCTGCTGTAGCTGTTGTTGTTGCTGCTGCTGTAGCTGTTGTTGTTGCTGCTGCTGTAGCTGTTGTAGTTGCTGCTGCTGTAGCTGTTGTTGTTGCTGCTGCTGTAGCTGTTGTTGTTGCTGCTGTTGTAGCTGTTGTTGTTGCTGCTGCTGTAGCTGTTGTTGTTGCTGCTGTTGTAGCTGTTGTTGTTGCTGCTGCTGTAGCTGTTGTAGTTGCTGCTGCTGTAGCTGTTGTTGTTGCTGCTGCTGTAGCTGTTGTTGTTGCTGCTGTTGTAGCTGTTGTTGTTGCTGCTGCTGTAGCTGTTGTTGTTACTGCTGCTGTAGCTGTTGTTGTTACTGCTGCTGTAGCTGTTGTTGTTACTGCTGCTGTAGCTGTTGTCGTTGCTGCTGCTGTAGCTGTTGTTGTTACTGCTGCTGTAGCTGTTGTTGTTACTGCTGCTGTAGCTGTTGTTGTTACTGCTGCTGTAGCTGTTGTTGTTATTGCTGCTGTAGCTGTTGTCGTTGCTGCTGCTGTAGATGTTGTTGTTGCTGCTGCTGTAGCTGTTGTTGTTACTGCTGCTGTAGCTGTTGTTGTTACTGCTGCTGTAGCTGTTGTTGTTACTGCTGCTGTAGCTGTTGTCGTTGCTGCTGCTGTAGCTGTTGTTGTTACTGCTGCTGTAGCTGTTGTTGTTACTGCTGCTGTAGCTGTTGTTGTTACTGCTGCTGTAGCTGTTGTTGTTATTGCTGCTGTAGCTGTTGTCGTTGCTGCTGCTGTAGCTGTTGTTGTTACTGCTGCTGTAGCTGTTGTTGTTACTGCTGCTGTAGCTGTTGTTGTTACTGCTGCTGTAGCTGTTGTTGTTATTGCTGCTGTAGCTGTTGTCGTTGCTGCTGCTGTAGATGTTGTTGTTATTGCTGCTGTAGATGTTGTTGTTGCTGCTGCTGTAGATGTTGTTGTTACTGCTGCTGTAGCTGTTGTTGTTACTGCTGCTGTAGCTGTTGTTGTTACTGCTGCTGTAGCTGTTGTTGTTACTGCTGCTGTAGCTGTTGTTGTTACTGCTGCTGTAGCTGTTGTTGTTACTGCTGCTGTAGATGTTGTTGTTGCTGCTGCTGTAGATGTTGTTGTTGCTGCTGCTGTAGCTGTTGTTGTTACTGCTGCTGTAGCTGTTGTCGTTGCTGCTGCTGTAGCTGTTGTTGTTATTGCTGCTGTAGCTGTTGTCGTTACTGCTGCTGTAGCTGTTGTCGTTGCTGCTGCTGTAGCTGTTGTTGTTATTGCTGCTGTAGCTGTTGTCGTTACTGCTGCTGTAGCTGTTGTTGTTACTGCTGCTGTAGCTGTTGTCGTTGCTGCTGCTGTAGCTGTTGTCGTTGCTGCTGCTGTAGCTGTTGTTGTTATTGCTGCTGTAGCTGTTGTTGTTGCTGCTGCTGTAGCTGTTGTTGTTATTGCTGCTGTAGCTGTTGTCGTTACTGCTGCTGTAGCTGTTGTTGTTACTGCTGCTGTAGCTGTTGTTGTTACTGCTGCTGTAGATGTTGTTGTTACTGCTGCTGTAGCTGTTGTTGTTGCTGCTGCTGTAGCTGTTGTTGTTATTGCTGCTGTAGCTGTTGTCGTTACTGCTGCTGTAGCTGTTGTTGTTACTGCTGCTGTAGCTGTTGTCGTTACTGCTGCTGTAGCTGTTGTCGTTGCTGCTGCTGTAGCTGTTGTTGTTATTGCTGCTGTAGCTGTTGTTGTTACTGCTGCTGTAGCTGTTGTTGTTACTGCTGCTGTAGCTGTTGTTGTTGCTGCTGCTGTAGCTGTTGTTGTTATTGCTGCTGTAGCTGTTGTCGTTGCTGCTGCTGTAGATGTTGTTGTTGCTGCTGCTGTAGATGTTGTTGTTGCTGCTGCTGTAGATGTTGTTGTTGCTGCTGCTGTAGATGTTGTTGTTGTTGCTGCTGTAGCTGTTGTTGCTGCTGATGCTGTAGCTGTTGTTGTTGCTGCTGCTGTAGATGTTGTTGTTACTGCTGCTGTAGATGTTGTTGTTGCTGCTGCTGTAGATGTTGTTGTTACTGCTGCTGTAGATGTTGTTGTTGCTGCTGCTGTAGCTGTTGTCGTTGCTGCTGCTGTAGCTGTTGTTGTTGCTGCTGCTGTAGATGTTGTTGTTGCTGCTGCTGTAGATGTTGTTGTTGCTGCTGCTGTAGATGTTGTTGTTGTTGCTGCTGTAGCTGTTGTTGCTGCTGATGCTGTAGCTGTTGTTGCTGCTGATGCTGTAGCTGTTGTTGTTGCTGCTGTAGCTGTTGTTGCTGCTGATGCTGTAGCTGTTGTTGTTGCTGCTGTAGCTGTAGCTGTTGTTGTTGCTGCTGTAGCTGTTGTTGCTGCTGATGCTGTAGCTGTTGTTGTTGCTGCTGTAGCTGTTGTTGCTGCTGATGCTGTAGCTGTAGCTGTTGTTGTTACTGCTGCTGTAGATGTTGTTGTTGCTGCTGTAGCTGTTGTTGCTGCTGCTGTAGCTGTAGCTGTTGTTGTTACTGCTGCTGTAGCTGTTGTTGTTGCTGCTGTAGCTGTTGTTGTTGCTGCTGTAGCTGTAGCTGTTGTTGTTACTGCTGCTGTAGATGTTGTTGTTGCTGCTGTAGCTGTTGTTGCTGCTGCTGTAGCTGTAGCTGTTGTTGTTACTGCTGCTGTAGCTGTTGTTGTTGCTGCTGCTGTAGCTGTAACTGTTGTTGTTACTGCTGCTGTAGCTGTTGTTGTTGCTGCTGCTGTAGCCGTAGCTGTTGCTGTTGCTGCTGCTGTAGCTGTTGTTGTTGCTGCTGTAGCCGTAGCTGTTGCTGTTGCTGCTGCTGTAGCTGTTGTTGTTGCTGCTGCTGTAGCTGTAGCTGTTGTTGTTGCTGCTGCTGTAGCTGTTGTTGTTGCTGCTGCTTTAGCTGTAGCTGTTGTTGTTGCTGCTGCTGTAGCTGTAGCTGTTGTTGTTGCTGCTGCTGTAGCTGTTGTTGTTGCTGCTGCTGTAGCTGTAGCTGTTGTTGTTGCTGCTGCTGTAGCTGTAGCTGTTGTTGTTGCTGCTGCTGTAGCTGTTGTTGCTGCTGCTGTAGTTGTTGTTGTTGCTGCTGCTGTATCTGTAGCTGTTGTTGTTGCTGCTGCTGTAGCTGTAGCTGTTGTTGTTGCTGCTGCTGTAGTTGTTGTTGTTGCTGCTGTAGTTGTTGTTGTTGCTGCTGCTGTAGCTGTAGCTGCTGTTGCTGCTGCTGTATCTGTAGCTGTTGTTGTTGCTGCTGCTGTATCTGTAGCTGTTGTTGTTGCTGCTGCTGTAGTTGTTGTTGTTGCTGCTGTAGTTGTTGTTGTTGCTGCTGCTGTAGCTGTAGCTGCTGTTGCTGCTGCTGTATCTGTAGCTGTTGTTGTTGCTGCTGCTGTAGCTGTTGTTGCTGCTGCTGTAGCTGTTGTTGCTGCTGCTGTAGCTGTTGTTGCTGCTGCTGTAGTTGTTGTTGTTGCTGCTGCTGCTGTAGCTGTTGCTGTTTCTGCTGTTGTTGCTGTTATTGGCCAACTCAGGAAAATGTTTGTATAACGAAACAGCACAGCCACGCTGAACAAAGTTCAGTGAACAACAACAACAGCTCAGCAAAGCTGCTAGAACAAAGTCTCCCCCCCCCTGTACAACGTCCTCTGAACAACGTCCCCTGAACAACGTCCCCTGAACAACGTCCCCTGAACAACGTCCCCTCTGTACAACGTCCTCTGAACAACGTCCTCTGAACAACGTCCCCTGAACAACGTCCCCTGAACAACGTCCCCTGAACAACGTCCCCTCTGTACAACGTCCTCTGAACAACGTCCTCTGAACAACGTCCCCTGCACAACGTCCTCTGAACAATGTCCCCCTGAATAACGTCCCCCTGAACAACGTCCCCTAAACAACGTCCCTCTGAACAACGTCCCCTGAACAACGTCCCCTGAACAACGTCCCCTGAACAACGTCCCCCTGAACAACGTCCCCCTGAACAACGTCCCCCTGAACAACGTCCCCTGAACAACGTCCCCTGAACAACGTCCCCTGAACAACGTCCCCCTAACAACGTCCCCCTGAACAACGTCCCCCTGAACAACGTCCCCCTGAACAACGTCCCCCTGAACAACGTCCTCTGAACAACGTCCCCCTGAACAACTTCCCCCTGAACAACGTCCCGCTGAACAACGTCCCCCTGAACAACGTCCCCTGAACAACGACCCCCTGAACAACGTCCCCCTGAACAACGTCCCCCTGAACAACGTCCCCCTGAACAACGTCCCCTGAACAACGTCCTCTGAACAACGTCCCCTGAACAACGTCCCCCTGAACAACGTCCCCCTGAACAACGTCCCCTGAACAACGTCCCCCTGAACAACGTCCCCCTGAACAACGTCCCCTGAACAACGTCCCCCTGAACAACGTCCCCCTGAGCAACGTCCTCTGAACAACGTCCACTGAACAACGTCCCCTGAACAACGTCCCCCTGAACAACGTCCCCCTGAACAACGTCCCCTGAACAATGTTACTCAAACGATCGACCGAAACATCGCTAACAAGGCATTTACACTGCCTCTCTGTGCTAATTATAAAAATCACCGTCAACATTAAATTATTAAAAACGATGCGAGTACCATTAAGTTTCCTTCCCACCAGCTGTGAAGGAAGACAATTTCTGCACCAGCTGTGAAGGAAGACAATTTCTGCACCAGCTGTGAAGGAAGACAATTTCTGCACCAGCTGTGAAGGAAGACAATTTCTGCACCAGCTGTGAAGGAAGACAATTTCTGCACCAGCTGTGAAGGAAGACAATTTCTGCACCAGCTGTGAAGGAAGACAATTTTTGCACAAGCTGTGAAGGAAGACAATTTCTGCACCAGCTGTGAAGGAAGACAATTTCTGCACCAGCTGTGAAGGAAGACAATTTCTGCACCAGCTGTGAAGGAAGACAATTTCTGCACCAGCTGTGAAGGAAGACAATTTCTGCACCAGCTGTGAAGGAAGACAATTTCTGCACCAGCTGTGAAGGAAGACAATGTCTGC
>NC_091296.1:63917566-64052566 GCF_038502225.1 Cherax quadricarinatus
TCCTTTAGGAGTCAGGAATCGCGGGAAGAACTAAAAGCCATAAATGAAATCGAAAGAAACCCAAAGTATTTCTTCTCCTATGCCAAATCAAAATCGAGAACAACGTCCAGTATTGGGCCCCTACTTAAACAAGATGGGTCCTACACAGATGACAACAAGGAAATGAGTGAGCTACTCAAGTCCCAATATGACTCAGTTTTTAGCAAGCCGCTAACCAGACTGAGAGTCGAAGATCAAAATGAATTTTTTATGAGAGAGCCACAAAATTTGATTAACACAAGCCTATCCGATGTTATCCTGACGCCAAATGACTTCGAACAGGCGATAAATGACATGCCCATGCACTCTGCCCCAGGGCCAGACTCATGGAACTCTGTGTTCATCAAGAACTGCAAGAAGCCCCTATCACGAGCCTTTTCCATCCTATGGAGAGGGAGCATGGACACGGGGGTCGTCCCACAGTTACTAAAAACAACAGACATAGCCCCACTCCACAAAGGGGGCAGTAAAGCAACAGCAAAGAACTACAGACCAATAGCACTAACATCCCATATCATAAAAATCTTTGAAAGGGTCCTAAGAAGCAAGATCACCACGCATCTAGAAACCCATCAGTTACACAACCCAGGGCAACATGGGTTTAGAACAGGTCGCTCCTGTCTGTCTCAACTATTGGACCACTACGACAAGGTCCTAAATGCACTAGAAGACAAAAAGAATGCAGATGTAATATATACAGACTTTGCAAAAGCCTTCGACAAGTGTGACCATGGCGTAATAGCGCACAAAATGCGTGCTAAAGGAATAACAGGAAAAGTCGGTCGATGGATCTATAATTTCCTCACTAACAGAACACAGAGAGTAGTCGTCAACAGAGTAAAGTCCGAGGCAGCTACGGTGAAAAGCTCTGTTCCACAAGGCACAGTACTCGCTCCCATCTTGTTCCTCATCCTTATATCCGACATAGACAAGGATGTCAGCCACAGCACCGTGTCTTCCTTTGCAGATGACACCCGAATCTGCATGACAGTGTCTTCCATTGCAGACACTGCAAAGCTCCAGGCAGACATCAACCAAATCTTTCAGTGGGCTGCAGAAAACAATATGAAGTTCAACGATGAGAAATTTCAATTACTCAGATATGGTAAACATGAGGAAATTAAATCTTCATCAGAGTACAAAACAAATTCTGGCCACAAAATAGAGCGAAACACCAACGTCAAAGACCTGGGAGTGATCATGTCGGAGGATCTCACCTTCAAGGACCATAACATTGTATCAATCGCATCTGCTAGAAAAATGACAGGATGGATAATGAGAACCTTCAAAACTAGGGAGGCCAAGCCCATGATGACACTCTTCAGGTCACTTGTTCTATCTAGGCTGGAATATTGCTGCACACTAACAGCACCTTTCAAGGCAGGTGAAATTGCCGACCTAGAAAATGTACAGAGAACTTTCACGGCGCGCATAACGGAGATAAAACACCTCAATTATTGGGAGCGCTTGAGGTTCCTAAACCTGTATTCCCTGGAACGCAGGAGGGAGAGATACATGATTATATACACCTGGAAAATCCTAGAGGGACTAGTACCGAACTTGCACACGAAAATCACCCACTACGAAAGCAAAAGACTTGGCAGACGATGCACCATCCCCCCAATGAAAAGCAGGGGTGTCACTAGCACGTTAAGAGACCATACAATAAGTGTCAGGGGCCCGAGACTGTTCAACTGCCTCCCAGCACACATAAGGGGGATTACCAACAGACCCCTGGCAGTCTTCAAGCTGGCACTGGACAAGCACCTAAAGTCAGTTCCGGATCAGCCGGGCTGTGGCTCGTATGTTGGTTTGCGTGCAGCCAGCAGCAACAGCCTGGTTGATCAGGCTCTGATCCACCAGGAGGCCTGGTCTCAGACCGGGCCGCGGGGGCGTTGACCCCCGGAACTCTCTCCAGGTAAACTCCAGGTAATAATAATAATAATAATAATAACAATAATAATAATAATAACAATAATAATAATAACAATAATAATAATAATAATAATAATAATAATAATAATAATAATAACAATAATAACAATAATAATAATAACAATAATAATAATAATAATAACAATAATAACAATAATAATAATAATAACAATAATAATAATAACAATAACAATAATAATAATAATAATAATAATAACAATAATAATAACAATAATAATAATAATAATAATAATAATAATAATAATAATAATAATAATAATAACAATAATAATAATAATAATAATAATAATAATAATAATAATAATAATAATAATAATAACAATAATAATAATAATAATAATAATAATAATAATAATAATAATAACAATAATAATAATAATAATAATAATAATAATAATAATAATAATAATAATAACAATAATAATAATAATAATAATAATAATAATAATAATAATAACAACAATAATAATAATAATAATAATAATAATAATAATAATAATAATAATAATAATAATAATAATAATAATAATAATAATAACAATAATAATAATAATAATAATAATAATAATAATAATAATAATAATAATAACGATAATAATAATAATAATAATAATAATAATAATAATAATAATAATAATAATAATAATAACAATAATAATAATAATAATAATAATAATAATAATAATAATAATAATAATAATAATAATAATAACAATAATAATAATAATAATAATAATAATAATAATAATAATAACAATAATAATAATAATAATAATAATAATAATAATAATAATAATAATAATAATAATAACAATAATAATAATAATAATAATAATAATAATAATAATAATAACAATAATAATAATAATAACAATAATAATAATAATAATAATAATAATAACAATAATAATAATAATAATAATAATAATAATAATAATAATAATAACAATAATAATAATAATAATAATAATAATAATAATAACAATAATAATAATAACAATAATAATAATAATAATAACAATAATAATAATAATAATAATAATAATAATAATAATAACAATAATAATAATAATAATAATAATAATAATAATAATAATAATAACAATAATAATAATAATAATAATAATAATAATAATAATAATAATAATAACAATAATAATAATAATAATAATAATAATAATAATAATAATAATAATAATAATAATAATAACAATAATAATAATAATAATAATAATAATAATAATAATAATAATAATAATAATAACAATAATAATAATAATAATAATAATAATAATAATAATAATAATAATAATAATAACAATAATAATAATAATAATAATAATAATAATAATAATAATAATAATAATAATAATAATAATAATAATAATAATAATAACAATAATAATAATAATAATAATAATAATAATAATAATAATAATAATAACAATAATAATAATAATAATAATAATAATAATAATAATAATAATAATAATAATAATAATAATAATAATAATAATAATAATAGTGTTCCAGCATCCCACTCTCATTCACCCAAAAAATAAATACAACTCGGTATCGATTTAAAAAAAAAAAAAAAAGTGTATTTTTTCGAGAAGATAAGAAATACATATACTTATAAGCTGATAAATGTCTCTCAGTTTAAAGGATAACCCATTCTAAAGGCTAGTAAATGTCCCTCAGTTTAAAGATACTTTAAGGTGGGTAAATTGCCCTTAATTTAAAGATACTTAAAGGCAGGTAAATGTCCATTAATATAAAGATACTTAAAGGCAGATAAATATCCATCAATTTAAAGATAATTAAAAGGCTGGTAAGTTATCCTCAGTTTAAAAATTACTTAAAGGCTGGTAAATTACCCTCAATTTATAGATACTTAAAGGCTGATAAATGTCCCTCAGTTAAAAGATACTTAAAGGCTGATAAATGTCCCTCAGTTAAAAGATACTTAAAGGCTGATAAATGTCCCTCAATTTATAAAACGCAAAATTCCTATTTATATGAACTAAAACATGACAGTTACCAATTATAATTAATCGAAGGCTGATAATTACCAATCAAAAGAAAACAATAAATAAAACAATCGCCTCTAAAGGAATAATCGTAAAATAATGAAAAATAGAGGAAGATGGAGTAGAGAGGAGGAGGCAGTGTCCCCGGGGACTGATTGATCCAGACTGAGAGTGACTAACTTGTAATTAAGAGACTGACTGCGGGTGTTGACATATAGTCAACAACGATGGTAACGAATTAGGAAGCCGAGGCTCGAGGAGCTTTTGTGAGGAAGATCGTAGTGGCCACAGTAGCTGGAGCTGAAGTATCGTAGTGGCCACAGTAGCTGGAGCTGAAGTATCGTAGTGGCCACAGTAACAGGAGCTGAAGTATCGTAGTGGCCAGAGTAGCTGCAGCTGAAGTATCGTAGCCACAGTAGCTTGAGCTGAAGTATCGTAGTGGCCACAGCAGCTGGAGCTGAAGTATCGTAGTGGCCGCAGTAGCTGGAGCTGAAGTATCGTAGTGGCCACAGTAGCTGGATCTGAAGTATCGTAGTGGCCACAGTAGCTGGAGCTGAAGTATCGTAGTGGCGACAGCAGCTGGAGCTGAAGTATCGTAGTGGCCACAGCAGCTGGAGCTGAAGTATCGTAGTGGCCACAGTAGCTGGAGCTGAAGTATCGTAGTGGCCACAGCAGATGGAGCTGAAGTATCGTAGTGGCCACAGCAGATGGAGCTGAAGTATCGTAGTGGCCACAGCAAATGGAACTGAAGTATCGTAGAGGCCACAGCAGATGGAGCTGAAGTATCGTAGTGGCCACAGCAGCTGGAGCGGAAGTATCGTAGTGGCCACAGTAGCTGGAGCTGAAGTATCGTAGTGGCCACAGTAGCTGGAGCTGAAGTATCGTAGTGGCCACAGTAGCTGGAGCTGAAGTATCGTAGTGGCCACAGCAGATGGAGCTGAAGTATCGTAGTGGCCACAGTAGCTGTTGGTGAACCATCATAGTAACCACAGCAGCTGTTGGTGAACCATCATAGTAACCACAGCAGCTGCTGTTGAACCATCATAGTAACCACAGCAGCTGTTGGTGAACCATCATAGCAACCACAGCAGCTGTTGGTGAACCATCATAGTAACCACAGCAGCTGTTGGTGAACCATCATAGTAACCACAGCAGCTGTTGGTGAACCATCATAGTAACCACAGCAGCTGTTGGTGAACCATCATAGTAACCACAGCAGCTGTTGGTGAACCATCATAGTAACCACAGCAGCTGTTGGTGAACCATCATAGTAACCACAGCAGCTGTTGGTGAACCATCATAGTAACCACAGCAGCTGTTGGTGAACCATCATAGTAACCACAGCAGCTGTTGGTGAACCATCATAGTAACCACAGCAGCTGTTGGTGAACCATCATAGTAACCACAGCAGCTGTTGGTGAACCATCATAGTAACCACAGCAGCTGTTGGTGAACCATCACAATAACCACAGCAGCTGTTGGTGAACCATCACAATAACCACAGCAGCTGCTGGTGAACCATCATAGTAACCACAGCAGCTGTTGGTGAACCATCACAATAACCACAGCAGCTGTTGGTGAACCATCACAATAACCACAGCAGCTGTTGGTGAACCATCACAATAACCACAGCAGCTGCTGGTGAACCATCACAATAACCACAGCAGCTGTTGGTGAACCATCACAATAACCACAGCAGCTGCTGGTGAACCATCACAGTAACCACAGCAGCTGTTGGTGAACCATCACAATAACCAAAGCAGCTGTTGGTGAACCATCACAATAACCACAGCAGCTGCTGGTGAACCATCACAATAACCACAGCAGCTGCTGGTGAACCATCACAATAACCACAGCAGCTGCTGGTGAACCATCATCCACAGCAGTTTCTGGTCAGGTCTGTGGCTCCTCCTCGACACTCAGGTCGAGGGCTCCTTCGCCACACTCCTCCAAGAACAGTAAAACGGGATTTAAGACATTTCATTCTTTCTGTGTGGTGAACGTGACCTGTGGAGAGCAGCCATTAGTGCTAGGGAGGTGCACACACACACACACACACACACACACACACACACACACACACACACACACACACACACACACACACACACACACACACACACACACACACACACACACACAAAGGTTTGCAACAAGACTAGTCCCAGAGCTAAGAGGTATGTCCTACGAGGAGAGGTTAAGGGAAATCAACCTGACGACACTGGAGGACAGGAGAGATAGGGGGGACATGATAACGACATACAAAATACTGAGAGGAATTGACAAGGTGGACAAAAACAGGATGTTCCAGAGATTGGACACAGTAACAAGGGGACACAGTTGGAAGCTAAAGACACAGATGAATCACAGGGATGTTAGGAAGTATTTCTTCAGCCACAGAGTAGTCAGTAAGTGGAATAGTTTGGGAAGCGATGTAGTGGAGGCAGGATCCATACATAGCTTTAAGCAGAGGTACGATAAAGCTCACGGCTCAGGGAGAGTGACCTAGTAGCGATCAGTGAAGAGGCGGGGCCAGGAGCTCGGACTCGACCCCCGCAACCTCAACTAGGTGAGTACAACTAGGTGAGTACACACAGTCTTGCGGTATACGTAACCATGTAGATCAACACACTAATGCGTATACACGAGTTAGATCGTTCAACACTATGTGCAACATCTGGAGTACCTGTGGAACTGGGGACTCTCGGCGTATGTTGACAATGATAGCAGTTATTATTTTTAGTCAGGGAGGAGAGACGACCTCGTAAGAGGTCAAGTAACGCATGGGAAACGGGAGGCAGTCAATTTTGAGGCTACGAAGTGGAGGATAAGTATACTTCGTACTTGTTGTTGGTTGTTATGGTGGTTGGTTATGGTTGATTGTTGTGGCGTTTCTTGTGGTTGTTGTGGTTGGTTGAGGATGTTGCTGGTTAATTTGCTTGCTGGTTGTAGTTGCTAGTTGTTAGTGTTGGTTGTTGTTAGTTGTGGTTGATGGCTGTTGCTTTGTTGATTGTGGTCGATTTTTGTTATGGGGTGCTGTTTGCTGTAATTTATTGGGGTTGATGGTTGTGGCTGTCATTGTTGGCTACAGATGTTATTGTTGATTGTTGTAGCTGTTGGTTGTGGTTGTTGGGTATTGATTTTTGTGATTACTGGTTGTTTTGGTTGTAGCTAGTATTGGTTAAGGTAGTTGGTTGATTGTTTTTTGTTGTGACTGTTGAGTGTTGTGGTTGTTCCTGATTGTGGTTCAGAAGAAGAAATATAGGAGCACTGCAGGAGAGCTACTGGCCCAGGAGATCAAAGTATCTCAAACCTCAGCATCTGTCTCCAAGAGGGAAGACAAGCACTGCGAGAGGCCTACTGGTCCCATACTAGAAAAGGGAAGCAAAGAAGTGAAGAAAGAAGTTAGAACAGGTAATATAAATGAAGAAAGCAGGTCAAGACAAGATCAGGTCAAGTTACAAGTGTTCTGAAGATAACGAGTATCTGGCAATGTTAGGTTTGGTTAGGTTGCTGGCTTTAAGATAGGGCAGGGAATTATAAAGATAGGGCAGGGAATTATAAAGATAAGGCAGGGAATTATCAAGATAGGGCAGGCAATTATCAAGATAGGGCAGGCAATTATCAAGATAGGGCAGGCAATTATCAAGATAGGGCAAGGAATTATAAAGATATGGCAGGCAATTATCAAGATAGGGCAGGCAATTATCAAGATAGGGCAAGGAATTATAAAGATAGGGCAGGGAATTACAGAGGCAGGATAGAGAATTATATAGGTAGGGAATTATTGTTGGGTGAGTAGGAGTCTGGGATATGTGTTTGCTGTGAAGTCTGGAGACCACGGTAGAACGAGCCAAGATCTACCTGGAGGGGTCAACGCCCCCCGCGGCCCTCACCAGGCCTACTAACGCCCCCTTTAACACTCTTCTTATTTAAAAGTTTCCAGTCCACTTTGCCTTAAACTCACCTACTTAATTTACTAAAGAAAACTGTTCAGGGGATCAAGACAACTGCCAGTGATGTGCGAACTTCCCACCACCAACTTTCTCAAGCTTCATTTAAAGTATTGGAAGCAGCAGCAGCAGCAGCAGCAGCAGCAGCAGCAGCAGCAGCAGCAGCAGCAGCAGCAGCAGCAGCAGCAGCAGCAACAGCAGCAACAGCAGCAGCAGCAGCAGCAGCAGCAGCAGCAGCAACAGCAGCAACAGCAGCAGCAGTAGCAGCAACTTCTCACACGTCTGACTATAAGAAGAGGTCAGAGGTGAGAAATATTTCCAACCAAGTCCATTAATTAGCAGAGTGAAGGAGAGGACAGTGGCAAGATTTTCTGTAAAGAGAGTTTCGAAGATGATGAAGATAAATGATCTCGCAAGGCAAGGAGAGAGGAATGACAGGTAGACGAAAGAGAGAGGAAGGGCAGGTAGACGAAAGAGAGAGGAATGACAGGTAGACGAAAGAGAGAGGAATGACAGGTAGACGAAAGAGAGAGGAAGGGCAGGTAGGCGAAAGAGAGAGGAATGACAGGTAGACGAAAGAGAGAGGAAGGGCAGGTAGGCGAAAGAGAGAGGAATGACAGGTAGACGAAAGAGAGAGGAAGGCAGGTAGACGAAAAAGAGAGGAAGGGCAGGTAGACGAAAGAGAGAGGAAGGGCAGGTAGACGAAAGAGAGGAATGACAGGTAGACGAAAGAGAGAGGAATGACTGGTAGACGAAAGAGAGAGGAATGATAGGTAGACGAAAGAGAGAGGAAGGTCAGTTAGACGGAAGGAAGAGAGAGAGCGGGACACGAAGACAGAAGAAAGAGGAAGAGTCACGTGGACAGAAGGAAAAAGAGAGAGAGGAGGGCAAGTAGATGGAAGAACGAATAATAGGAAGGGAAGGTAGACGGAAGGAAGGGAGAGAGGTAGGACAAAGGGAAGGAAACACAGGTTGACGGAAGGACAGGTACACTCAAGGAGAGGAAAGAGTGAAGGACGGGATGAAGAAAGAACGAGAGAAAGGAGGGACGGAAGGAAGGAAGGGAGACAGGAAGGGACGGGAAGGAAGGGATCCCGGGCGGGCGGAAGAACGAGCGCAAGGAACGGGCTTTTCACGTTTAAATCCAACAAAACTGAGGGAACAAGCTGGGGGAATCCTTGGAACAAGAGCCCTTCACCACTATCAAAAGCCCTTTTCCACCCCTACCCCCTTCTCCCCCTCCCCCCTTCATAGATATAACAAAGGGACTCTTAAGTCTCGACACAATGAAGCCTTTGATCCTTTAATCTTACGAGATAACGAGACTTCGATCTTGCCGCTGTAGTCAACGTTGTGTAAAGAATAAACACACATAGACACACACTGTACAGAACTGGAACTTAAATGTCGAGCCAAGAAAAGCCTATATCTGCCTGGCTTTACGTAACAATTATATTCTTCGGGGAGCACCCAACATGTTTGGGTTACGCAACGCTTGGGGAAAGGAGCATGATCACGTTTGATCCCAGGAAGGAGAGGAGCAGCTCCTGTCCCGTGAATCAAGAGCACTTCAGCAGCAACAATGCTCTCGAAGGAACTGGTTAAGACGAACAAGTGAAATACTCCTACAGCGTACACGTCACTCTACCTCACGTCACTCTACCTCACGTCACTCTACATCACGTCACTCTACATCACGTCACTCTACCTCACGTCACTCTACCTCACGTCACTCTACCTCATGTCACTCTACCTCATGTCACTCTACATCACGTCACTCTACCTCACGTCACTCTACATCACGTCACTCTACATCACGTCACTCTACCTCACGTCACTCTACCTCACGTCACTTTGCCTCACGTCACTCTGCCTCACGTCACTCTACATCACGTTACTCTACCTCACGGTACTCTATCTCACGTCACTTTACCTCACGTCACTCTACATCACGTCACTCTACCTCACGTCACTCTGCCTCACGTCACTCTGCCTCACGTCACTCTACCTCACGTCACTGTGCTGCAGGAAGCGACAAATCGCCAAAGACAAAGCAGGGTACCACAGGTATCACCAGACTTCTCTCCAGTCTTCCCACCTACAGGTATTTAGAAGTGAGAAACACACCATATTACTGATAACACACAACACTACCAGGCTGATGAATAAGACACATTTGCAACACTCGGATATCTTTATTGCAGGCAATAAAGATATCCAAATGTTGCAAACGCATCTCATCCATCAACGAGAAGAGCTACATCAACTGCGAAATACGAACACAATTATAGCTGGAGTGTGTGTTTGTGTGCGTGTGGCTGTCCAGTTTCACAGTGAAAATACCCAGTAAGCTTCATACTTGTTTTAACCGTGATATTCTCGAGGCCAACAAAAATACACTTCCCTCCGTGTGGATCTCTGGAGATAACTAGCGATTCCAGCACGAAAGGTCAGAGGATAAAAATAAGGTGGGTTGAACACATTCTTGCCAAGACACTCCAGCGAGTATTGGCTGGGATATAAATAATGTCAGAGGTAACCACATAAAACACGATATCCCATGTATCTTTAAAGAGTTATATATCTGACTTGAGTATTTACCGGTAAAAAATATGTACATATATATATATATATATATATATATATATATATATATATATATATATATATATATATGTATATGTATATATATATATATATATGTATATATATATATGTATATATATATGTATATATATATATATGTCGTGCCGAATAGGCAGAATTTGCGATCTTGGCTTAAATAGCAAAGCTCATCTTGCCATATAGGACAAGTGAAAATTTGTGTATGCAATAATTTCGCCAAAATCACTCTGAACCTAACGAAAAAAATATATTTCACTGTGTTTGTGTAGTATTAAATTATTGTAAACAAATCTAAAATATATTTATTTGGGTTAGGCTAAAATAAATTGTTCTTATTATAATAAGGTTAGGTAAGTTTTCTAAGATTCTTTTGGTGCAAAATTAAAAATTTTTACATTAACATTAATGAAAAAAAATATATCTCTAAACGTATAAGAGAAAATTTTAGAAAAGGCTTAATTTTAAATGAGTTCTTGCTAATTGACCAGTTTTACATATTCGGCACGACATATATATATATATATATATATATATATATATATATATATATATATATATATATATATATATATATATATATATATATATATATATATATATATATATATATATATATATATATATATATATATATACTTTTATGGTATTGTTCAGAGAAGCAAGGATAAAGTACAGAGCTTATTAATTCTCAAGATGGTTAGAGGAATGAGGCAGCATAAGGCATAATAATAATAATAATAATAATAATAATAATAATAATAATAATAATAATAATAATAATAATAATAATAATAATAATAATAATAATAATATAATAATAATAATAATAATAATAATAATAATAATAATAATAATAATAATAATATAATAATAATAATAATAATAATAATAATATAATAATAATAATAATAATAATAATAATAATGACAATAATAATAATAATATTAATAATTTAATAATAATAATAATTATTATTATTATTATAATAATAATAAAATAATACTAATACTAATAATAATAATGAATAATATAATAATAACAGTAATAATAATAATCATAATAACGATCGACATCATGCCTAGCCCTTCTAGGGTAGGTGCCAGGAGCCAGAGCTTACAGCTCACAGGCCTGTCATTCCCATTAGCCCCCTTGGGGCGGGGATGGCAGACCAGAGAGGCCTAGCTTGTGGCTAGGCCTGGGGACAGTTGGTCCCAGAGATGAGGAGGTACTTGTGCCTCCTCCCATGGGAGACTTAGGTCTCAGACACTCCCTAGAGAGGGAGCCAAGGCCGGGCCACCACTTGGAAATGGCCCGGGCCGGGAGAATACCGGCGAATCTTTAATAATAATAATAAGTATGTAATGAATAGTCACAGTTTTTCGTAGTCAAAGCAACATGACTGACTTTTAAAGCTGCGAAAATCTTTGTTAACGACGAAGAATTTGCCACTCAGCCCAGTACACAACAACGACGCATAATTACGTATGAATAACTAAGCTGTAATGAACACTTTCCAGTACTCAATAACAATCCACATGGCGAGAGCAACACAGGAGGTTGATTGGTCAACCTCCTGTGTTTCTCTCTCATCCCGTAACTCTCACAGTAACAAGGCAGGGAATGTATGGAATACCAAATGTGCTGAATATCGACAAGATTCAAATGCGCAGAATTCAGGATGGAAATTCTAAATTTTGAAATACATGAAGCTTTCAGAATGCAACAGATCCCATTTAAAGACAATTTCTTTTACAGGATTTATATTTCTAAAGAGATACGTTAGAGTGGGCTCTCAGTAGCAGTCGCAGCTCCCGGTCCAACTTATGGCTTGCATTTTATGGAGTGGTAAACTCGTCTTGGTCACTAAAAGCCAGGAGAAGACAGAGGCTGGAGCCTCCAGTCGCTAACTACGAGTCGTTCTCTGTCGGTAATCGCTCTCCATAGGAAAAAAAAGCTAGAGGTGGGACTCTCTTTTCTTGCTGGAACTTCTTCTTGGTCACTCGTATAAATTCACAGGTTAGTGAGCATTGTTTTGTCTTGTGACTAAGAAGTTATTTATGTTGAAATGTGATGTTGAGGACGCTGGACCAACCCACACTTGTTGTGTCACTGACGATGAGGACTCTGGACCAACCCACACTTGTTGTGTCACTGACGATGAGGACTCTGGACCAACCCACACTTGTTGTGTCACTGACGATGAGGACTCTGGACCAACCCACACTTGTTGTGTCACTGACGATGAGGACTCTGGACCAACCCACACTTGTTGTGTCACTGACATTCAGGACTCTGGACCAACCCACACTTGTGTCACTGACGATGAGGACTCTGGACCAACCTACACTTGTTGTGTCACTGACATTGAGGACTCTGGACCAACCTACACTTGTTGTGTCACTGACATTGAGGACTCTGGACTAACCTACACTTGTTGTGTCACTGACAGTGAGGACGCTGGACCAACCTACACTTGTTGTGTCACTGACGATGAGGACTCTGGACCAACCTACACTTGTTGTGTCACTGACATTGAGGACTCTGGACTAACCTACACTTGTTGTGTCGCTGACAGTGAGGACGCTGGACCAACCTACACTTGTTGTGACTGACTCACTGATGTTGAGGACGCTGGATCAGCCTTCACTTGTTGTGTCACTGACGTTGAGGACGCTGGAGCAACCTTCACTTGTTTTGACTGACTCACTGATGTTGAGGACGCTGGCCTGGTCGATCTTCACTTGTGACTGTGCTAATGATGGGTGTTCAAGTATCTATTCATGTATATATATAAGCTTCTTTATTTTCCTCCTCAATTCAATTTTTACCAGCTGAAATGTATGAATGTCTCACGTACACTGTTATTCTCCTCTGTCTCTCTTAACGAATCCTTTATCTCCCTCCAGCCTTTCCTACCACTCGTGTCTATCCCTCTCACAGACACGAACGCACTCGTTGTCACACACACACACACACACACACACTACGAAGGGAAATGTTGGCAACCATCCAGACCAGAGAGACCATTGAAACAATGTAGAGTGACCATTCACGGTGAGAGGGAGGCGGCACCACGGCCCTCTCAGCATCCCACTCCTTACAGCACATAGTAAACATGCTGTAAACAACCGGCTCCTCACACTCAGTGTAACACAGCTCCTCTCAGTGTGATACTGTCCGTCTGTCAGGTACTCGGAGTGTGAAGCTGTCTCTGTCAGGTCCTCTCATTGTGGTAATACTGTCCCTGTCAGCTCTTCTCAAGGGTGATACTGTCCCTCTGTCAGGTTCTCTCAGTGTAATACTGTCAGTATACCTGTCTCTTACATCAGGTATTAAAGAAAATGCGTACTGAGTGTGGCAAAGTTTAGCGTGTTTGGTGTTGTAACATCAAGTACGGAGGCCCCTGCTGTTATCACCATTACAGTACCACAGATGCTTACTAATATTACAACTAGTACTACTACTATTAATACTACTACTACTAGAAGTATTAATAGTAGTAGTAGTAGTACTACTAATAGTATTAACAGTAGTACTAGTTGTAATATTAGTAAGCATCTGTGGTACTGTAATGGTAGTAGTAGTAGTAGTATTACTACTACTAGTACTAGTACTACTACTAGTACTACAAGTAGTACTGTTACAACTAAACATAATAATAATAATAATAATAATAATAATAATAATAATAATAATAATAATAATAATAATAATAATAATAATCCCAGCATGTAAACAGGTAGGCAAGCCAAGTGTCTCGTTAATTAGCGCCTTTATGCTTTAATTACAACACTGTAATTAACAATTATTACCAGAAGAGATAATTACCTCTTTCTCGCCCACATTCTTGGTTGTGCTTAAACAACAAGATTTTCTGAACGCTCTATTCCTACGCCCACGAATGGCTCTTGATCCGAGGAGTTGACTCTATCATTCCCCCGTAGGTGGATAGAGAACTGAACGCCTCCCATTGCCCAGGCGCTGGATTGACCTTACGAATTTAGCGCTCTCCAGTGAATATATATTAACTTGCCTCTGGCACAGACCAGGCATCTCACTACATCATCCAAAATTACCAATTATCCCTAATTATCCCTATAATTACACGCGTCCCTGGAATCTACCTCATCCTACCTCCCTCCTACCTTCCCTCCCTCTGACTCTCCCTCCCTCCTTCCTTCCCACCTTCCTTCTCGTTCCTCCAGCAACTGTAATTGACTTGAGGAGAGGCGGAGTCTGGGTCGGTCATATTATTACACTTAATGCTAATAAACTAGCACTAAAACCAGGTATGAATAAGGGCTATATTAAACGCAGCAACGTTTCCCAGGGCGTTGGTTGTTTACGCGTTTACTCCTGTTTGTTATTTACGTGTTTTTCCCCCTGTTTATTGTTATTTACTTATTCACCCCTGTTATTTTGTTAGTGACATGTTCACATATTTGTTATTCTGTTATTTATGTGGTCTTCCCTGTTTCTTCTGTTATTTATGTGTTCTTCCCTGTTTATTCTGTTATTTATGTGTTCTTCCCTGTTTCTTCTGTTATTTATGTGTTCTTCCCTGTTTCTTGTTATTTATGTGTTCTTCCCTGTTTATTCTGTTATTTATGTGTTCTTCCCTGTTTATTCTGTTATTTATGTGTTCTTCCCTGTTTATTCTGTTATTTATGTGTTCTTCCCTGTTTATTCTGTTTATTCAACTGTGTTTGTTCACCTTTTTTACTTGTTTACTAGTGTTTTTCTTTGTTCGTCTCTGTGTTATTTACCTCTTCAGCTGTGTGTTTTATTTGTCCAGCGGTGTTATTTACTTGTTCTCCAGTGTTATTGAACGTGTTCTACAGTGTTATTTGCTTGTTATACAGTGTTATTTTACGTGTTCATCAGTATTATTTTACTTGTTCTTTAGTGTTATTTAAATGTTTTTTAGTGTTATTTACTTGTTCTTTTACGTTTTTTTACTTGTTATTTATTGTTATTTAAATTTGTTTCAGTGTTATTTAGTTGTTCTTCAGTGTTATTTACCTGTTCTTCAGTGTCATTTACCTGTTCTTCAGTGTTATTTACCTGTTCTTCAGTGTCATTTACCTGTTCTTCAGTGTTATTTACCTGTTCTTCAGTGTTATTTACTTGTTCTTCAGTGTCATTTACCTGTTCTTCAGTGTTATTTACCTGTTCTTCAGTGTTATTTACTTGTTCTTCAGTGTCATTTACCTGTTCTTCAGTGTCATTTACTTGTTCTTCAGTGTCATTTACCTGTTCTTCAGTGTTATTTACCTGTTCTTCAGTGTCATTTACCTGTTCTTCAGTGTTATTTACCTGTTCTTCAGTGTCATTTACCTGTTCTTCAGTGTTATTTACTTGTTCTTCAGTGTCATTTACCTGTTCTTCAGTGTCATTTACTTGTTCTTCAGTGTCATTTACCTGTTCTTCAGTGTTATTTACCTGTTCTTCAGTGTCATTTACCTGTTCTTCAGTGTTATTTACCTGTTCTTCAGTGTCATTTACCTGTTCTTCAGTGTTATTTACCTGTTCTTCAGTGTCATTTACCTGTTCTTCAGTGTTATTTACTTGTTCTTCAGTGTCATTTACACGTAATTACGCTTTAATACTTGATTACATTTAATAACACGTGATTACCTTCCAACATGCGACAACAATCCGTGATTACTTTTTCTAACACCACATGATTACCTTAATGTATAATTACCTTTATTTTAACAACGTAAACCTCCACGAACTCTCAAGAACTCTGACGGAAGTCACACTTCCCCGGCTGCAACAGCCGACGCCCAAACCGCACTTTCGGTCGCCCCCTGAACCGTCTTCACGACTTCTGTACGTAAATAACTGCTCCGGAAATTCTTAAGCAGAGCAGAGGCTGGTCTTGGATTTTGTTTTTATTCGCCATTTTAAAGCAGGGAATAAATGAATTCGACAAAGACAGCAACAACAACAACAGCAAAAGCATGGAGTCCAATATCTGCATTCCTGTAACAGCAGTTGCAGAGAACCTTAAGATTTACTTCCCGGTGAAATATTTATATTGCAACAATGTATTTACAAAGGTTCACACTTATCCCAGTAACATAAAATATATTTACAGTCCCGTGTGCACTGTACATGCCGGTAAAATATTTACACAGTTCCACGTGCACAGTCCCACATTTACAGAGCCTCGCATGTATTGTACACCTCGGTGAGAAAACATTTACATAGCCTAGCATGTATTGTACACCCCGGTGAGAAAACATTTACAGAGCCTCGCATGTATTGTACACCCCGGTGAGAAAACATTTACAGAGCCTCGCATGTATTGTACACCCCGGTGAGAAAACATTTACAGAGCCTCGCATGTATTGTACACCCCGGTGAGAAAACATTTACAGAGCCTCGCATGTATTGTACACCCCGGTGAGAAAACATTTACAGAGCCTCGCATGTATTGTACACCCCGGTGAGAAAACATTTACAGAGCCTCGCATGTATTGTACACCCCGGTGAGAAAACATTTACAGAGCCTCGCATATACCGTACACCCTGGAAAAACGCTCACAAAACTCCACATCTGCGTCCCTCGGTGTTGCACCTGTTTAAAGAAGCAACAAATCCCGGTGTTTTTATCAGCATATACACGTTACTTAATATACGAGCAGAGAGACAGAAAAAAAAGTCACAGACTTTGGGAAATATTCGGGTTACGTTTTCATTAACTTTTGTTTTCTCAGTCAACAAACAGCGACGTGTTTCTAAATTATGTTTGACTTGGGTTCCAACAGTTTACTTCCCAGTTTCAATGTATTCATTTTTTCCCAGCACATAATGGACGTCTCTGTATAAGCACCAACAAGACAGTAACAACCAGCTGATATATATAATATATATATATATATATATATATATATATATATATATATATATATATATATATATATATATATATATATATATATATATATATACATGTCGTGCCGAATAGGCAGAACTTGCGATTTTGGCTTAAATAGCAACGCTCATCTTGCCATATAGGACAAGTGAAAATTTGTGTATGCAATAATTTCGCCAAAATCATTCTGAACCTAACGAAAAAAATATATTTCACTGTGTTTACTTAGTATTAAATTATTGTAAACGTATCTAAAATATATTTAGTTGGGTTAGGCTAAAATAAATTGTTCTTGTAATAATAAGGTTAGGTAAGTTTTCTAAGATTCTTTTGGTGCAAAATTATAAATTTTTACATTAACATTAATGAAAAAAATATATCTTTAAACGTATAAGAGAAAATTTCAGAAAGGACTTAATTTTACATGAGTTCTTGCTAATTGACCAGTTTTACATATTCGGCACGACATATATATATATATATATATATATATATATATATATATATATATATATATATATATATATATATATATATATATATATATATATAATATATATTTATATATTTATATATTATATATTTAATATATATATTATATATATATATATATGTCGTGCCGAATAGGCAGAACTTGCTATCTTGGCTTAAATAGCAACGCTCATCTTGCCATATAGGACAAGCAAAAATTTGTGTATGCAATAATTTCGCCAAAATCATTCTGAACCTAACGAAAAAAATGTATTTCACTGTGTTTGTTTAGTATTAAATTACTGTAAAGAAATCTAAAATATATTTAGTTGGGTTAGGCTAAAATAAATTGTTCTTGTTATAATAAGGTTAGGTAAGTTTTCTAAGATTCTTTTGGTGCAAAATTAAATTTTTTTACATTAACATCAATGAAAAAAATATATCTTTAAACGTATAAGAGAAAATTTTAGAAAGGACTTAATTTTAAATGAGTTCTTGCTAATTGACCAGTTTTACATATTCGGCACGACATATATATATATATATATATATATATATATATATATATATATATATATATATATATATATACATACATATACTACATAAATACATATGCTGTATGAGTGTATATATATGTGTGTGTGTATGCTTTTAATATAAACATGTGAATACAGATTCTTCATATAGCAAACAATAACCCTCTTTACCGTCACTCTCATATCAATACTTTTTACTCTCTTAATATTTATTTATAAGCCATAAATCGTACCCAACTAAATGAGTAACTTGGTCAGAGGTGTGGTGGTTGCCCGAGCAAAACCACACTGGCAGCCGCTGGTCGGTAAATCCGGAATGAATTTACAGATATTCTGCCAAATCGGTGAGAAATGTAGTGTATGTGTGTACATAAATTTGCATGAATAATCCTATCGACTCTGACGCACAAAAGGCTAAATCATAAGCTGGAAAGAAGACACTAATATATATATATATATATATATATATATATATATATATATATATATATATATATATATATATATATATATATATATATATATATATATATACATATATATATATATATATATATATATATATATATATATATATATGTTGTGCCGAATAGGTAGAACTTGCGATCTTGGCTTAAATAGCAACGTTCATCTTGCCATATAGGACAAGCGAAAATTTGTGTATGCAATAATTTCGCCAAAATCATTCTGAACCTAACAAAAAAAAATATATTTCACTGTGATTGTTTAGTATTAAATTACTGTAAACAAATCTAAAATATATTTAGTTGGGTTAGGCTAAAATAAATTGTTCTTGTTATAATAAGGTTAGGTAAGTTTTCTAAGATTCTTTTGGAGCAAAATTAAATTTTTTTACATTAACATTAATGAAAAAAATATATCTTTAAACGTATAAGAGAAAATTTTAGAAAGGACTTAATTTTAAATGAGTTCTTGTTAATTGACCAGTTTTACATATTCGGCACGACATATATATATATATATATATATATATATATATATATATATATATATATATATATATATATATATATATATATATATATATATATATATATAGAAAGAGAGAGAGAGAAAGAGGGAGAGAGAAAGAGAGAAAGGTGAAGGTGAAGTGTCAGGAAAAAAATATCGGGTGAATCCTGCAAAGGTTCTCGCTCGGTCACTCCTTGTCCTGAAAAACACAGATCCAGGAAATTAAGATAAAACCGGGAAAGGAGTACGACTGCACCATAATCAAAAGGAAATTTGATGGAAAATTTCGTAAACAGTACTTACACAAAAGTTAAAAACTAAACAAACTGGTTTTATAATAAGAATTTGACTGGAGATGATCCGGTGATATGACCAGAAAAAGACAGAGGGAAAATGAGTGAGGGAAAATGAGTGAGACGCAAAGCTAAACGGTGATGACATTCACAAAAAAAAAATGTCGGAAACAAACCCAGGAGACAACAAATCCAGCAGTCAACAAACCCAGGAGACAACAAACCCAGGAGAAAACAAACCCAGGAGACAACAAACCCAGGAGACAACAAACCCAGGAGACAAAAAACCAAGGAGACAACAAACCCACGAGACAACAAATCCAGGAGACAACAAACCCAGGAGACAACAAATCCAGGAGACAACAAACCCAGGAGACAAAAAACCAAGGAGATAACAAACCCAGGAGACAACAAACCCAGGAGACAACAAACCCAGGAGACAACAAACCCAGGAGACAACAAACCCAGGAGACAACAAATCCAGGAGACAACAAACCCAGGAGACAAAAAACCAAGGAGATAACAAACCCAGGAGACAACAAACCCAGGAGACAACAAACCCAGGAGACAACAAACCCAGGAGACAACAAACCCAGGAGACAACAAACCCAGGAGACCCTTAAAACATGTCCATGTGTACTAAGAGACAGAAGCCGTGCGTGGACCCAGACCCCAAGAACTGTAACAGGCCACTATCATTGCGACAAGTGGTAGAAATCTGGGCCGAAAGAGAATTATATACCGATATTCAAGAAGGAAGACCTAAACTACAGATCTGTATCACCGAGAAGTATAACATTAAATGTTTTAAATATTAAGAGGTTAAGAGAGAAGCTGTCTCTTCTGCTCTGGCTGAAAAATCTCATAATTTTACATCATGGAATGTGACAGAAGAAAAACATAGCTAGCTTTTGTTCCTACTTTGTAACCATCATACAGAATACAGAAACAGCACACTGTTCATATATCAGACTTTTGTAAATTAAGAAAATAAGTTATAACCGACCCAGAGGCTAATATCCCACTAAACTTTTCGTCAGAGAGAGAGAGAGAGAGAGAGAGAGAGAGAGAGAGAGAGAGAGAGAGAGAGAGAGAGAGAGAGAGAGAGAGAGAGAGAGAGAGAGAGAGAGAGAGAGAGAGAGAGAGAGATATGCTCCTCTTTGATTCATTAAGAAATATCTAAAGTCAGTCTTACCTAACTTTACCTAGCCGCCTCATTTGACCACCAGAAGATTTTTGACTCTACTGAGTCAAAGAAAAATGATCGCAAAAGTTGAAGAAGAAATTCGAGTCTGGACTTCCAGTTAACTAACACAAGCCATCCAGGCTAGTTTAACACTAGCCATCCAGGCTAGTTTAACACTAGCCATCCAGGCTAGTTTAACACTAGCCATCCAGGCTAGTTTAACACTAGCCATCGTGGCTAGTTTAACACTAGCCATCCTGGCTAGTTTAACACTAGCCATCCAGGCTAGTTTAACACTAGCCATCCAGGCTAGTTTAACACTAGCCATCCTGGCTAGTTTAACACTAGCCATCCAGGCTAGTTTAACACTAGCCATCCAGGCTAGTTTAACACTAGCCATCCTGGCTAGTTTAACACTAGCCATCCTGGCTAATTTAACACTAGCCATCCTGGCTAGTTTAACACTAGCCATCCAGGCTAGTTTAACACTAGCCATCCTGGCTAGTTTAACACTAGCCATCCAGGCTAGTTTAACACTAGCCATCCAGGCTAGTTTAACACTAGCCATCCAGGCTAGTTTAACACTAGCCATCCAGGCTAGTTTAACACTAGCCATCCAGGCTAGTTTAACACTAGCCATCCAGGCTAGTTTAACACTAGCCATCCAGGCTAGTTTAACACTAGCCATCAAGGCTAGTTTAACACTAGCCATCCAGGCTAGTTTAACACTAGCCATCCAGGCTAGTTTAACACTAGCCATCCAGGCTAGTTTAACACTAGCCATCCTGGCTAGTTTAACACTAGCCATCCAGGCTAGTTTAACACTAGCCATCCAGGCTAGTTTAACACTAGCCATCCAGGCTAGTTTAACACTAGCCATCCAGGCTAGTTTAACACTAGCCATCCAGGCTAGTTTAACACTAGCCATCCAGGCTAGTTTAACACTAGCCATCCAGGCTAGTTTAACACTAGCCATCAAGGCTAGTTTAACACTAGCCATCCAGGCTAGTTTAACACTAGCCATCCTGGCTAGTTTAACACTAGCCATCCAGGCTAGTTTAACACTAGCCATCCAGGCTAGTTTAACACTAGCCATCCTGGCTAGTTTAACACTAGCCATCCTGGCTAATTTAACACTAGCCATCCTGGCTAGTTTAACACTAGCCATCCAGGCTAATTTAACACTAGCCATCCAGGCTAGTTTAACACTAGCCATCCAGGCTAGTTTAACACTAGCCATCCTGGCTAGTTTAACACTAGCCATCCAGGCTAATTTAACACTAGCCATCCTGGCTAGTTTAACACTAGCCATCCAGGCTAATTTAACACTAGCCATCCAGGCTAGTTTAACACTAGCCATCCAGGCTAGTTTAACACTAGCCATCCTGGCTAGTTTAACACTAGCCATCCAGGCTAATTTAACACTAGCCATCCAGGCTAATTTAACACTAGCCATCCAGGCTAGTTTAACACTAGCCATCCTGGCTAGTTTAACACTAGCCATCCTGGCTAGTTTAACACTAGCCATCCAGGCTAATTTAACACTAGCCATCCAGGCTAGTTTAACACTAGCCATCCAGGCTAGTTTAACACTAGCCATCCAGGCTAGTTTAACACTAGCCATCCAGGCTAGTTTAACACTAGCCATCCAGGCTAGTTTAACACTAGCCATCCAGGCTAGTTTAACACTAGCCATCCAGGCTAGTTTAACACTAGCCATCCAGGCTAGTTTAACACTAGCCATCCAGGCTAGTTTAACACTAGCCGTCCAGGCTAGTTTAACACTAGCCATCCAGGCTAGTTTAACACTAGCCATCCAGGCTAGTTTAACACAAGCCATGCAGGCTAGTTTAACACAAGCCATGCAGGCTAGTTTAACACTAGCCATCCAGGCTAGTTTAACACTAGCCATCCAGGCTAGTTTAACACTAGCCATCCAGGCTAGTTTAACACTAGCCATCCTGGCTAGTTTAACACTAGCCATCCAGGCTAGTTTAACACTACCCATCCTGGCTAGTTTAACACTAGCCATCCAGGCTAATTTAACACTAGCCATCCAGGCTAATTTAACACTAGCCATCCAGGCTAGTTTAACACTAGCCATCCAGGCTAGTTTAACACAAGCCATGCAGGCTAGTTTAACACAAGCCATGCAGGCTAGTTTAACACTAGCCATCCAGGCTAGTTCAACACTAGCCATCCAGGCTAGTTTAACACTAGCCATCCAGGCTAGTTTAACACTAGCCATCCTGGCTAGTTTAACACTAGCCATCCAGGCTAGTTTAACACTAGCCATCCTGGCTAGTTTAACACTAGCCATCCAGGCTAATTTAACACTAGCCATCCAGGCTAATTTAACACTAGCCATCCAGGCTAGTTTAACACTAGCCATCCTGGCTAGTTTAACACTAGCCATCCTGGCTAGTTTAACACTAGCCATCCAGGCTAATTTAACACTAGCCATCCAGGCTAGTTTAACACTAGCCATCCAGGCTAGTTTAACACTAGCCTTCCAGGCTAGTTTAACACTAGCCATCCAGGCTAGTTTAACACTAGCCATCCAGGCTAGTTTAACACTAGCCATCCAGGCTAGTTTAACACTAGCCATCCAGGCTAGTTTAACACTAGCAATCCAGGCTAGATTAACACTAGCCATCCAGGCTAGTTTAACACTAGCCATCCAGGCTAGTTTAACACTAGCCATCCAGGCTAGTTTAACACAAGCCATGCAGGCTAGTTTAACACAAGCCATGCAGGCTAGTTTAACACTAGCCATCCAGGCTAGTTTAACACTAGCCATCCAGGCTAGCTTAACACTAGCCATCCAGGCTAGTTTAACACAAGCCATGCAGGCTAGTTTAACACAAGCCATGCAGGCTAGTTTAACACAAGCCATGCAGGCTAGTTTAACACTAGCCATCCAGGCTAGTTTAACACAACCCATGCAGGCTAGTTTAACACTAGCCATCCAGGCTAGTTTAACACAAGCCATGCAGGCTAGTTTAACACTAGCCATCCTGGCTAGTTTAACACTAGCCATCCAGGTTAGTTTAACACAGGCCATCCTGGCTAGTTTAACACTAGCCATCCTGGCTAGTTTAACACTAGCCATCCTGGCTAGTTTAACACTAGCCATCCAGGCTAGTTTAACACTAGCCATCCAGGCTAGTTTAACACTAGCCATCCAGGCTAGTTTAACACTAGCCATCCAGGCTAGTTTAACACTAGCCATCCAGGCTAGTTTAACACAAGCCATGCAGGCTAGTTTAACACAAGCCATGCAGGCTAGTTTAACACAAGCCATGCAGGCTAGTTTAACACTAGCCATCCAGGCTAGTTTAACACAAGCCATGCAGGCTAGTTTAACACTAGCCATCCTGGCTAGTTTAACACTAGCCATCCAGGCTAGTTTAACACTAGCCATCCAGGCTAGTTTAACACTAGCCATCCTGGCTAGTTTAACACTAGCCATCCTGGCTAGTTTAACACTAGCCATCCTGGCTAGTTTAACACTAGCCATCCAGGCTAGTTTAACACTAGCCATCCAGGCTAGTTTAACGCTAGCCATCCAGGCTAGTTTAACACTAGCCATCCAGGCTAGTTTAACACTAGCCATCCAGGCTAGTTTAACACATGTCATCCAGGCTAGTTTAACACTAGCCATCCAGTCTAGTTTAACACTAGCCATCCAGGCTAGTTTAACACATGTCATCCAGGCTAGTTTAACACTAGCCATCCAGGCTAGTTTAACACTAGCCATCCAGGCTAGTTTAATACTAGCCATCCAGGCTAGTTTAACACTAGCCATCCAGGCTAGTTTAACACTAGCCATCCAGGCTAGTTTAACACTAGCCATCCAGGCTAGTTTAACACTAGCCATCCAGGCTAGTTTAACACTAGCCATCCAGGCTAGTTTAACACATGTCATCCAGGCTAGTTTAACACTAGCCATCCAGGCTAGTTTAACACATGTCATCCAGGCTAGTTTAACACAAGCCATGCAGGCTAGTTTAACACAAGTCATCCTGGCTAGTTTAACACAAACCATCCAGGCTAGTTTAACACAAGTCATCCTGGCTAGTTTAACACAAGCCATCCTGGCTAGTTTAACACAAACCATCCAGGCTAGTTTAGCCCATGCTATCCAGGCTAGTTTAATACAAGCCATCCAGGCTAGTTTAACACAAGCCATCCAGGTTAATTTAACACAAGCCATCCTGGCTAGTTTAACACATGCCATCCTGCTAGTTTAACACAAACCATCCAGGCTAGTTTAACACAAGCCATCCTGGCTAGTTTAACACATGCCATCCTGCTAGTTTAACACAAACCATCCAGGCTAGTTTAACACAAGCCATCCAGGCTAGTTTAACACAAGCTATCCTGGCTAGTTTAACAAAAGCCATCTAGATTAGTTCTAAGATTGTAACATGAATAATGGCTTTATCTAGGAAACGCCAAAACCTTCCATTACTTAATACGTGCACACACACAGATATGCAGATTATATATATATATATATATATATATATATATATATATATATATATATATATATATATATATATATATATATATATATATATATATATATATATATATATATATATAAGGAAATAATACGTCTTCCACTGACTCGAATATAAAAGGTCTACATCCCAATGTTTATGGTTTAAATTTATGAAGTTTATTACCAGCATAGCTACAGTTACTACCACCACTACGACCACCACCACTACGACTACCATCACTACGACCACCATCACTACGACCACCACCACTATTACGAGATATGGCCTGCACATCTTGCCGTAATGCGATTATCACTTGGAAACAAAGAAAAGACAGCAAAGAATAACTGAATTATACTTCACCAAAACAAGTTGGTATTTACAGTGTGTTGTAGCCTATGTACGGTATTTGCACTATGTACAATGAGGCTAATGCAAGCACAAGGCACGGTGAACCGTGACAACCAGCAGGGAAGACAAGTCTGCCAAAGTTGTGTCACAAGTGTACCACATCGCTTCACGACTTTGGTTGTCCTCCTTTTTGACTGGCTGGTTGAACCAAGGTACTGGTATAACGACGGTGCCTCTTTGATTGTTAATCCCTTAGCACTTGGTTCGCTGGTCGGGAGGCAGCCTATATGGGTGTGTGACATACGCTGAATAAAATGTAACTTACTGTTAGCATGCCACAACCACCACCACTGTTACCACCACCACTGTTACTACCACCACCACTGTTACCACCATCACTGTTACCACCTCTACCACCACTACCAGCACTACCATTATCACAGCACCACCATTACCACCAGCACCACCACCACCACCACCACTACCACCATCATTACGACCACCACCATCACCACCACCATCATTACCACCACCACTATCACCACCACCACCATTACCACCACCACCATTAACACCACCACCACCACTACCACTATCACCACTACCACCACCGCCACCATCACCACCAGCACCACTATTACCACCACCACCTGACAAGTTCACACATACTGAACCTACAACGGCTTCAACTCTAAACACAGACTTTCACTACACAATAAATGTCATTCGCGACTTTTAAAAACTCATTAAAACACCAGGCATTATCTAAGCTAGACTTGCAATTGCCCCCATCCTACCGGCCAATGGTCAATGATTCTTTAACTAGCGGTAGTTAGCCACCGTTTTGGGAGGCAGAATCTCCGGTAATCCACTGAACTAATAGACTCTCACCCACGCTGATTAATATTCACTGCAATCTGGAAAAAGGCAATGTCCTGAAATATTGAAGAGCGAACAGCGCTCCACACACACGCCAAAAAAAATGACTCAGTACAAATGTCCATTTTGATACTTTTTCCAAATGAAAATATCAAAATTACTTAAAATTGAAGTAACTATAGACGCAAAATGTGTGTGTGTAAGGGCTGTAAGCGGCTTAATGTTCCCATGCATTATCCTAGTGGAAAACTGGTCTTCCAGTTTCTTCCGGCCATCCAGGGAAAAAGGGAAGGAGATAGCAAGAAGTGGGAGATATTGCAAGACTAACGAACAGAAGCGGCGATATTGAGGAGAGATAATGGAAGACTAACGCACAGAGGAAATACTGTGGAAAGATACTGTGAGAATAAGGAACAGAGGAGAGATACTGGGAGACTAGCGTACAGAGGAGGTATTGAGGAGAGATACTGGGAGACTAGCGTACAGATTAAATATTGAGGAGAGATACTGGGAGACTAGCGTACAGATTAAATATTGAGGAGAGATACTGGGAGACTAGCGTACAGAGGAGGTATTGAGAAGAGATACTGGGAGACTAGCGTACAGATTAAATATTGAGGAGAGATACTGGGAGACTAGCGTACAGAGGAGACACTGAGGAGGGATACTGGGAGACCCTGGACTATCCCACACATGTTGGGTCCTCCTGGCCACACTCTGAGCCAGCCCACACATGCTGGGTTCTCCTGCCCACACCCTGGACCAGCCCACACATGATGGGTCCTCCTGTCCACACCCTGGACCAGCCCACCCATGATGGGTCCTCCTGTCCACACCCTGGACCAGCCCACACATGATGGGTCCTCCTGTCCACACCCTGGACCAGCCCACACATGATGGGTCCTCCTGTCCACACCCTGGACCAGCCCACACATGATGGGTCCTCCTGTCCACACCCTGGACCAGCCAAGACATGATGGGTCCTCCTGTCCACACCCTGGACCAGCCCACACATGATGGGTCCTCCTGTCCACACCCTGGACCAGCCCACACATGATGGGTCCTCCTGTCCACACCCTGGACCAGCCCACACATGATGGGTCCTCCTGTCCACACCCTGGACCAGCCCACACATGATGGGTCCTCCTGTCCACACCCTGGACCAGCCAAGACATGATGGGTCCTCCTGTCCACACCCTGGACCAGCCCACACATGATGGGTCCTCCTGTCCACACCCTGGACCAGCCCACACATGATGGGTCCTCCTGTCCACACCCTGGACCAGCCCACACATGATGGGTCCTCCTGTCCACACCCTGGACCAGCCCACACATGCTGGGTCCTCCTGTCCACACCCTGGACCAGCCCACACATGCTGGGTCCTCCTCCCCACACCCTGGACCAGCCCACACATGATGGGTCCTCCTGTCCACACCCTGGACCAGCACACACATGCTGGGTCCTCCTGCCCACACCCTGGACCAGCCCATACATGATGGGTCCTCCTCCCCACACCCTGGACCAGCACACACATGCTGGGTCCTCCTGCCCACACCCTGGACCAGCCCATACATGATGGGTCCTCCTCCCCACACCCTGGACCAGCCCACACATGCTGGGTCCTCCTCTCCACACCCTGGACCAGCCCACACATGCTGGATCCTCCTCCCCACACCCTGGACCAGCCCACACATGCTGGGTCCTCCTCCCCACACCCTGGACCAGCCCACACATGATGGGTCCTCCTCCCCACAACCTGGACCAGCCCACACATGCTGGATCCTCCTCCCCACACCCTGGACCAGCCCACACATGCTGGGTCCTCCTCCCCACACCCTGGACCAGCCCACACATGATGGGTCCTCCTCCCCACAACCTGGACCAGCCCACACATGCTGGATCCTCCTCCCCACACCCTGGACCAGCCCACACATGATGGGTCCTCCTCCCCACAACCTGGACCAGCCCACACATGCTGGATCCTCCTCCCCACACCCTGGACCAGCCCACACATGCTGGGTCCTCCTCCCCACACCCTGGACCAGCCCACACATGATGGGTCCTCCTCCCCACAACCTGGACCAGCCCACACATGCTGGATCCTCCTCCCCACACCCTGGACCAGCCCACACATGCTGGGTCCTCCTCCCCACACCCTGGACCAGCCCACACATGATGGGTCCTCCTCCCCACAACCTGGACCAGCCCACACATGCTGGATCCTCCTCCCCACACCCTGGACCAGCCCACACATGATGGGTCCTCCTCCCCACAACCTGGACCAGCCCACACATGCTGGATCCTCCTCCCCACACCCTGGACCAGCCCACACATGATGGGTCCTCCTCCCCACAACCTGGACCAGCCCGCACATGCTGGGTCCTCCTCCCCACACCCTGGACCAGCCCACACAACATACATATTATTCTCATACTAATAATACCACAATAATATAAACTTGTATATCATGTAATCCTGCACAATGACACTAATTCTTCATCAGTATTAAGCAGTCATTTTCTATCTTATATTTTTATATATAAGACTCAGAACATGACATACTAGCTTGGTAATAATCAGTCTTGTCATTTAGCCCTAGTGAGGTGCACTTCTGATAGCGTTGTTCGTCCATTATAACCCCGGGTATGCCGTGCTTAGTAACAAGTATTAAAAATGTAATCGATGTAATCAGAATTTACTGTTGATAATGAGGAACATTGTATAAAGTAATAATCATTGAAGTGGATATGAGTCTCGGCTATCGCAATTCTGATATATATATATATATATATATATATATATATATATATATATATATATATATATATATATATATATATATATACAAGTAAATAAATAATTCAGCGCTAAACCCAAGCGTAAGACATGGTGGAGGCTCGATCCTCCGTCTGGTAAGCTAGAGACAGATGCTCTTCTTATCTGTAATCACGTAGCTGAGGTTAAAGACAAAGGAAGCTGCAAGACTCAAACTAGCGGTGAACGATGCAATACGGGAGGAATCTTACACCTGACCGAAGAACTGTGACGAGAGGAATATTGACTCCTTCCTGTGATCAAGTGAATATTAAATTCTAAATCCTTAGAGTAAACATTATCACTCAAATTCTAACTTCCGCGAAGCTTTTATTAATGGGAATGATCAAGAAAATCTCGATTTTAAAACATTTATTCAAAATTTATAACCAGATACTCAAAGAGTTGATCTTAATACTATTTTTTTTAGGCAGAGTGATCAGATAGGCCAAACTTTGTTAGAATATATAGTTAAATTTATAGTTAATTTATAGTTAAATTCACGAGAATAAATAAAATATAAAAAAAATCGCAAAATCTAGCATTCTAACCAAATAGCAAGAACTCAATTAAAATTAAGTTCCTTTGACTCATCTGAGTCAAAGTGACTTAGTGGAGGCAGGAACCATACATAGTTATAAGACGAGAAATAATAAAGTTCAGGGAGCAGGGAGAGAGAGGACTTAGTAGCAACCAGTGAAGAGACCGGGCCAGGAGCTATGACTCGACCTCTGCAACTGCAAATGGGTGAGTACACACATACCCACCCACCCACACACACACACACACACACACACATACCCACCCACACACACACACACACACACACACACACACACACACACACACACACACACACACACACACACACACACACACACACACACATATACACACACACACACACACACACACACACACACACACACACACACATACACACACACCCACACACACACACACACACCCACACACACACACACACACACACCCACACACACACACACACACATATACACACACACACACACACACACACACACACACACACACACACACACACATACACACACACCACACACACACACACACACACACACACACACACACACACACACACACACATACACACACACACACACACACACACACACACACACACACACACACACACACACATACACACACACCCACACACACACACACACACACACACACACACACACACACACATACACACACACCCACACACACACACACACACACACCCACACACACACACACACACACACACACACACACACACACACACACACAAACACACACACACACACATACACACACACACCACACACACACACACACACACACACACACACACACACACACACACACACACACACACACACACACACACACACACACACACACACACACACACATACACACACACCCACACACACACACACACACACACACACACACACACACACACACACACACACACACACACACACACACACACACACACACACACACACACACATACCCACACACACACACACACACACACACACACACACACACACACACACACACACACACACACACACACACACACACACACACACACACACACACACACACACACACACACATACACACACACCCACACACACACACACACACACACACACACACACACACACACACACACACACACACACACACACACACACACACATACACACACACAGACACACACACCCCCACACACACACACACACACACACACACACACACACACACACACACACACACACACACACACACACACACACACACACACACACACACACACAAGGAAATCGATTGGGAGAACTTGGAGCCACATGGGGGCCAAGACACATGGAGAGCTAAGATAATAGAGGTGGTACTGGAAAACTTCATGTACCAATACGTAAGGGACACTACAAGAGAGAGAGAGAGGAGAGGATGAACCAGCAAAACTGGAGTAGTGCAGATATTGAGGACATCACATACGAAAGACCCCTTGGGGCCAGCGATCATGTGGTTTTAAGCTTCGAATACACAGTAGAGCTACAAGTGGAGGGGGAAGCAGGAAGGCCAGGGCGAATGAAGCCGAACTACAAGAAAGGGGACTACACGGGAATGAGGAACTTCCTGAACTGGGATCAGTGGGACAGAGAACTGGCAGGGAAGCCAGTTAATGAGATGATGGAATATGTAACAACCATGTGCAAGGACGCTGAGGAGAGGTTTGTACCTAAGGGTAACAGGAATAATGAAAATGCCAGGATGAGCCCATGGTTCACCCAAAGGTGCAGGGAGGCAAAAACCAAATGTGCTAGGGAATGGAAGAAATATAGAAGGCAAAGGACCCAGGAGAATAAGGAGAGCAGTTGTAGAGCCAGAAATGAATATGCACAGATAAGAAAGGAGGCCCAACGACAATATGAAAACGACATAGCAGCGAAAGTCAAATCTGAATCAGAGTTGTTATACAGCTACATCAGGAGGAAAACAACAGTCAAGGACCAGGTAATCAGGCTAAGGAAGGAAGGAGGAGAGACAACAAGAAATGACCGTGAAGTATGTGAGGAACTCAACAAGAGATTCAAAGAAGTGTTCACAGAGGAGACAGAAGGGGCTCCAGAAAGACGGAAAGGTGGGGTACACCACCAAGTGCTGGACACAGTACACACAACCGAGGAAGAAGTGAAGAGGCTTCTGAGTGAGCTAGATACCTCAAAGGCAATGGGGCCGGATAACATCTCTCCATGGGTCCTGAGAGAGGGAGCAGAGGCCCTATGTGTACCCATAACAACAATATTCAATACATCTATCGAAACAGGGAGATTGCCTGAGGCATGGAAGACAGCAAATGTAGTCCCAATCTTTAAAAAAGGAGACAGACATGAAGCACTAAACTCAAGACCAGTGTCACTGACAATTATAGTATGCAAAGACATGGAGAAGATTATCAGAAGAGTGGTGGAACACCTAGAAAGGAATGATCTCATCAACAGCAGCCAACATGGTTTCAGGGACGGGAAATCCTGTGTCACAAACCTACTGGAGTTCTATGACATGGTGACAGCAGTAAGACAAGAGAGAGAGGGGTGGGTGGATTGCATTTTCTTGGACTGCAAGAAGGCGTTTGACACAGTTCCACTCAAGATATTAGTGCAAAAACTGGAGGACCAAGCAGGGATAACAGGGAAGGCACTAGAATTGATTAGGGAATACTTGTCAGGAAGACAGCAGCGAGTCATGGTACGTGACGAGGTGTCAGAGAGGGCACCTGTGACCAGCGGGGTCCCACAGGGGTCAGTCCTAGGACCAGTGCTGTTTCTGGTATTTGTGAACGTCATGACGGAAGGAATAGACTCCGAAGTGTCCCTGTTTGCAGATGACGTGAAGTTAATGAGAAGAATTCATTCGATCGAAGACCAGGCAGAACTACAAAAGGATCTGGACAGGCTGCAGACCTGGTCCAGCAATTGGCTCCTGGAGTTCAACCCCACCAAGTGCAAAGTCATGAAGATTGGGGAAGGGCAAAGAAGACCGCAGACGGAATACAGTCTAGGGGCCAGAGACTACAAACCTCACTCAAGGAAGATCTTGGGGTGAGTATAACACCAGGCACATCTCCTGAAGCGCACATCAACCAAATAACAGCTGCAGCATATGGGCGCCTAGCAAACCTCAGAACAGCATTCCGACATCTTAATAAGGAATCATTCAGGACCCTGTACACCGTGTACGTTAGGCCCATATTGGAGTATGCGGCACCAGTTTGGAACCCACACCTAGCCAAGCACGTAAAGAAACTAGAGAAAGTGCAAAGGTTTGCAACAAGACTAGTCCCAGAGCTAAGAGGTATGTCCTACGAGGAGAGGTTAAGGGAAATCAACCTGACGACACTGGAGGACAGGAGAGATAGGGGGGACATGATAACGACATACAAAATACTGAGAGGAATTGACAAGGTGGACAAAAACAGGATGTTCCAGAGACTGGACACAGCAACAAGGGGACACAATTGGAAGTTGAAGACACAGATGAATCACAGGGATGTTAGGAAGTATTTCTTCAGCCACAAAGTACTCAGGAAGTGGAATAGTTTGGGAAGCGATGTAGTGGAGGCAGGATCCATACACAGCTTTAAGCAGAGGTATGATAAAGCTCACGGTTCAGGGAGAGTGACCTAGTAGCGACCAATGAAGAGGCGAGGCCAGGAGCTTGGACTCAACCCCTGCAACCTCAACTAGGTGAGTACACACATCACATAAACAAAAATGCGCCCTTAATACTCTGTTTCATACTGATAAAATTTATTCATTTTATTAATATACTCAAAGGTTTGCGAGTCAAAAATAATTACAAATAAACTTAATGAAACGAGAAACTGCAAATTACAGAATATACAAGTTGCGTTTAAACGTCACAAAATCTCTCCACGCGCGAGGAATATTTCAACGTCAAACATCTCCATGGCAATTAATTACTCGTTTGATAAACACAGAATTCCATTTGAGTATTGAAGCGTTCAACGAGGACAGCTGATGATAGTTAAGCCTCGTTAAAAGTCAACCAACACAAGTTCACCTCGGCGAAATTAATACAAAATGATACAACAAAAGTTAAAAATAAAAACAGACGAAGCTATACCTAATAAAATGAACGTTAATATTATTTTATGAGACGTGAAGGCTCGATCCTCCGTCTGCCGACTCCGACGTCTGTAGGTGTTGACGTTACTGAAGATAGAGCGGAGGAGAGAAGACTTACGGAAAAGAGACGGAAGTTCTCCAAGACGCTATTAAACAACCTCTAGATATCATCTACAATTTCCTGCTCACATCGCGGGTTATTAATTGATCCAGTATTCAAAGTTAAAATAACTAAGGGACTCTTAGATATACCGAGTCACTTCCTAGGAAGACTCGGTATATCTAAGATGAGATGGGGCTCGCCTGAGGTCAAAAGACTTGAATATATATATCACTTCCTAGGAAGACTCGGTATATCTAAGATGAGATGGGGCTCGCCTGAGGTCAAAAGACTTGAATATATATATATGTAAATGTATACATATGCGTGTTTATGTGTGTATATGTATATGTAGTAGATAATTTATATAAGTTTACTGTAATTTAAAAATAAACACAATTAAATATATATTTTTCGTTCGATTCAGAATGATTTTTGCGAAATTATTGTATACACAAATTTTTGCTTGCGTTATTCGGCAAGAAGTGAGTTGCTATTTAAGCCAAAATCGTAAGTTTTACTTATTCGGCACGGAGGCTGGCATGCAAGACACAATGAGGTCAACGACATCATTAAGAGAACCCTTGCTTCAGCTGGATGCCCAGCCGAGAGGGAGCCACGATCACTAGCAGCCAACAATACCCAAAACTCAGCAAACTGCCCCGACGGGATCACCATCTATCCGTGGTAGAATGGCAAGCAATTAGCATGGGACTATACCTGTGTGTCCACACTGGCTGACACCTACATCCATCACAGTGTTGGGCGACAGGGAGGAGCTGCTGACCACAGGGAGGAGTACAAGATCAGTAAGTACAGGGACATAAGCCAACAGTATAAATTTGTCCCAGTGAGATCAGAGACCTTGGGATCATGGGGAAAAATGCCACACGTTTCCTTAAAGAATTGGGTTCCAGACTCATCGACACCACCAGGGACCCAAGGGCAGCCGCTTTCATGTTCCAGCGCCTCAGCGTAGCCATCCAGAGGGGAAATGCTTGCTGCATACTTGGCTCACGTCCAGCCTCGGAGGAGCTGGAGGAAATTCATGATCTTTGATACATTGTGCCATTGTATTCATGTTTGTTTTTCTGTAAATGTATTCTGTTTATTAATAAATGTTCACATAGTATATAAAATATATAGGGGATGGCAGGAGAAGAAAATATTCAAACAGCTCCGGGGAGAACCTTGAGTTTTTACTGAGGTACGTTTATTGTCTTCTCTGAGGATGAGGGTCCCCATTCCAGCTATAGAGGTGGTACTTCCCTACATTGTTTATATATATATATATATATATATATATATATATATATATATATATATATATATATATATATATATATATATATATATATATATATATATGCAAGGAATTCGCGAGAGCATGCGAAATATACACAAACACTGATCTCTGGCTGAAGGAGACTCGAACCTACGAACCTTAGGACAAGGTACGCAGTGGTTTACCAATCTACCCACACTGGACAATACCTTGGCGTGTAGCATGCGCTACACGTTTGATCCAAGGCAGCCAGCTTTCAGGGAGAAGGCTTACAGCTTTTCATCTCATCCCCTGCATGCATCAGCCTTACTAGAGATTTGAACAATGCAAGGAATTCGTGAGAGCATGCGAAATATACACAAACACTGATCTCTGGCTGAAGGAGACTCGAACCTACGAACCTTAGGAGATCAGTGTTTGTATATATATATAAATATATATATATATATATATATATATATATATATATATATATATATATATATATATATATATATATATATATATATATATATATATAATGGTTCACGGAAGGAAGTTCGCTGCAGTTTTTAGCAAGTGTGGCTGAGAGAGATATTAGCTAGCATGGGGCGGCGATTAACAGGATCAGATAGTTTGCAACAGCACTTAGCTTGCTAGCAAGAGCCGCTAGCTAGCTTTCAGAATGCGCTAGCTAGCTAGCAAGCCCAAGTAGTTAGCATGATCAGTTTCCTAACAACTGCTGCACGTATGAGAGGTCTCTCACCAGGTACAAGGGAATAAACTGGCACCTGAAATTCGTCGTTGCAAATGAAACTGACAGGTGTGTGAAGGGGCTTGGATCACCCAGCAAGCACAGTGAGTAAGTTTATTCAGGTATACACAAATACAGTTACATAGATTATCATACATAGCAACGTATGTGTAGAGAACCTAGGATAACCCATTTGGGGAGTATTTAACTTGCTGTTGGAGTGAGAGCTGGATAATATCTCTCTAGGAACACCGGTGTGTCGGATTTGAGTTCTGGAGGCGGGGAGTACGGTGTTTGCACCTGTGGGAACTGACGGGAAGGACGGAGGTGTGACGGAAGGGGGAGAGACATTCTGCTTTTCACTGTTACAGTGAAAAGAAGTGAGAAGAAGAAGAATAAGTAGAAAAAGAAGAGAGAAGCAGCACCAGTAATAACATTAATAATAATAAAATAATAATAATAATAATAATAATAATAATAATAATAATAATAATAATAATAATAATAATAATAATAATGAGACAGGATCTCGTTACAAAATCGATGGATACTTTGACAGGAATTACCACACATAAATTATTATGAACCATTAAATAATTCACACGAAATGAAAAACCAAACACAATGCATAAATGGCAGGTTATGGCACTGCTGCTGCACCCTTGTCCAGGAACAACAGTAAGGATTGCGGTATTTTTTCCATCCTCGAAGAACGCGACTTTTTAATGGATTGTCCTGAGCCTCCGTCACCCCACTTAGCGGCGACTCTCCTAAATATAAGTTGAAAACAAGGTGGCTGTCCGTCTCATCGTCTCCCAGTTTACATTCTTCAGTGACACATGGTTCGTAACTTGGCTTTTATTTATTACTGAGACCCAGCACTTGCGGTTCTTTAATTTGTGGCTAAATTAATTAGTGGCTAAATCCCCCTCTCTAATGACGTGGTTCGTCTGGGAGTTTATTTTTCTTTTCTAAGAGCTGATATTCTACTTCACTTCAGAGTTCAACTCAATTTCGGATGATATTTGTGCAGCACTGGTGCTGAGGGACTGATTACCTCAAACTTCTCCTCTTTCCCCACCGTTCTTCTCTGTATTGGACTGATAAAGCTACTGTGCAGCTAAATGTTTCCTCAATACTCTCAGATGCTTCACAGATATTTCATTCTTCAGCTTGTCCATTTTCTTAACTATTTATCACACCTATTTATCACCCCTATTTCAGATACACAGGTTGCCAGTGTTGTTGTGATACTCGGTGGAAATCATATTTTTAACAGTTGACGGACCCTGAAATAAGAGCAGTTCCACATAGCTGTACATTGATGATTCCTGCAAGTAAAGACTTGCCAAAACAATAGATAAGAAACTGAACCCCCATTCTACAAATGGGCAATGATAGGAACATTGCCTTATTAAGCTCTATACTGTCTCAGCTCACAGACTACTGATCTCAAAGCTTAATCGACTCTTTTGTTTACCCTTTGGCCAGACTTTTTAGAAAGTATTTTCAATGGCAGGACTTTCCTTAGAAGCGTTGTTAGGAAGGCGAGTTTTGACTCGTGAGTGACCCACGGAGTATAGCATCATCTGTAGTCGTAGTCAAGAATATTATCTAAAAAATAGTTAAGGAATAAGATACTTGAGCAACACATTTCGCCAGCCAGTGGCTTCCTTGTTCCAATACAGAGAAAAACGGTGCTGGATTGAAGAATCCACTGGCTGGCCAAACGTTTTCTCCGTAAATATTCCCAGGCGTTGCGCAAGTGTCGTATGCTTCAGCTTGTCGGGTTTGTAAACAATTCACATCGCATGATAAATAGTTGCTTTAACACGTTATAAGGTGAGCAGAGTTATCATACACTTGCACCACCAAGAGAGGCAAGTGTACACATTCATGCCCCATAAGTGATGGTTCGTCGGTTAATTAGTTTTGAAACCTATCACACGAGGGCCATTAAGCTGCTTGGTAACCTTCTCGCCATCATTCATTAAATACTTTAATCTCTGAGATAAGAATTAGGTAAACTCACTCAGTGTACGCACACACACACACACACACACACACACACACACACACACACCTCTGTGTATATATATATTGCCCACAAGTGATAACAAGAGCAATTTTAACTTACCTCAAGACTGCTCACTCATCACAGTGCCGCGGCCTTTTTTGTTAATTTACTTATTCGTGGTTAAATACGTTTTCATAACGTATGTTTAACCTAACTTCGTTAATTTTGAGTTTAACGGCGCGTTTGGACCTTCATGATAGCCTATTACGTAAATTTTGGGAAGACTCATCAACTTGTCGGTATTCTATTCCAAATGATCATAGTTGTCTATAAAGTTTCGACACTTACCTGACTCGAACGTAAGAGTCCACCATTTTGCCAGTCAAATACTCTCTTTTCGTTCACTAGCCATTGTGTAACAAAGCCAAGGAAAAAACAGACACAAGTGCAGTATATTGCAATCTTTTATTGACTACGATTCGCCCACACAGTGGGATTCATCGTATGTCTTATTCATCGTTTCCTGTCGGAGTCAATAGTATTTGTACAAATGTAATATGCAGTTATTATTTAGTACACATCCGAAGCTACATTCAGTTTAATTCTATTTGTTCCTTATATAATCGCTTCAAGGAGATACATTGAGAGGGGTTTCGTTCTATTATATACACAGAGTTTACATTAATTTTTATTTTAGGGATTAAAATGTTCCTGGCTCGTTGTGAACAGGTTACTGGTGGGCAGTAAATACCAGTTTTAACTTACATAAAATGTGACAGATCAGCCACCTAATCTCAGTCAGTTATTACCAGAAGCTGAACAGTTACATTAAATTAGGCCTGTCTTTTCCCTAATCTTGCTCCTATATATCTGAAAGAAACCATTAGGCTTGATCTTTCATTCCATTGCAATATTGATATCATATTCTTGTTTGTCTTTCTTTATTCGTTTTTATACTTTTCTCTTAATCTGAATATATTGTTCAGTAAGGTGACCCTCGCCTCTGTTGATCAGTCTGTAAATGTATCTCTTTTCATCCATGACACGTTTGAGTCATTGTTTATCCATTTAGGATTATTCTATTTAATCTTAATTTTCTGTTAGGAATATATACAACTTAGCCAGCTTGTACAGTACTTTGGAGCGTGTTATATTGGCTACAGTCATCACGTTCTATCCGGTCTCCCACGTGACAGTCCTCAATCAGGTCACAACAGTCTACAATTCTTAAGTAATCCTAAGCCAAATATAATCTGCAGCACCATAACTGGGGACCGCAAGTTTGTTATTGTTATTCAGGTAATTTTATGACATTAAAACCAAGTGATCTGTGACCACTTTCTCCAAGTTTTTCATTAACTTTAAAATTATCTTTCAGAGAGGTATCATATATAAAGGTTATAAATGACCATAATTTTTAAAGGGGTGGACCGGTAAGCCAGCGGAAGGCCTCGGTCAGATGACCAAAAGCTCCAAAGGCGGGTCATCATCTGACTAAGACCCGCGTCAGGAAACATTTGTCCTGTTTCCTGACGAACCTTACCTAACCTAACCTTTCAGAGAATTTTTGTTTGCCAGAACCTAGTCTAGGTTATTTCCTCTAGTTGGTTCTGACACAAACTGCTTTAAAAAGGAGTTGTGGAGCATTTCAGCAGTCACTAGACTCTAGATTACCTGTCTAATTGCTACAATAAATTTGACTAAAGTTAAAATCTTCCATTAAAACTATTTGTTTTTAAAAATTTCTAGATGCCTCAGCAGTTTCATCTCAGAGAAGTTTACGGTGGTCACTTTTTAGGTTTGGTCTGTAGAACACTCCTAAGATTAGTGTGAAGGCTTACTCAGCCCTGTAACAACTACAGTATTACCAAGGCTGGCTCCTCCTCAGGAAAATTTATGAATAGAAAAAGAAATAATAACAGACAAACAAACACTTTATTATATAGAAATTTAAAATATAAAACACTTAAATATGAAATATTAATCCTACATTAAAGAAAATGAAAAATGAAAAATATAAATGATAACTTAATTCGACGCTAATATATATAGGGGTGTCTGGTGTTGGTGACACTGTGTTGTTGAAATCGTAGCCGTTGCTGATGATGGGGGATGGGGGTCGCAGGTGTTGGTTACGACCCACTGGCTAGTTCTTCACAGTAGATAGAGCCTTGAGTATTCTATCCCGATGACAGGAAAGCAGGTTCTTTACCGCTGCAATGATGTGGGGTTACGTCCTGCAATTTCCTACAGGTGAGCAGGTAATTAAATCCAAAATGGGGAAGTCTCTGGACGTTAGTCCTTCTCCATCATTTCTTCTCGTTGATTGACAGGTGACCCTCTTTGTCATCCAAGCTGGAAAGATAGACAGGTTACCCACTGCTTAAGAAATCACTCTCCATGGTAAGTACAATACCCAAAAGATGTGGTGATTATTACAACAGTCAACCTAGAGCAAGACTGAAAGGACTAAGTTTATTATTGGTCAAAAGTGAAGCTTTTAACCAATAAATCCACTAGAATACAAGGCAGGCATGTACTTACAGTAGTGTTGGGAGCTGTGAGTCGAGTGATTTTCTGTTTGACCAGAGCCCCACACGTCACCTTTCGGGGGGGGGAGAAGAGGGAGGGGGAGGGATAGTGGGAGCTAGACTGACCCTACGTTAACAAGCAGCCGGCAATCAAACTATCACTTTAGGGGTGGGGGAGAAAAGGCGGGAGCTTGACTTACCCTACCTTAACAAGTAGCAGGCAATGAAACTATTGTTACTGTATACTCCCTCTCTATTCCTATCTATTGAACTTTTCCCTCATAATTAGACTTTCATGGACTTCGAGAAAATGCAGCCAAACAGTTCCGTGTCTGTCCCTTCCATCTTAACTCGACTCACGAAATCGTAATGACACGATTGCAAACAAACCATACCATGGGGCGGGGTTAAAACCCGCGTTAGCCCAATGGCTAACGCGGCGGTCTGGAGTTTTGAGACTCTCTGATCGCGGGTTCTAACCCCGCCCGTGGTATGGTTTCCTTCCATCTGAATATCGTTTCTAATGACACAATTTAATTTTTACCCTAACTTGCATAACAACTCCACTCCCTTTCCTGTTGACTATCAACGTGGAATAATTTATACCCAATGTACGTAAAATTCAGCTGGCATTTCTGTTCTTCAGATTAAATGATTAAATGTGTTTCTTGCACAAGCAGTTAACCTAAGTTCATCTATTTAACTTCTTGCACTCTTGTTATATATATAATAGATTCCAAGGAAGGTTTCGCCTCGCTTTTCTTCCCTGTCTCGTTTTGCTTGCAGACCAATTTTCCAGTCTTCTGTTATATGCTATCACATTTTCTGAATGCTTGATAAACATGTCTCGGGAATTTCGGCTCTCTTCGCCTTTTGTACTGAAATCCCTTTGTTTTCCTCCGACACACTTCTATCTTCTAACAGTTTATAGTCTTAGACTATTTAGCAGCTCCATCGACTAACCTGGTTAATGCTGTTACCCCTGCATTAAAAAGATGCAACTCATCCATTACATACACATCATGTCTACCGTAGATGTTATTCCAGTTATCAATGAATGGAATTCCAGGTTTCATGGAGTACTCTGTCTAGCCAGCAATTCACCTTAATTACTCTAGACATTCATCGTCCACTCGTCTTTTGGGTAAAATGCTACATATGATCGGGATACATTCCTTTGACCTAATGAGATCAATAGCTTCCTTGTAATTGGCCAGCAACGCTTGTTTCCAACATTACCCCCGGCACTATGGCAAATAAGAGGTTCTCATTACCTGACATGATGCTATCTTACATATTGACTCCATCACCATCATCTGCCCAAGGGAAACACACCCTCTGTCTTGCCTTCTTATCTCTATTAGAGAAAGTTCTATCCATTCTACTGAATCTGAGAATCTCTAACAAGAATATCCTTTTTCTTATATGTTGAGGCATTTGTCCCACACGTCTCTTTATACACAATTGCTTACTGGTTCTGGTTCTCTAACCCTGATTCATGGGTTTAGAGCTTCTCCATCCTCCTAACAATTCTAGAAGCCACTTTCCATTCGTTATATACAAAATGTTTCCCTTCGTTTCTGCCAGTCATCTCACATTCCGTGTTGCGATCCATCCTTGAGAACAGTCCTCGATGAAGCACTGACTTATCATGGTTTATCATGGGCGGCTAATCCTCCAGGTTAATAACCATAACAAAATCTTATCCTTTACAACTTTGCTTCTAGAATTCTACAACTCTCCTGGAAGCTGGATACGCAGGCCATTATAATGTATCTTGTGTTCAAAACATTTCAATTAGAACTCTTTGAGAAAGTCAGACGGGTTCACACAACCTCTCTTAACCACTGACCCATTGAGGCTGCACCGTATATAGCCCTACATAGTTTATATCTCTGTATATTAAAAACTAGTATTAGTGTTACTTAGATGTACTGACCGTATATAGCCCTATACAGTATATAGCCCTATACCGTATACAGCCCTATAGCTATATACTATACTGTGCTATACCGTGTATAGCCCTATATAGCTTATATTTCTGTACATTAAAAACCAGTAATATTGTGACTTAGCTGTGCTTACTAGGGGACTAAAAGCTTTCCTAAATCATTTGTAAATAAGATTTAACACCATAATGAAACTGATAATGTTACTAAACATTGTACTGAAAGTTCAATGGCTCCGCGTTACACTCTCAAAATATTTCCATCGTATTTACGTATTAATGCATTTATTGGCATTATTATAATGTTATAATTACCAATTTTTTCTGTTAACAGACGACAAACTAATCTACCAAAATTTGCCTAAATAAACGCCAACTCAGAAATTTTTCGAAAAACGTAAGAAATCGACTTAGAATTCAGGTGACTTGTGTACACACACATTGAAAAAAAAATCAATACATTAAAGCTTCATGATGCCTAAATAGCCATTAAATTTGTATATGCTATCATTAGTAATATTCCCGTACTGTTTTATGCTTCAAATAACACTGTTTTATTTCCAGTCGGGAGAGGTCGACACAATCATCTATCTAGGACAGCTCCGAACACTCACAGTGGTGTCCAGGACAGCTCCGAACACTCACAGTGGTGTCCAGGACAGCTCCGAACACTCACAGTCGTGTCCAGGACAGCTCTGAACACTCACATTGGTGTCCAGAACAGCTCCGGACACTCACAGTGGTGTCCAGGACAGCTCCGAACACTCACAGTGGTGTCCAGGACAGCTCCGAACACTCACAGTGGTGTCCAGGACAGCTCCGAACACTCACAGTGGTGTCCAGGACAGCTCCGAACACTCACAGTGGTGTCCAGGACAGCTCCGAACACTCACAGTGGTGTCCAGAACAGCTCCGGACACTCACAGTGGTGTCCAGGACAGCTTCGAACACTCACAGTGGTGACCAGGACAGCTCCGAACACTCACAGTGGTGTCCAGGACAGCTCTGGACACTCATAGTGGTGTCCAGGACAGCTCCGAACACTCACAGTGGTGTCCAGGACAGCTCCGAACACTCACAGTGGTGACCAGGACAGCTCCGGACACTCACAGTGGTGTCCAGGACAGCTCTGGACACTCAGTGGTGTCCAGGACAGCTCCGGACACTCACAGTGGTGTCCAGGACAGCTCCGGATACTCACAGTGGTGTCCAGGACAGCTCTGGACACTCACAGTGGTGTTCAGGACAGCTCCGGACACTCACAGTGGTGACTAGAACAGCTCCGAACACTCACAGTGGCGTCCAGGACAGCTCCAGACAATCACAGTAGTGTCCAGGACAGCTCCAGACACTCAGTGGTGTCCAGGACAACTCTGGACACTCACAGTGGTGTCCAGGACAACTCTGGACACTCACAGTGGTGTCCAGGAGAGCTCCAGACACTCACAGTGGTGTCCCTGACAGCTCCGGACACTCACAGTGGCGTCCATGACAGCTCTGGACACTCACAGTGGTGTCTCGTGTATATACACCGAGGTTAAAATAACATTAACATATCCTTTACCTCCCAAAAAAACAATTAGATACTTTGACAAATGACTAAATGCTAGACAACCTCCAGGCTTGACTAGGCTTTAGTTTACCAGGTTACAATTAAAAATCTGTTAATATTAGCAGTATACCTTAGGTACCTATTTATGCATTGTAGACAGCAAGTTATCTAGTGTTGTGCATTAAATATAATAAGACGACTAAGGAAACAATTTATAACGTAATAAGAATGGATTAATGAGGTTTATAGCCTATCGATTCTACGAGGGTCATTAAGGCTACGTGTAACTTTCTTCACATATACTCAAGAACACTGTAATCCCTAAAGAAGGAATTAAACTCTCGATCCTATATACATCTCGCGATGTATGTATACAATTTGCTTGTTTTTAATACAATATTAAAAAATAATAAAATAATAATAATAAAATCATCCATTTGGACTATGTACTGTAGGTCTCTTCTTCTTTTCTATTTAAAAAAATAAAAAAAAATCACAAAACCGTAGCTGGAAGAACTCACCAACTCGCCAAAAATCTTCGCCAATTCACCAAGAACCCTTGTGACTTGACAATGGTCCAGGATCTTCCGAAACCTCACGAGGTTCTTCTAAATGCTGGTGTTTTTGTTTATTATAAAGGGTTTAAAACTTTCCATGGACAGGTCAGCCAGGAAAAGACCTGGATGACCTGGGGCAAAGAACCGTAAGCTCCACGGTGCTCTTGGTTGTCTAACACAGGTCAAGTGACCAAAAGCTTAAACATCACCTTTATATCTGCAGTCAGAGTAACAATGTAAATATTAAAGCAATTACGAGCTGCTAATGAGAAAGTTACCTGGTGTTATAGAAGACACTCTGGATGCTGGCTGGAAGGAAGAATGGAAGTCTCATATACGGGTCTAAGATTCATACAAGTGGATAAGGCTATGGGAGTCTCTCCCACACATCTGTCTAGAGCTTAGAGCAGTTGGAACTTCAGCTTACAGCAATTAGAATTTCAGCTTAGAGCAGATGGAACCTCAGCTTAGAGCAGCTTGAACGTCATCTTAGAGTTGCTGCAGCTTCAGCCTAGAGCAGCTTGAACTTCAGTTTAGAGCAGCTTGAACTTCAGCTTAGAGCAGCTGGAACTTCAGCTTAAAGCAGCTTGAATTTCAGCTTAGAGCAGCTTGAATTTTAGTTTACAGCAGCTGAAACTTCAGCTTACAGCAGCTGGAATTTCAGCTTACAGCAGCTGAAACTTCAGCTTACAGCAGCTGGAACTTCAGCTTACAGCAGCTGGAACTTCAGCTTACAGCAGCTGGAAACTTCAGCTTACAGCAGCGCCACAAGAGAAATCAATGATTCATACAGCCCGAATTACGTTATTTATCAACGCTATACATCCCTTTGCTGCGATCCCTAATTAATGTGAGCTGTGTAAACATGCACATAACAGTCTCCAATAATCCAACATGCACGTTCCTGGTGATGTCTCCGCTGAAACATAATTATAACGTTCAAATTTTACATAAATTTTAGGCTTGCTATTCCAGCGTTCGTCGCTGCGCACGTACACTCACCTTGTATGCACGAGAGGACCTTCCTGAAGCAGGTGAGGCAGACTTCAGGGACTAATGAGGCTGATGCAATTCCATGCCCCTTAATGCCGAGGTCACTGCCACTTATGATTTGCAAACTCGCGCCGGCACACTTAGCACTGCACACTTAACGCTGGGTTACCACACACACATACACACGCACACTGATATGCGGTTCAACCCCGACAACACTACTGGGGCACCAAGTTCGTTGGGACACTGTATGAAATACTGATCACCTTCCAACGTTATGTTCCAACTGAGTATGTTAGATTTGGTGCAGTGTTGCCAGTCTCTTCTCCCAGGTTCTCGTACTACTGGATGGCTTCAATGATTTCCGTATTCCTGCCGTTCTCTCTTAATACACACACTAACAAAGAAAGAAATCGCCGTTAAAAAATCGTTTATTGCCCCCCAAATTTGCCCCAGCTACTGTTGCAACAGCCACACTGTTTACCATAGCTGCCAGAGGCCTGGATGAATGGACGGCTCCCGTAAGCATGTGTTCCAAGTGCAAATTCTCAATTTCCAGTCGATTTTTCTAGGAAGGCCAGCTAACCAGTGCTACCCTCCGAAGTAACACAGACAGCCGGGACACTTAGACGAGGCCTATGCTGCATCCTGCATCAGTGTTTCTTACGTCCGCCCACGTGGAAGGGGTTACAACGCAGGCGCTATACAATCCTTCACTGAACCAACTAAATTGACCCGATACACCAGTCTCATTGCATTATCTTTAAGGTAGAAAAAAATATCAAGTCCCTAGTCATCAAAATGTTATCTTCCCAGAGAGACTTTGAACGCAACGATCCATAGCGGCTCTGTCATCTAATGCTTGTGAGAAATGGCAGGAAGTATCTTAGGACTTTGCATACATCTGTGATGAGGTGTTCAAGGGGCCTACACACTGCCACATGTCAGAGGTACGGGAGGAGAACGATAAAGAAAAGGGACGGGGAGGGACAGTAATAAGGGTAGAAGGGAAGTGGCAGATTAGAGGAAATTGGATCTAGCGACGTTGAGCATCCCGGTCCTGCAGTGAACTGCTGGTCCAGCCTGGCTGCTGCTGCTGCTCTCTCTCTCTCTCTCTCTCTCTCTCTCTCTCTCTCTCTCTCTCTCTCTCTCTCTCTCTCTCTCTCTCTCTCTCCTCTTTCATCCCAATCCTCACACCCCTTCCTCCTTTCACACTCTCACCTTTCCTTCCCACCTTTGCCATTCCCTCGCCACTCAGTTTGCTCATCCCTCCCTATCTTCCCACCTATTTTCACTCTCCCTCCTCTCTCTCTCCCTCCCTTTACCCTTCCATCATTCTGCTCCCCTCCCCAACCTTCCATCCTCTCCTTCAACTGCATCTTACCTCCCAGGTCCTTTCCACTTTATTCTCCCATCCACGAGGCTTGTTCCCCTTCTACCAAGACAACGTTTTATTAAACTAAAATACTCTGTCTGGGTGGGAAGCGGAAGATATATTACAACAATATATATACACGAATCTAATATTAGTATGTCCACCAGAAGTCACAAAACTCTCTTGTTTACTTACATGAGAGATAAATCACAGATGGTGGCCACTAAGGTAGGCAAGAGATAACACTGCTGTCTCTGAAACCTATCTACGTAGTGGTACAGTGCTGGACCTGCTACCAGTTAAGACCACTGTTCGAAACCCCGTTCATTATTATGTTAATTCACTAACAGTCGTTCATTAGGACTTAAAATCATGTACATATATGTATACCTACACATTAAGATCCGTGGATCGATCCCCGGACGTTTTTCCTTAAGACACCCGCTGTCCATGTTCACTTGTCAGTAAAATAGGCACCTGGGTGTTAGTCGACTAGAATGGGTCGCAAATTTATTTATTATTAAATTATTGTTAACTTGTCTAAAATATATTTAGCTAGATTAGGCTAAATTAAATTGCGCTTGTTATAATAAGGTTAGGCAAGTTTTCTAAGGTTCTTTTGGTACAAAAATATTAATCTTTACATTAACATAAATGAAAAAAAATATATCTTTAAACGTAGAAGATAAAATTTTAGAAAGGACTTAATTTTAAATAAATTCTTGCTAACTGACCAATTTTGCCTATTCAGCACCACAAATATATATATTAATACGATAGCTTTGTTAGACATTATTACAGACTGCAGACAGAAAGTACAACACAGCCTGGGAACCCTCAGCGAAAACTTTCAAATCTACAGTGGTAGTTCTTCCCACCAGAAACACCGCCATTGCTGTTGTTTACATCGTCCATGAAGCTAAAACTGAGGAGGTTGCAGTGTCGTGGAAGATCGGTACATCTAGCAACTCAGCAGGAGTCTACACCACGCCTTATGCAAGATACTATAAATTCTTTGTAGACGAGACAGCCGGTGATCTCAAGACACGGCTCCTGGACCAAAAATATGAATGTAGCAGACACAACACCAACAACACGTATGATACATAGAGACAAAACCACATACTTCAAGGTGTGAGACACAGCCTGACTCATACTACACGAAACTAATAAGGTCAGGAAAAAAGACAGTATTTAAGCCACCGTCATCAAGGCCTATGACGCTTGGTCTAGGTATCCCTATTTGCCTATTCCTGCTACAGACAAATTGTCGAAGGTCACCTGCCACACGCGACCTCACCTACGCAACAGTGGTACGAATCACATAACCTAGGGTTTCACCTCACTCCTGCAGAGTATATACACCGAGGTGTACAAGACTCTCGGTGTATATAAACTGAGATGTTATTTAAATTTTTAAGGGATTAAAGTATTCTTGACTGGTGGCGAATATAACTTTATAAACTTATCACTTGCTATCACTTTATAAAGCTTCCCTTAAAGCTAAGTGTTGTTGCAATTCCAGCTATCGTCTCCTAACTCCCATCAAGCCTGTTTACCTTCAATTACCCAGCCGCTGCATAACCCCCGTGAGTTTAGCGCTCTCTCGTGCATATACTATTAAAACAACAACAACAACTACTACTATTAATAATAATAATAATAATATAATAATAATAATAATAATATAATAATAATAATAATAATAATAATAATAATAATAATAATAATATAATAATAATAATAATAATAATAATAATAATAATAATAATAATAATAATAATAATAATAATATAATAATAATAATAATAATAATAATAATAATAATAATAATAATAACAATAATAATAATAAATAGAATAATAATAAGGAGAAAAAGAAGGGAATAATTATATTTATATTTATTAATGTTATTGTTATGTAATTAAAGATTTTTTAATATAGTGACTAGAACATTGTATCATCATTCTCGATACCTAACTGGACGATCCTTAGATCGCTGGTCATTATAAGTGAGGTAACGCCGCTCGTTACTCCTCACGTAAGTCGAGCAAAACGGATGTGCATAGCGCCACCTTGTTTTATAATTTGCATATAATTCTCCAGTGGAGCGCACCCGGGCTGTGTTACCCGCATTATCAGTGGCGAGATTCACAAAGTTCCTTCCTCTAAAGTAGGGTGGCTCCCTCCCTTAGTCTTCATTCACATCTTCCTCCCTCCATCTTCCACCCTACTTCCTCTTTCCCTTCACCCAGCTCTCTCATCTTCGCCTAGGAATGGGAAGTCCCAGTTCTTTTTTTTCGTCCATCTCCCTATCTTCCAAAAACCTTCCCTCCTACTATTCCTGCCTTACGACTCACGAAATCGTAATGACACGATTGCAAACAAACCATACCACGGGCGGGATTGAACCCGCGGGTTCAATCCCACCCGTGGTATGGTTTATTCCTGCCTTATCTTTCCCCCTCCCCTTCCTTCCCTTCTTTCCCCCTCTCTCTTTCCCCTTTTCCCCTTTCTCCTTCCCTTTTACCCCCCCCTCTCTCCTTCCATCCTTCGACGCTGAGGCTGCAGCTGGGTGGCTCTCTGCGCCTTCCACAACTATCTGTAGTATCTCTAACTTCCAGGATTTATGACTAAAGTTCCCGTTTCTTCCATCTCTCATATCCCTCTCTCTCTCTCTCTCTCTCTCTCTCTCTCTCTCTCTCTCTCTCTCTCTCTCTCTCTCTCTCCCTCTCTCTCTCTCTCTCTCTCCCCCTCTCTCTCTCTTTCTGGGCGGACGAACTGTTTACAATGGTTCACGGATAACCATGCTCGCCTGGGCTAATCCGTGGGGTGTGATACAGTATTACAATACACAACACAGATATTGTTGGTGTAATTGGTGTTCATATACTACACTCTCTGTTCTTATATTACACTCTCTGTTCTTATATCACACTCTCTGTTCTCACTCGTGAGAATAAATCCTTAGTTGTCTTTCCCACGTATTAAGTGTAACTACTTCAGTACATCAGGAGGGCGAGGGATGTCTACAGACGCATGCTAACACAGGTATTTTTAGTATTGATGGTATACAATACCGAGAAGTTGATGAATAAGACACATGAAACCTGCTGTGTAGACGAAACGTTTCTGCAGTTGAGATACCCTAGTGTATGTCAGTAACATTTAGTACCGGCAGGAGACAGGTTGGCTCATCTTCCACTATCTGCTGTGTATATTTCTTCACTCTTTGTATTATGTCCATGTAATGGTGTTGATAAAGCCACTAGATGGCGAAACGTCTACAAATGAAGATACCCAGATGTTGCACATGTGTCTAATTCACCGATGTGCTTGTAGTGAGCACAACAACGGAACACTGCATCAACGTTTGTGGCCCCAGAATATTCAACATCTTTCCAGAAGATATCGGAAACACCGCTGGAAAATGTGTATAAGTCTTCAAGAGGAAACTATCTTCACCAGGTGCCAGATCAACCAGGTTGTGATGGTTATCTAGAGCTGCAGGCCACCAGTAGAGCCCTGGCCCATGGCCGGGGTCCGTCAGTAGAAAAAATCTCGGAACTCATCAAAGGTACGCCGGTAACACCAACAACGCCTGTGATTTACACCTCGTAACACGACTTCATAGCACGCTGAGTGCCTCAGGTTGAACATAATTACCAGTGAAAGAGACAGGAAGCAAAGAAGAAGCCTGGAATCGTCGCTCATATATACCACGGACACCGTCACCATGAACCTGCGACACGTCACAGTGCTCCTCGGCGCACACCACCTTCCTGACATTAAACGGTTCGCATCACACGACTTGTCGTCGCGTGTTCTCCCGATATACCCATGCTTACCACGTATTCTCTATAGACTTAAAAACAAAAGTCCCGGTCTCCCAGCGTAATATTGTCAAGTTTCCATTGGTTAGTTCGTGGAGTTGAAAGTCTGTCAACCACAGGAGGGTCATTAAGGCTGCATGCTGATTGCTTACTGCCAGTCAAGAATACTTTAATACCCAAAATAGGAAAAAAATAAAGTATCAGAGTATATACACTGAGAGACTTACACCTCTCTGTGTAAATATCTATTCTGTTACAGTGTCTTAATGAGCTTGTCGGTTTTCTAACTTCTTCCCCATATTATTATTATTATTATTATTATTATTATTATTATTATTATTATTATTATTATTATTATTATTATTATTATTATTATTATCACAATAGCATGTAACACTTAAAGCAAGATAAGATTTGCTGCATTACTAAATGAAAACAGTTGTTAAATTACCGTAGAATTTCAGGTTGTGGCTCTGTGTCAACAGCGGAATTCCACGTGTGGAGTTGCCATGGAACAAGTTTAATTAGTAAAATTAAATCAGGCCGCTTCTGTGAAAAAAAAGTTTGCTCACAGAATTGTAAAACGAGGAAACGAAATGAGGAAATGAACATAACGTAACAATACCAACTTTTGTTAATTAAAAGTATAAATGGAAATGTCAGAGTGTATCGGTTTTATTTCAGATGGAAGAATTTAAAAATATGTGAACAGGCGGCAGTAAAAAAATATAAACCAAAACAATAAATAAAACTTATTAACTGGTTTAGGAATAGAAATAATCATAAATTTAAAAGGAGTAATGTACATAAAAATATCTTTTTTTTTAAGAGGGTATATATGAGAAATCATTACTGACTCGGTCCCTGAATGGGGGTGACATGATGCCGGTGTAGAGCTCTTGATCCAAGTAATTAATTATGCCTTCTTCCTTTCCCGGATCAAACCTGATTTAGGTTCCCATATCTGGGAACTGCATGGGTCCTTCCTGTTTGACGCCTCCCCATTAATACAGTAAGTAAAATACATATGACTTGGGTCATGGAGGCATGATATCTGTTGTATTTTGGTCCTTAAACCTCGGTCTGCTACTGACTTACAAACCCACCCCATTCATAAGTTATCACAATATACGGCGATCCTTCCCCTATACAAAACAAATTATTACCACATAGCAGCCTCCTTGAATTCAGTAATCAATTGATTAGTTTGAGTTTAAGGTCTATCGATTACACGAGGGTCATTAAGGCTGCATGTAACTTGTTCAAACTTAGACGAACGCAATTAGTCGTCAGGCTTTGGAATAACTACAATTACTTCTGGCAGTTTGACATATACACACAGAATGCAAAGTATGTTGTCTTTCTTAAGGTCACTTTCTTGAATTTTGTGGATACTTCAGTCTCCCAGCCCCCTTAGAGATATACATATCATATGGAGGTTAAATTTTAAACAGAATCGCATCTACATCACATCCTTCCCTTGATTAATGCACTAAAGTTTTTGGCTCCTTGGGATCTAATCCCACACAACGACAACATCAACCTTGGTGGCTCATCCAACACATATTTCCTCCATAGATGATGATAATAATAGTAATAATAATAATAGTAATAATAATAATAATAATAATAATAATAATAATAATAATAATAATAATAATAATAATAATAATAATAATAATAATAATATTGTATTGTCCAAGTTGCAGTATTCTTCAATAATTATATTATTAATAATAAAAAGTAATACGGAATTGCAGTTTTTAATAAGAGTTCAGTTGACCGACATTTATGCTCCAACAAAGGTTACATTCTTGTTAAGATACATAGGTCCTCATTTGCCAGTATTATTAAACCAACTGGGATCTTGATTTCTAAGTAAGAACAGAAGATTACCTTTACTGATGTCTTTAAACTTACTTAGCGGAAGGTTCCGAGTGGTGATGGGCTGTGTAGAAATCAAACCGGTTATTTTTATTAGAGACAGTGAGATAGTTTTTCCTGTGATAACTTTTGAATGCCTTTCCAGATCGGCTTCAAATCTTCAACTCTGATGTTTAACTACGTTAGAAAAATTAAGCCGCTCTCTGTGCTATTCATTTTGGCTGTACTCAGGTAAAAAGAGCTGGGCTTATGGGATACAGGGATACTCCTCTTTTTTGGATCACTCAGCTATCATAATACACCTGATTCTAAATTTATTTAAACTGCTGTGTAATTTATCCCCTCAAGGAAGGTTTTTCGCTGACTTTTATAACAGATATATCGTCAAACTGTTTCCCAAAATGAATCGCTATGAATGTAATACTACTCTCATTAATAAGTAAGATTATTTGGGTACAGGTACACATAAACACAATTATACAAATTATCATACATAAGTAACAAAGCGACTTATTACCAATGGGATACTCGAGCGAAAGTGATATATTGCTTTCCCTGACCACCACGTTAATACTGTCGCTCTTGTTAGTGACTTGTACAATTCTTATGTATATTCTTCAACTGTTATATAATATTGTACATGCTATAATGATTCTAAACTTTGAATATTGAAAAGCGTCGATTAGACATAGAAATAGAAATAATCCCACTTCCGAAAGCTTTCCAAACTGCCCTCGCTGCTGGAAGGGACAGTATAACAGCTTCGACAGTTTGACTGGGAAACGTTGGTCAGCTGTCTTAATGCCCACATCCCAGTTAGAAATTCGTGCCCCATGGCTCAGTGGACAACGCACTCGCCTCACACATTGAGTGTCCGTGCTTAACCCCTGCACGGGTGGAAGCGTTAGGCATGTTTCCTTACACCTGCTGTCCCTGATCACCTAGCAGTAAGTGCGTACCTGGGTGTAACTCGACTGGTGTGGGACGTATCCTGGGGGACAAGATTAAAGGACCCAATGGAAATAAGACAGTCCTTGATGACGCACTGACTTTCTTGGGTTATCCTGGGCGGCTAACCCTGTTCCCCAGGGTTCAAAATCCAACAAATCTTATCTTAACTATCTGTTATGCTCCATATACTCAAATGTGCCCATATATCTAAAGCGACAGTCTTCGATATAAGTGATTCCCTAACATCCAAGATAATCGTTTCTGACATCCTCGTGTCAGAAGGTAGACACAGGCGTGGTAGAGCTGTAGAGAGTGGAATCAGAGTAAATATTTTGTGGATTTCCTCTTACATTGGCCTTCAGATGTGTGACAGAAGTGATGAATTGAGAGTATATCACATTCTTGAACTGTCAAGATATAGTCTGAAGACAGTACGAAAACAACTTCAACTAAATTTCATTGGAGGGAAGTTCCTTGTTGTCACTGAGGAACTCCTAATCCAATGAATTATCAGTCTTCCCTCTCCTTGAATCGATTCAGTCGACCCCAATGAAAGTGAGTCACTCTGTCTGACTGTTCTGGGTTATCCCAGGTTCTCTACACATATGCTACTATGTATGATAATCTATGTAACTGTATTTATGTATACCTGAATAAATTTACATACTTAATCTTGATTGTCAATCATTCCTAAGGGTTTAGCGCTCCTCCAATGGATGTATAGATTACTATTAATAAACAATATACTTCTAATGTGTTTAAAACTATTATATTTTGTTTCAATCATGGCATAAATGTAAAATAGTCTGCTAAACCAGAGGTAGAGAACAAAATAAACAATCTCTTAATATAGAAGAGTTAGTCCTAGCAAAAATTTTTATTTGTATTTAGGAAAACGAATTGTTGTGAAAGGGATAACTACAATATAATTTTCTGGTGGTTCAGCGCTCTATATTTTCGTGTTTCATGCATAATATGAGAAATTATGTGCCTGCGGTTCACAGGCATTAACCTGAATTCTTACATGCATTTCATTTACTGATGGTAGTTGTAGGTAGGTGGGACTTAATAGTAGTAGTAGTAGTAGTAGTAGTAGTAGTAGTAGTAGTAGTAGTAGTAGTAGTAGTAGTAATAATAATAATAATAATAATAATAATAATAATAATAATAATAATAATAATAATAATAATAATAATAATAATAATAATAATAATAATAATAATAATAATAATAATAATAATAATATCTTTATTTCTATATATGTACAAGGTATACAGGCCTAGCTGACATCAATGACATATTACTGTATATAAAACCGCTTGTTATGCAGAGCATTTCCTGCAAATTAGGTCAGTTTTGTTCCAGGATGCGACCCACACCGGTCGACTAACACCAAAGTACCCATTTTATACTGATAGGTGAACATGGACAGCAGATATCTTAAGGAAACACGCCCTAATGCTTTCCAGCCATACCGGGGACTCGATCTCCGGACCTCAGTATATGAGCTGAGTGCACTAGCGATCCAGCTACGAGACACCTTAAGGCGCACCTGAGGTACAGTGGGTCGCAGCATTGCACCTCCTTCGCCGCCAGTCATTCCAAACCACACTCACACAAAACTGGACCTGTCAATAATTATGAATTAACATTTAATAAAACCAGTATCTCTTGTAAATTAGGTGTGGAATGTATATGAAATGAATGACCTGACGCGGTGTCCCGTGGCCTGGACCCCTGTTCCGGACCCTGACCGCTTCACAGGGTAAGGGTCCGGCTTCGATTCCCGGAGAGAGTAGAAACAATTGGCGCGTTTCTTTATACCAGTTGTCTATGTTCCCCATCAGTGAAATGGGTACCTGGGTGTTAGTCGACTGGTGTGGGTCGCATCCTGGGACAAAACTGACCTAATTTGCCCGAAATGCTTCTGCATAACAAGTGGCTTCTATATAGTAGTATGTCATTGATGTCAGCTATGGTCTGTATACCTTGTACATGTACTTGTAGAAATAAAGATATTGACTAGGAACATTGTTGGGTTCACAATGTTTGCTACTATTATGTAACATTTTTATTTATTCACCAATTATATAAACATTCTGTATAAAAGACTTACCACTTATTTTGTGGGTAGAACACCTCCCTAACCAATGCCTAACAGAAAGTTGGCCAACCCCTGAAGACTACTGAGAGAGAGAAGGTGTACTTAACAGTTTATGTGCAGCCCAGGAGATTTGGCGTCTTATTTTTCATTCGTACAGCCTGGTTATAGCTGTTTTTCCACAATATTTATGCTTTTTCATTGCGGAGGACGTTAAAGAAAGTTTTCATTCTTGATTCCAGCCGATACCACCATTTTAGGCCTCGATGACGACCGATTACACAAGACCATTTTAGAACTAGAGATACCGATGTATTGTCAGCGTCTCCTGATATTCCTCCGCGACGACACTGGTCTGCCCCCTTCCTCAAAATTTCTACAAGGATCATCTCAGAGTCACAGTTTTACAAACATTGTATCTAATTACATCTATATACTCTACATTCAAGAAAATTATAAAAAAAAATTCACACATAACATGTAAAATTTTTATAATGGTCTTAAGGGTACACAAATGATACTGACACAGATATTATGTGCATATAATATTTATGTGAGTTTTTTCATTGGGATGCATGTTAATTTACGTTTACGTATGTGGATCTTGTCCAGGTTATTTAATGATCCTGGTTGTCATCGATGACCGTCTGTCTAATCCTCTCGCCCAGAATGCGACCCACAGTAGTCGGCTAACACCCAGGTACCTATTTACTGCTAGGCGAACAGAGGCAGTATGTTTATCCCTTAAACTGTCCAAACAGATCTACGTTCACATGCGTAGTGCTCCAAAAGTAGATCTATGTTTTTTTTACATATTTTCAAATATAACAAAAAAAAAAGTATATCAAACTCTTAAAGAAATATATACAATATCTCGCGGATCGAACCACGCTCACTGATTTTTACCCAAATTTCCAGTTAGAGTTTAAATATTAAGATATTACGAAGACACCAATGGAAATAAATCACTTCTCTAACTTTATTTTTTTTGGGGGGAGGAGGGGGTTATCCTTGGTAATTTGCGTATGATAATTTACGTATGATAATTGTACTTAAGTGTACTTGTACTTAAATAAACTAGTCTTGTAGTGAGCCGAGGCAGCTACCAACGGAACCAAGAGACACCGTAGTTGAACATAAATATGATTTTACCGGGATTATTAATTCGGAGGGTTGGTAACCCTGCGGACTACCAGATGCACAATATCACACTGTTATGACAAGTTCTGCAAACTGCAAGTTAAGCAATGAAGGTGTTTGTTTTAAGAATGTGCTATTACCAATAACATATTTAGCAGCAATGATCAAATCTGGAGAAGAGTGGATTTGCATCACATATACAAGAATAATGTTGGTACCGTGTCATGGAAATATCTGCTGGGAAAACTAGTTAAGTATTTTAGTGATGCTAGTTTAGTACAATCATAACAGTGCATCAGTGCACAATCTAAGTCATAAAAAGACGAAAAAAAATAATTCTTAAGGTGTTGGGTCTTGTCAGTACCAGAGCGGCGGTGATCCTCGCCAGTGTAAGGCCACAGGAGACACAGTACCAGAGCGGCGGTGATCCTCGCCAGTGTGACGCCACAGGAGACACAGTACCAGAGCGGCGGTGATCCTCGCCAGTGTGACGCCACAGGAGACACAGTACCAGAGCGGCGGTGATCCTCGCCAGTGTGAGGCCACAGGAGACACAGTACCAGAGCGGCGGTGATCCTCGCCAGTGTGACGCCACAGGAGACACAGTACCAGAGCGGCGGTGATCCTCGCCAGTGTGACGCCACAGGAGACACAGTACCAGAGCGGCGGTGATCCTCGCCAGTGTGAGGCCACAGGAGACACAGTACCAGAGCGGCGGTGATCCTCGCCAGTGTGACGCCACAGGAGACAGTACCAGAGCGGCGGTGATCCTCGCCAGTGTGAGGTCACAGGAGACACAGTACCAGAGCGGCGGTGATCCTCGCCAGTGTGACGCCACAGGAGACACAGTACCAGAGCGGCGGTGATCCTCGCCAGTGTGACGCCACAGGAGACACAGTACCAGAGCGGCGGTGATCCTCGCCAGTGTGAGGTCACAGGAGACACAGTACCAGAGCGGCGGTGATCCACGCCAGTGTGAGGCCACAGGAGACAATCAATATCGAAAGTTGAATTTATAGTTGAGCGAACTATGCTTAGAGAAAGACTTTTTCCTTTTCTAAATGCCTTTCAATGAGATGCTTTGATCCAGGTAATTAGAGCTCTCCAGCCCCCTTCCTCGAATTACACCTGATTACCTATCGTTCTCTGGACTCTTTAAAAGTAATCTCTGCTCATAATACAGTGCCATATTAAATTACATAACAAGCATAATCATCAAAAAAATAATTGGAAAATAGCCTTTCATGATATTTAGCGAAAAGAATTAAACTCTTTAGGTTATCTTTGAAAAAAATTCTTTCAAAATATATAAAAATTTACTGCAGCTGCAAATAATTCTTATATATGTCGTGCCGAATAGGTAAAACTTGCAATTTTGGCTTATATAGCAATAAGCCAAAATTTGTGTATGCAATAACTTCGCAAAAATCATTCTGAACCTAACGAAAAAATATATTTCATTGTGTTTGTTTGCTTGTTTATCATTAAATTATTGTAAACTTATCAAACATATTTATTTGGATTAAGCTAAATTAAATTGCGCTCTTTATAATAAGGTTAGGTATATATATATATATATATATATATATATATATATATATATATATATATATATATATATATATATATATATATATATATATATATATATATATATATATATATATATATATATATATGTATATATATATATATATATATATATATATATATATATATATATATATATATATATATATATATATTTATATATATATATATATATATATTTATATATATATATATATATATATATATAAATTATGTGATTCACTTCATTTATTGTAGTTACATTAAATAGTATTTATAACTTGCAATAAACTGTGCAATCTATCTGCTTCATGAATTAAGACAAATGTAGAGACTGGTGTGTAATTATGCAGGTGTGTGCCCGCAACGCACGACTTGCCTCAGAGTTGAGCCAGATAGAAGTAGAGGTCACCAAGATGAAAGACGAGCTCGTTCTTTTGTTGCAAATCGTTGTAGAGATTTAGATTTTTGAAGGATATTTAAAAGGCTTGAGAAAGATGTTCTGGAGCCATCCAGAAACTGTTGTCTTTTATTTCAAACTGACATTGTTAATAAAAACATAAAATCCTCAGGTTTAATGAAACTGCATCTTATATCGGAGAAAATTCCCTATTTTGCTAGTGTATTGTTGTTCAAAAACGATAAAGGCAAATATAAAGTAGTTTGTAAATTTGACAGTAATTTAGGTTTGCTCTGAAGTTCAGTGATGCTCATCGTGGAAGATCTTGACATGAACTTTATGTATATTGGGAGCCTGCAAGACGACGCGAGGATCTGGGATATGACGGTCAACTGGGTAACCCATTGGCCGCTTGTCTGGGTACTTCTCTCCATGGATACCACACTGACTGTGGGTGGCGGCCAAGTCTTCAGGATTATCTACGGTCTTATCTTCGTCACCGTCAGACACTCCCACAAACAAGGAAAACTCCATTCCTGAGGTTGTTCCCTTAGGTAGGAGCAGTCTGTTGGGGATACCACAAGATCGCTCAAATTCGTGGAGGTCAAGTTTACTATGGCTTTCTACGGCCTGGTCAGCTTTCCTCTTTAGTGAGTCAAAACTTGGCCTGTCAGGAACAGTCACTGAAGAGTCAACGGACTTGCGAACAATGTGGTTAGATCCAGGAGCCACTGAAAAGAATAATTAAAAAGGTTTAACTTTAAATCATATAAACATTATTGTTTAGTTAAATCCATTTTATATATACGTTGAAGTATTTAAAATATAATTTCTACAATCAATAATTTAATATCAAAATATAACCATTTATTACTATATAGTGTTAATAATCAAGATATACTTACATGATTTATAAAACTTGTCCATTTCAATGCAGTGCCATCGACCTTCCTCGAAGGAGAAGAGGACTCCGTTGTTGTCATAACGAGGGCACAGGAAGATGCGGATGGTACCAAGGACTTTGTTACCATTGTTGTTAGTGATGTCAATATTGTAAGAAAATTCTTGGTGGTTTAGACGAGGTACTATAGCATGGATCTCAACATCTTTCACTTTGTCAGATTTATCTACAGCATTGATGAGACTGAACTCGAAATTGTCGAAGTAGGTCTTCAGTTCTCCATCAATGGCAATGTTATCAACGGAAACACCGGAGAACTCGAGTTCTTCTTGAGTGTAAGGTGGAAGAGTGTCCTTGTGCTCTTTGAAGATGTTATCTATATATTTATGAAGTCTGAAGAAGCTTGGGTCTCGAGTGGCAGTCTCGAAATGTTCCATGACACCAGGAGGAAAGTTGAACTTGCCGTGAGGATCACCTTGGCGACCAAGCATTATGTGAGCCGTGTTGTGCAGTGAGCCATAATACTGTGGGTTGGCGCTGTATGCAGAAGATTCAATGATTTCTCCCAGAGTGTCGATGCCATGATCATTTTTAATATCGATCTTGTTACCACTCCTGTCGACTATGTAGCCATGAGCGATGGCATCGCGAATTCGACTTTCTAAGATGACCATATCACGCACGTTAGCCACACCATCAACATCTTCAAAGTGTACATCGTCAGGGCGAGCTGGGAACTCTCCACCATATTTGTAGTTAGTATGTGGAGCAAATCCTTCATGGATAACATCGTCCCAATGAAGTTCGTCAACAACATCCAGATGGTTGGAGAGACGCTCAGCATCAAAGCGGGCAGTGAGTTGGTGGTGAGCCCAGAAGAAGAGTTCTCCCTTGCGGTCCAGATGATAGCCGTAAGAGTCCTTCCACCAGAAGGGGAAGTCCATATGCCAAGTAACGTGGTGAATGTTTAGGCCAATGTCCTCACCAAAGTACGCTACTCGTTGTTCTTTGTTCTTTTTTGTTCCAGTGAACTTCATCTCGAATTTGCCTGGAGTTTGAGTCATCTTGGCAGTGTAGGCCTTATTGATAACTTCACTGTTGGTGAACAGGTGAGGAGTAACTTCATAGAGTGGAGGAAGAACAATTCCCTGTCCCAAGTCTGAGTGGATGACAGCCACATAAAGCGCGTACGCGAACTCTCCCTCGTTGAGGCGCTCACGGAAGTAAGCAGCGTTGTGAACGAAGCAAGACCAGGTCTTGCAGTGTATGAGAACATCAAAGAGCAGGAGAGCTTCTTCACGTTGACGGGTGTTGAAAAGTGAGAACCAGTGATGTTGCTCTAATACTCTGTGGTCTTTAATTTCCTGTATCAGCGCATGAGCTGCCGCACCATCATCGGTGTACTGTGAAGAGTCAGCTTCCGGGTCAAAGGTGTCAGAAAAATCTTTCAAATCACTAAAGTGAAGGTGGTCATAAATATCATCCAGCAAGTGATTGACATCCTGTTGTTTCTTGGCCAAAGTCACACCTGTACAAGAAAAATATATTGATTATTAACTATTTAAATCAAAAACTAATTGTAATGCAAAACGTATAGTAATAGTAGTGAATGGACTAAAAATAATATTTTAGCTCCTTTATATTTATTTTGAAAACTTAGTTCCTCTTATATTTTGCAGTTTTTAAATCCGTCTTTTATGAGGAACTCTGTCAAAACATTTCTTAAGATATATATAAATGCAATCCTCCTAATATGTCACACTTGCACATAAAATTTGCAGCCCATTTATAAGTTATGTTAGTTTAGGCGACAATGGAAAGACTATATAAAAAACGACAAAGCAGTTAAACCACGGTACGGGTGGGGTTTAAACATGTAACAAATGAGTTCTAAAACTCTAGGCCATTGCATACGAGGGACTTACGCTCTGTCCAGGGTGTCAAATCCCACCAGTTTCCTCGTTTTTTCCAATAGTGTTATTAGGATTTCCTGAGTGATATAAAACATTCTGCCTTACTAACAGTAAACTGTGAGCGACGCACTCGCAAGTCTCTTGCTAGTGCCAGCGCACTACCATACTCCTGATGACGACTGAAAGTACTTGAGCTAAACTTATAAATATATATATATATATATATATATATATATATATATATATATATATATATATATATATATATATATATATATATATATATATATATATATATATATATATATATATATATATATATATATATATATATATCTATATATAGGTTGGTAGACAGCAACCACCCAGGGAAGTACTACCGTCCTGCCAGATGACTGTGAAACAAAAACCTGTAACTGTTTTGCATGATGATAGGATTGCTGGTTTCTTTTTCTGTCTCATAAACACGCTAGATAACAGGGATATCTTGCTACTCCTACTTACACTTTGGTCACACTTCACAGACACGCACATGCATATATATATATATGCATACATCTAGGTTTTTCTCCTTTTTCTTAATAGCTCTTGTCCCTTTTTATTTCTTCTATTGTCCATGGGGAAGTGGAAAAGAATCTTTCCTCCGTAAGCCATGCGTGTCGTATGAGGCGACTAAAATGCCGGGAGCAATGGGCTAGTAACCCCTTCTCCTGTATACATTTACTAAAAAAGAGAAGAAGAAAAACTTTATAAAACTGGGTTGTTTAAATGTGCGTGGATGTAGTGCGGATGACAAGAAACAGATGATTGCTGATGTTATGAATGAAAAGAAGTTGGATGTCCTGGCTCTAAGCGAAACAAAGCTGAAGGGGGTAGGAGAGTTTCAGTGGGGGGAAATAAATGGGATTAAATCTGGAGTATCTGAGAGAGTTAGAGCAAAGGAAGGGGTAGCAGTAATGTTAAATGATCAGTTATGGAAGGAGAAGAGAGAATATGAATGTGTAAATTCAAGAATTATGTGGATTAAAGTAAGGGTTGGATGCGAGAAGTGGGTCATAATAAGCGTGTATGCACCTGGAGAAGAGAGGAATGCAGAGGAGAGAGAGAGATTTTGGGAGATGTTAAGTGAATGTATAGGAGCCTTTGAACCAAGTGAGAGAGTAATTGTGGTAGGGGACCTGAATGCTAAAGTAGGAGAAACTTTTAGAGAGGGTGTGGTAGGTAAGTTTGGGGTGCCAGGTGTAAATGATAATGGGAGCCCTTTGATTGAACTTTGTATAGAAAGGGGTTTAGTTATAGGTAATACATATTTTAAGAAAAAGAGGATAAATAAGTATACAAGATATGATGTAGGGCGAAATGACAGTAGTTTGTTGGATTATGTATTGGTAGATAAAAGACTGCTGAGTAGACTTCAGGATGTACATGTTTATAGAGGGGCCACAGATATATCAGATCACTTTCTAGTTGTAGCTACACTGAGAGTAAAAGGTAGATGGGATACAAGGAGAATAGAAGCATCAGGGAAGAGAGAGGTGAAGGTTTATAAACTAAAAGAGGAGGCAGTTAGGGTAAGATATAAACAGCTATTGGAGGATAGATGGACAAATGAGAGCATAGGCAATGGGGTCGAAGAGGTGTGGGGTAGGATTAAAAATGTAGTGTTAGAGTGTTCAGCAGAAGTTTGTGGTTACAGGAAAGTGGGTGCAGGAGGGAAGAGGAGCGATTGGTGGAATGATGATGTAAAGAGAGTAGTAAGGGAGAAAAAGTTAGCATATGAGAAGTTTTTACAAAGTAGAAGTGATGCAAGGAGGGAAGAGTATGTGGAGAAAAAGAGAGAGGTTAAGAGAGTGGTGAAGCAATGTAAAAAGAGAGCAAATGAGAGAGTGGGTGAGATGTTATCAACAAATTTTGTTGAAAATAAGAAAAAGTTTTGGAGTGAGATTAACAAGTTAAGAAAGCCTAGAGAACAAATGGATTTGTCAGTTAAAAATAGGAGAGGAGAGTTATTAAATGGAGAGTAAGAGGTATTGGGAAGATGGAGGGAATATTTTGAGGAATTGTTAAATGTTGATGAAGATAGGGAAGCTGTGATTTCGTGTATAGGGCAAGGAGGAATAACATCTTGTAGGAGTGAGGAAGAGCCAGTTGTGAGTGTGGGGGAAGTTCGTGAGGCAGTAGGTAAAATGAAAGGGGGTAAGGCAGCCGGGATTGATGGGATAAAGATAGAAATGTTAAAAGCAGGTGGGGATATAGTTTTGGAGTGGTTGGTGCAATTATTTAATAAATGTATGGAAGAGGGTAAGGTACCTAGGGATTGGCAGAGAGCATGCATAGTTCCTTTGTATAAAGGCAAAGGGGATAAAAGAGAGTGCAAAAATTATAGGGGGATAAGTCTGTTGAGTGTACCTGGTAAAGTGTATGGTAGAGTTATAATTGAAAGAATTAAGAGTAAGACGGAGAATAGGATAGCAGATGAACAAGGAGGCTTTAGGAAAGGTAGGGGGTGTGTGGACCAGGTGTTTACAGTGAAACATATAAGTGAACAGTATTTAGATAAGGCTAAAGAGGTCTTTGTGGCATTTATGGATTTGGAAAAGGCGTATGACAGAGTGGATAGGGGGGCAATGTGGCAGATGTTGCAAGTGTATGGTGTAGGAGGTAGGTTACTGAAAGCAGTGAAGAGTTTTTACGAGGATAGTGAGGCTCAAGTTAGAGTATGTAGGAAAGAGGGAAATTTTTTCCCAGTAAAAGTAGGCCTTAGACAAGGATGTGTGATGTCACCGTGGTTGTTTAATATATTTATAGATGGGGTTGTAAGAGAAGTAAATGCGAGGGTCTTGGCAAGAGGCGTGGAGTTAAAAGATAAAGAATCACACACAAAGTGGGAGTTGTCACAGCTGCTCTTTGCTGATGACACTGTGCTCTTGGGAGATTCTGAAGAGAAGTTGCAGAGATTGGTGGATGAATTTGGTAGGGTGTGCAAAAGAAGAAAATTGAAGGTGAATACAGGAAAGAGTAAGGTTATGAGGATAACAAAAAGATTAGGTGATGAAAGATTGAATATCAGATTGGAGGGAGAGAGTATGGAGGAGGTGAACGTATTCAGATATTTGGGAGTGGACGTGTCAGCGGATGGGTCTATGAAAGATGAGGTGAATCATAGAATTGATGAGGGAAAAAGAGTGAGTGGTGCACTTAGGAGTCTGTGGAGACAAAGAACTTTGTCCTTGGAGGCAAAGAGGGGAATGTATGAGAGTATAGTTTTACCAACGCTCTTATATGGGTGTGAAGCTTGGGTGATGAATGTTGCAGCGAGGAGAAGGCTGGAGGCAGTGGAGATGTCATGTCTGAGGGCAATGTGTGGTGTGAATATAATGCAGAGAATTCGTAGTTTGGAAGTTAGGAGGAGGTGCGGGATTACCAAAACTGTTGTCCAGAGGGCTGAGGAAGGGTTGTTGAGGTGGTTCGGACATGTAGAGAGAATGGAGCGAAACAGAATGACTTCAAGAGTGTATCAGTCTGTAGTGGAAGGAAGGCGGGGTAGGGGTCGGCCTAGGAAAGGTTGGAGGGAGGGGGTAAAGGAGGTTTTGTGTGCGAGGGGCATGGACTTCCAGCAGGCATGCATGAGCGTGTTTGATAGGAGTGAATGGAGACAAATGGTTTTTAATACTTGACGTGCTGTTGGAGTGTGAGCAAAGTAACATTTATGAAGGGATTCAGGGAAACCGGCAGGCCGGACTTGAGTCCTGGAGATGGGAAGTACAGTGCCTGCACTCTGAAGGAGGGGTGTTAATGTTGCAGTTTAAAAACTGTAGTGTAAAGCACCCTTCTGGCAAGACAGTGATGGAGTGAATGATGGTGAAAGTTTTTCTTTTTTGGGCCACCCTGCCTTGGTGGGAATCGGCCAGTGTGATAATAAAAATAAAAAAAATATATATACATATATGCGTGTGTGTGTGTGTCTGTTCCTTTGTTTAAGGGAAAAATGAAACTAGATAGAATGTAAGAATTATATGTGGATAATTCCTTCTAGCTTACCAGGTAAAGTTTACGATAGAATTATTACTGAAAGTTTTAAAGTGGTAAAATCTGGGGAGTAGGTAGGATAGGTAGGGGTCGTAACAGGACCTATTACAGGGAAGGAAAATATGAGGATTTGAGCATTAGGGGCTTGAGCATCCAGTAGCCTTGTGTTATCGTGTTAGATAATAGTAACTGGAGATAAGTAGTTTTTTAATGGACGTGCTGTTGGAATGCAAGCAAGGTAAGGTTGGTGAAAGAATTCAGGGAAACCAGTTAGTTAGACTTGAATCCTGGAGGTGGGAAGAGCGTTGCCTGCACTCTGAAGGATGGATGAAGCAACAGCTCCATCCAACCTTCAGAGTTGGAGTGACTTAGTGAATGAGTTTTTTCTCTGGATAACCCTACATCGGCTGGACATGGCCCCTGAGGAAACACTTACCTGGGTCATCACTGAGGAAGTGATCGTCACTGAAGCTGGGCCAGGCAGCGGCCGCTGCTATTAGTGAACACAGGATCAAGAGCTTCATGGTGGCTGTGATGGTGACACTGAGGCAGCAGCTGCCTTATATACCCACTGACACCCAGCCACTTAACATCAGTATCTCACTGACGCTACTGATCTCTAGTAAGACATATCTTATCTGACGACTTCAAGTTGATGCAATGTTTTTTCAACAATTTTAATCTGCACATTGGAAATGCTTTTAAATGATATCATTATTGTATTATCATAGTTTCACTCTCACTGTATGTATAAATAAAACACACACACACACAAACACACACGCACACACACACACAGTAAGGAATCGCTCTAGACTCTGTACACCGTGTACGTCAGACCCTTATTGGACTATGCAGCACCTGTTTGGAACCCACACCTGGTCAAGTACGTGAAGAATTAGAGAAATTGAAAAGGTTAACAACAAGACTAGTCCCAGAGCTAAGGGGAATGTCCTACGCAGAAAGATTAAGGCAAATCGGCCTCACGACACTGGAGGACAGGAGGGTCAGGGAAGACATGATGACGACATATAAAATACTGCGAGGAATTGACAAGGTGGACAGAGACCGATGTTTCAGAGATGGGACACAGGAACAAGGGGTCACAATTGGGAGCTGAAGACTCGGTTGAGTCAAAGGGATGTTAGGAAGTATTTCTTCGGCCACAGAGTTGTCAGAAAGTGATGTAGTGAAGGCAGGAATCATACATAGTTTTAAGACGAGGTTTGTTAATGCTCATGGAGCAGGTAGAAAGAGGAGGACCTAGTAGTGATCAGTGAAGAGGCGGGGCCAGGGGCTATGACTCGTCCCCTGCAACCACAAATAGGTGAGAACAAATAGGTGAATACATACAGGATATTTCAAAGAAATATAAACATATTTGCTAACTATATACATGTATTTAATGTTCAGAAAGTCGGTGCTTAGCAAGTGATAAAAAGAGTTTGGCACTTGGTAAACTCTTTAGGTTCTAAATGACTCCCGCAAACCTCCTACACAAGAACTGAAGCCCTGTTATCCGTAATTTCGCATGAATTTATCAAGTTTGCACCTGAAGACAGAGAACTATCAATATTTCCCCTATAATAGGCTATAATATTATAAGATTTCTCTCGTGTCCTCGTTTCCCCCCGGCAACCAGAATTCTTGAGTGTATCGCTGCTACGTGACGCCTTGAACGTTAGCTGGAGATAACGTCAAGATACGTAATGTCCTACTCAATTTAACACTGAATTTCCTCATTTTTATTTGTTTCGTTTTTTCTTTCTTTTACATTGAAAATCTTAATCAGCCTCGTCATCAATGTAAATTGGTCGCCCTAGACACGCCTGACTACAGCGGAAGAATTCTTACGTCGGAAGGATTCTTACGTCGCTAGGATTCTATACAAGAAAAATTCTACACAGAAACAAGTTCTACAGTGGATGGTTTTCAAGGTAGGTGCTTCTACAGCAGAAAAGTTATATTAATGTTGGTAGAATTACCGACAATATGTTAAGTAAAAGGACACAAGTGCAACTAATGTGACATTTTATTGTGGCAACGTTTCGCTCTCCAGGAGCTTTATCAAGCCGTTGATAAAGCTCTAGGAGAGCGAAACGTTAGCACAATAAAATGTCACATTAGTTGCACTTGTGCCCTTATATTTAACAGAAGGATTTACTTAACAGAAAGGTTATTGTATTCTATAGTGAAAATATTTAACGTTGTAAGGGTTTAAATTAAAATTTATAAATGAAAAAATGGGAAAGTAAAATTTACAATAAAATTTCATTATTAACAACTAAACTTAATCTCTAGTTACATATAGAAAACTCACATCAATTAGATACTAGAAGACCAAGTCCTCCAACTTTGTAAATCTTTTTTTTTTATATGCAATGTTAAATTTAGCATTTACTGTTTGACAAAATTCTATGTCTAAGTTACCTGCTTTATCATCTCTCTTTGTTACTTAATTATTATCGTCCGTTTTGCTCGACTTATATCTGATGTATATTTCTCGGAACTTTTCTTCCTCATAGCTCATCGGAAGAAATTAATTTCCAACTCATTCAAATTAGTTATGAATATGAGAGTCAAGATTATTTTTATTTTCACTGCTAACACGTTATTTTCTCTTAGTTATTGTAGTACAAATTGTACATTGCTTTGTGTTTTTTTAATCGTGTGTGTGTGTGTGTGTGTGTGTGTGTGTGTGTGTGTGTGTGTGTGTGTGTGTGTGTGTGTGTGTGTGTGTGTGTGTACTCACCTATTTGTGGTTGCAGGGGCCGAGTCATAGCTCCTGGCCCAGTTTCTTCACTGATCGCTACTAGGTCCTCTCTTTCCCTGCTCCATGAACTTTATCATACCTCGTCTTAAAACTACGTATGGTTCCCGCCTCCACTACGTCACTTTTCAGACTATTCCACTTTGTGATGACTGTTACTGAAGAAATACTTCTTAACATCTTTTTGATTCATCTGAGTCTTCATCTTCCAACTGTGTCCCCTTGTTTCTGTGTCCCATCTCTGGAACACCCTGTTTCTGTCCACCTTGTCAATTCCTCGCAGTATCTTATATGTCGCTATCATGTCTTCCCTAACCCTTCTGTCCTCCAGTGTCGTCAGGCCGATTTCCCTTAACCTTTCATCCCAGGACATTCCTCCTAGCTCTGGAACTAGTCTTGTTGTAAACCTTTGCACTTTCTCTAATTTCTTGACGTTCTTGACCAAGAGATGTGCTCAGTATTATACTCACCCCAGGATTCGTTTCCTTGAGGGAGGACTGCAGTCTTTGGCCACTGCAGGTTTCATGACTTTGCATTTGGCGGGGTTAAATTCGAGGAGCCAGTTACCGGACCAGGCCTGTAGCCTCTCCAGATCCCTTTGCAGTCCTGTCTCATCCTCATCCGATTTAGTTTTCCTCATTACTTCACATAATCTGCAAACAAGGACATTTACGACTCTATCCCTTCCGTCATGCAATTCACATATACCAAAAACAGCACTGGTCCTAGGACTGAACCCTGTGGAACCCAGCTTGTGACAGGCGCCCACTTTGACACCTCGCCATGTACTCTCTGGTACGTGATGAGGTGTCATGTATTCTCTGATCCATTGCGAAGTCTTTCCTGTTATGCGTGCCTGATCCTCTTAGATTTTACACTAATCTCTTCTGAGGAACTGTGTCGAAGGTCTTCTTGCAGTTCAAGAAAATGTAATGTACCCACCCCTCTCTCTCGTGTTGAACTTCCGTTACCTTGTCGTAAAACTCAGTAGGTTTGTGATACAAGATTTCCCGACCCTGAAACCGTGCTGGTTGTCGTTTATAAGCTTATCCCTTTCTAGGTGCTTCACCACTCTCCTCCTGATAATCTTCTCCATGACTCTGCATACTATACACGTCAGTGACGCTGGTCTATAGTTTAATGCCTCATGTCTGTTTCTTAAAAACTGGGATTGCATTTGCCGTTTTCCATACCTCAGGTAGTTGTCCAGTTACAATGGATGTGTGTATGTGTGTATGTGTGTGTGTGTGTGTGTGTGTGTGTGTGCGTGTGTGTGTGTGTGTGTGTGTGTGTGTGTGTGTGTGTGTGTGTGTGTGTGTGTGTGTGTGTGTGTGTGTGTGTACTCACCTAGTTGAGGTTGCGGGGGTCGAGTCCGAGCTCCTGGCCCCGCCTCTTCACTGATCGCTACTAGGTCACTCTCCCTGAGCCGTGAGCTTTATCATACCTCTGCTTAAAGCTATGTATGGATCCTGCCTCCACTACATCGCTTCCCAAACTATTCCACTTACTGACTACTCTGTGGCTGAAGAAATACTTCCTAACATCCCTGTGATTCATCTGTGTCTTCAGCTTCCAACTGTGTCCCCTTGTTACTGTGTCCAATCTCTGGAACATCCTGTCTTTGTCCACCTTGTCAATTCCTCTCAGTATTTTGTATGTCGTTATCATGTCCCCCCTATCTCTCCTGTCCTCCAGTGTCGTCAGGTTGATTTCCCTTAACCTCTCCTCGTAGGACATACCTCTTAGCTCTGGGACTAGTCTTGTTGCAAACCTTTGCACTTTCTCTAGTTTCTTCACGTGGTTGGCTAGGTGTGGGTTCCAAACTGGTGCCGCATACTCCAATATGGGCCTAACGTACACGGTGTACAGGGTCCTGAATGATTCCTTATTAAGATGTCGGAATGCTGTTCTGAGGTTTGCCAGGCGCCCATATGCTGCAGCAGTTATTTGGTTGATGTGCGCTTCAGGAGATGTGCGTGGTGTTATACTCACCCCAAGATCTTTTTCCTTGAGTGAGGTTTGTAGTCTCTGGCCCCCTAGACTGTACTCCGTCTGCGGTCTTCTTTGCCCTTCCCCAATCTTCATGACTTTGCACTTGGTGGGATTGAACTCCAGGAGCCAATTGCTGGACCAGGTCTGCAGCCTGTCCAGATCCCTTTGTAGTTCTGCCTGGTCTTCGATCGAGTGAATTCTTCTCATCAACTTCACGTCATCTGCAAACAGGGACACCTCAGAGTCTATTCCTTCCGTCATGTCGTTCACAAATACCAGAAACAGCACTGGTCCTAGGACTGACCCCTGTGGGACCCCGCTGGTCACAGGTGCCCACTCTGACACCTCGCCACGTACCATGACTCCCGTCCCTGAAACCATGTTGGCTGCTGTTGATGAGATCATTCCTTTCTATGTGTTCCACCACTCTTCTCCTGATAATCTTCTCCATGATTTTGCATACTATACATGTCAGTGACACTGGTCTGTAGTTTAATGCTTCATGTCTGTCTCCTTTTTTAAAGACTGGGACCACATTTGGTGTCTTCCATGCCTCAGGCAATCTCCCTGTTTCGATAGATGTATTGAATATTGTTGTTAGGGGTACACATAGCGCCTCTGCTCCCTCTCTCAATACCCATGGGGAGATGTTATCTGGCCCCATTGCCTTTGAGGTATCTAGCTCACTCAGAAGCCTCTTCACTTCTTCCTCGGTTGTGTGCACTGTGTCCAGCACTTGGTGGTGTGCCCCACCTCTCCGTCTTTCTGGAGTCCCTTCTGTCTCCTCTGTGAACACTTCTTTGAATCTCTTGTTGAGTTCTTCACATACTTCACGGTCATTTCTTGTTGTCTCTCCTCCTTCCTTCCTTAGCCTGATTACCTGGTCCTTGACTGTTGTTTTCCTCCTGATGTGGCTGTACAACATTTTTGGGTCAGATTTGGCTTTCGCTGCTATGTCATTTTCATATTGTCTTTGGGCCTCCCTTCTTATCTGTGCATATTCGTTTCTGGCTCTACGACTGGTCTCCTTATTCTCCTGGGTCCTTTGCCTTCTATATTTCTTCCATTCCCTAGCACACTTGGTTTTTGCCTCCCTGCACCTTTGGGTAAACCATGGGCTCATCCTGGCTTTTTCATTATTCCTGTTACCCTTAGGTACAAACCTCTCCTCAGCCTCCTTGCATTTTGTTGCTACATATTCCATCATCTCATTAACTGGCTTCCCTGCCAGTTCTCTGTCCCACTGAACCCCGTTCAGGTAGTTCCTCATTCCTGTGTAGTCCCCTTTCTTGTAGTTTGGCTTCATTCGTCCTGGCCTTCCTGCTTCTCCCTCCACTTGTAGTTCTACTGTGTATTCGAAGCTTAAAACCACATGGTCACTGGCCCCAAGAGGTCTTTCGTATGTGATGTCCTCGATATCTGCACTACTCAAGGTGAATACTAAGTCCAGCCTTGCTGATTCATCCTCTCCTCTCTCTCTTGTAGTGTCCCTTACGTGTTGGCACATGAAGTTTTCCAGTACCACCTCCATCAGCTTAGCCCTCCATGTATCTTGGCCCCCATGTGGGTCCAAGTTCTCCCAATCGATCTCCTTGTGGTTAAAGTCACCCATGATCAGGAGCTTTGCCCTGCATGCATGAGCTCTTCTGGGCACTCTAGCCAGTGTATCAACCATCGCTCTATTGCTCTCGTCGTACTCTTGCCTTGGCCTCCTGCTGTTCTGTGGTGGGTTATACATCACTGCTATTACCACCTTGGGACCTCCAGAGTGAAGTGTTCCCGCTATGTAATCACTTTCTTCTCCGCTGTCTCCTCTCTCCAGCTCATCAAAATTCCAGCGATTTTTGATCAGCAACGCCACTCCTCCACCCCCCCTGTTCCCTCTGTCTTTCCTCAGGATTTGGTATCCCGTTGGAAAGATGGCATCTGTTATCATACCTGTAAGCTTGGTTTCTGTGAGAGCTATGATGTCCGGTGATGCTTCTTTGACTCTTTCATGCCACTCCTCCCACTTATTTGTTATTCCATCAGCGTTTGTGTACCATACCTTCAGTTTCCTTTCCAACACTGTGGTTTGGGGGGGCCTGTGAGGGTGGGAGACCTGGTGGCATACTGTGGGATTCTATAGCTCGGTGTTGGGTGGAGGCTGTGGGTATGGATTGTAGTGTGTGTTGGGATGGTGTGATAGGTTGTATGGTTCTGAGAATAGTTGTGTGTGTGCTTGCCCTTGCTGTTCTGTTCTGCTCTGACTGACCTCTGCTGGTTCCATCCTTGTCTCTTTTCCTAGCTCCTTTCGCTTTTTTGTCCTCTCCCTCAGCTGCGTCGTTCTGATTTTGTTTTGTCTCTGTCTAGGAACACCCTCTTGTACTCTTCCGAGTATTTCAATCGTGGTTTCTCTTGGAGGATCCTGTTCCTGTGTGTGTATGTGTGTATGTGTGTGTGTACTCACCTAGTTGAGGTTGCGGGGGTCGAGTCCGAGCTCCTGGCCCCGCCTCTTCACTGATCGCTACTATGTCACTCTCCCTGAGCCGTGAGCTTTATCATACCTCTGCTTAAAGCTATGTATGGATCCTGCCTCCACTACATCGCTTCTCAAACTATTCCACTTACTGACTACTCTGTGGCTGAAGAAATACTTCCTAACATCCCTGTGATTCATCTGTGTCTTCAGCTTCCAACTGTGTCCCCTTGTTACTGTGTCCAATCTCTGGAACATCCTGTCTTTGTCCACCTTGTCAATTCCTCTCAGTATTTTGTATGTCGTTATCATGTCCCCCTTATCCCTCCTGTCCTCCAGTGTCGTCAGGTTGATTTCCCTTAACCTCTCCTCGTAGGACATACCTCTTAGCTCTGGGACTAGTCTTGTTGCAAACCTTTGCACTTTCTCTAGTTTCTTCACGTGCTTGGCTAGGTGTGGGTTCCAAACTGGTGCCGCATACTCCAATATGGGCCTAACATACACGGTGTACAGGGTCCTGAATGATTCCTTATTAAGATGTCGGAATGCTGTTCTGAGGTTTGCTAGGCGCCCATATGCTGCAGCAGTTATTTGGTTGATGTGCGCTTCAGGAGATGTGCCTGGTGTTATACTCACCCCAAGATCTTTTTCCTTGAGTGAGGTTTGTAGTCTCTGACCCCCTAGACTGTACTCCGTCTGAGGCCTTCTTTGCCCTTCCCCAATCTTCATGACTTTGCACTTGGTGGGATTGAACTCCAGGAGCCAATTGCTGGACCAGGTCTGCAGCCTGTCTAGATCCCTTTGTAGTTCTGCCTGGTCTTCGATCGAGTGAATTCTTCTCATCAACTTCACGTCATCTGCAAACAGGGACACCTCAGAGTCTATTCCTTCCGTCATGTCGTTCACAAATACCAGAAACAGCACTGGTCCTAGGACTGACCCCTGCGGGACCCCGCTGGTCACAGGTGCCCACTCTGACACCTCGCCACGTACCATGACTCGCTGCTGTCTTCCTGACAAGTATTCCCTGATCCATTGTAGTGCCTTCCCTGTTATCCCTGCTTGGTCCTCCAGTTTTTGCACCAATCTCTTGTGTGTGTGTGTGTGTGTGTGTGTGTGTGTGTGTGTGTGTGTGTGTGTGTGTGTGTGTGTGTGTGTGTGTGTGTGTGTGTGTGTGTGTGTTTGTGTGTGTGTGTGTGTGTGTGTTTATTGTACTCACCTGACTGTGGTTGCAGAGGTCGAGGCCCTGTTTTCAGGGGCTAAATTCTAATAGCGACAAGTCAGACCTGTCCTGCAGCTTGTCTAGGTCAATTTGTGATTTTTTCTGGTCTATTCATGTGTTTCATGTTTATATTCTCCTCATTAGCTTCAAATCTTCTGCGAACAGGAGCACCTCTGTCTCGATTTCTTCTGTTAAGTCAATTACATACACCAGAAACAGCAGGTGTCCAAATGCTGAACCGCCTGGAACCCCCACTCGTTACACTCGCCCATTCCAACGCATCTTTCCAAACCTTCACTCGTTATTTCCTGCCCATTAGGTGCTTACTCACCTATATGTGGTTGTGTATGTGCTCACCTATATATGGCTGCAGTGGTCGATTCACAGCTCCTGGCTCCGCCTCTTTGTTGGTCACTATTAGAATAGAATAACCATTCGCCGGAGGGGGGTCGAACCCCAGTCTCCTGCGTGACAAACGAGGATACTCACCCCTATACTACTTACTTCTGTGTGCATGTATAATCACCTATATGTGGGTGCATGAGTCATGTTTCAACTCCAGGCTCTGCTTCGTCGCTGGCTACTACTGAATTTCCCTTCTCATAACTGCATTAAATATATCATAACTATTCTTAAAACTATGTAAGCATTCTGCCACCACCACTTTGTCGTCCCAGGTTATTCCACTTCCTAACAACTCTGAGGCTAAAAGAAATATTTCCTAACATCCTTGTGATTCGCCTGTGGTTTAAGGCTTCCAGATGTGCCTTAATGCTTCTAATCTCCGCTTATTGAACAGTTTACCCTTGTTCAGTCTATCAATTTTCTTAGTATTTTGTACGCTGTTATCATGTCTCCTCTAACCCTACTGTAGTGTGATCATGTGTAACTCAATAAATCTCTCCCTGTAGCTCATCCCCTTTAGTGAGACTCGTTGTACTGTTTCCATCTACTTGACGTGTTTGACCAAGTGTGGGTTCCACACTGTTATTATATTCTTTAAAATGCCTCCTTCATAATGACTCCGTGTTGATATTCCTGCAAAAGTTTTTCAGGTCATGTGTTGATAACACCAGTATTTTCTGCAGCTATTACGAATTTTCTGTTATCGTAGCAATTTGAAATACTCACTGTCAGATTTCTGTTATTGCCATTATGCAAATTTCAAGATATAAGCAAAGTATTCTAGGTCTATTCGATGCGTCTCTAACTATGCACATCATTCAACCTAAGTCACAGAAAAGTATGTCAAACTTCACCATCATCTCTTCATTAGTTATTCAACAGACTCATTTAATCAACAGAACAAGAAAGAAGTTTAAACGCTTCGACTAGAGGGGCTAACACCTTAGTATTATTATTATAATCAAAACTAAACGCTAAACCAACCAGGATTAACACTTGAAAAGCAGTACTGTCGGATAACTAAGTGGTTGGGTCTTGTCAGTACCAGAGCGGCGGTGATCCTCGCCAATGTGACGCCACAGGAGAAAAAATACCACGACGGCGGTGATCCTCGCCAATGTGACGCCACAGGAGACAAAATACCACGGCGGAGGTGATCCTCGCCAGTGTGACGCCACAGGAGACAGTACCAGAGCGGCGGTGATACTCGCCAGTGTGAGGCCACAGGAGACACAGTACCAGAGCGGCGGTGATCATCGCCAGTGTGAGGTCACAGGAGACACTGTACCAGAGCGACGGTGATCCTCGCCAGTGTGAGGCCACAGGAGACAATCAACAGTGAAATTGAATTTATAGTTGTGCGAACTATGATTAGAGAAAGACGTTTTTCCTTTTCTAAATGCCTTTCAATGAGATGCTTTGATCCAGGTAATTAGAGCTCTCCACCCCCCCCCCCCCTACCTCGAATTACACCTGATTACCTCTCGTTCTCTGGACTCTTTAAAAGTAATCTCTGCTCATAATATAGTGCCATATTAAATTGCTTAACAAGCATCATCATCAAAAAATAATTAGAAAATGGCCTTTCATGATATTTAGCGAAAAGAAATAAACTCTTTAGGTTATCTTTGAAAAAAATTCTTTGAAAATATATAAAAATATACTGCAGCTGCAAATAATTCTTATATATGTCGTGCCGAATAGGTAAAACTTGCCATTTTGGCTTATATAGCAATAAGCCAAAATTTGCGTATGCAATAATTTCGCAAAAATTATTCTGAAACTAACGAAAAATTTCATCGTGTTTGTTTATTATTAAATTATTGTAAACTTATCAAACATATTTAGTTATATTAGGCTAAATTAAATTGCGCTCTTTATAATAAGGTTAGTATATATATATATATATATATATATATATATATATATATATATATATATATATATATATATATATATATATATATATATATATATATATATATATATATATATATATATATATATATATATATATATATATATATATATATATATATATATATATATATATATACATATATATATATATATATATATATATATATATATATATATATATATATATATATATATATATATATATATATATATATATATATATATATATATATATATATATATATATATAAGGAATCAATGCTTCTCTTTGGAGAGCATGAAATCACATCATCGGAGGGTGTCCAACAAGGAGATCCTCTTGCACCATTTCTCTTCTGTATAGCAGTTAGGGAAATCACAGTCAGACTGACCAGCGAGCTAAACATCTGGTTCCTAGATGATGGCACACTAGCAGGTACAAAGGAGTCCCTCCTTCATGATCTTACACAGGTAATGACACGGGGACAGGAAATGGGTCTCATCCTGAATCCATTCAAATGTGAAATCATCTCAGTCAGTCAACAAGTGATAAATGCAGTGAGATCAAAACTACCAGGAGCAGCAGTCATTGCCCCCACAAATAGTGTCTTGCTAGGAGCACCTCTGGGAAGCAATGCCATTGACACAATTCTCAGGAAGAAATTGAAAGAGTTAAGGAGAATGGAACAACGAATAGGCAATCTGGACACCCACGATGCCTTGTACCTTCTCACAAAGTGCTGAGTCTGCCCAGGTTGACATATTTCCTAAGATGTGCACATTCATATGATAACCCTATAATGCACGAATATGACAGTATCCTGAGGCAGATTTTTACGAAAGTACTTAACCTTACTCTAGAAGACGGGCAGTGGAACCAAGCTACACTTCCAGTCAGACTAGGAGGCATTGGTGTCCGCAAGTCATCACAGATGGCGCTACTGCTTTTCTGTCCTCGTGTATTGCATCCAGAGAGCTTGTAGCAGCGATTCTCCCTGAACATCTTAGGGACAAGATAGGAGTCCAGGACCAAAAGTTCATTGACGGAGCAATGATCTGGGATAATCTAACGGGCTCTGGAGCCAGACCTGCTCCCCCCAACAACTACAAACAATCGCACTGGGATGGTCCAATAGTGGAAAATATTGCCTCAACAATGCTTCGGAGTGTGCCAGGGAAGGATAGAGCCCGCCTCCTGGCAGTGAGAGCCCCTCATGCAGGGGATTTTCTGTTGGCTGTTCCCAACTCCAGCCTTGGCAGGCACACGCCTCGACCCACAGACCATCCGCATCGGTGTTGCCCTTCGACTTGCCGCCCCTATTCTCGCCGAACACATGTGCATTTGTGGCAGTGAAGCAGCAGACCGATTCGGGTACCATGGTCTTGTGTGCCGTAAACCCGAGGGAAAGATTGCAAGACATGAGGAGGTTAATAACATTATCAAGAGGAGCCTCACAACAGCCGGATGCCCAGCAGTAAGGGAGCCACCCCAGCTAGGCAGATCTGATGGCAGCCAGAAGCGTCCAGATGGTATCACCCTTCAAGCCTGGACAGATGGGAAGCAGGTGGTGTGGGACTATACATGTGCATCTACCTTGGCTGATACCTATCTCCAATACACCAGGGAGGAAGGAGGGGCAGCTGCCAGGTTCAGGGAGTCCCAAAAGTCTAGAAAATATGGAGAACTTGCCCATCATTATATGTTTGTTCCCATAGGCTCAGAGACCCTTGGCTCATGAGGAAAGAATGCATCTAAATTCCTTAAGGAGCTGGGAAAAAGACTCATCAGGGTAACTAGGGATCCCAGGGCAGCTAGTTTTCTGTTCCAGCGGCTCAGTGCGGCTGTTCAAAGGGGTAATGCCTGCTGTATTTTGGGCACACGCCCCAGCTCTGAGGAGCTGGATGAGATTTTCGCCTTATAATCGGTGATACACACGTAACAACATGTACCGTATATGCCACCTTTATATCAACAATGTATCTCTTAAATCTTTTGTACCATATTATGTAATAAAATATTCCTATTGGTAAAAAAAAATATGAAAAGATGGGGTGGTAGGGAAAGTGGAATATTCAAACGGCTTCAGGAAGAAATCCAAATATTCATCCTTGAAGCCTTTTTATATATATATATATATATATATATATATATATATATATATATATATATATATATATATATATATATATATATATATATATATATATATATATATATATATATATATATATATATATATACATATATATATATATATATATATATATATATTTATATATATATATATGTATATATATATATATATTTACCTGGAGAGAGTTCCGGGGGTCAACGCCCCCGCGGCCCGGTCTGTGACCAGGCCTCCTGGTGGATCAGAGCCTGATCAACCAGGCTGTTGCTGCTGGCTGCACGCAAACCAACGTACGAGCCACAGCCCGGCTGATCCGGAACTGACTTTAGGTGCTTGTCCAGTGCCAGCTTGAAGACTGCCAGGGGTCTGTTGGTAATCCCCCTTATGTGTGCTGGGAGGCAGTTGAACAGTCTCGGGCCCCTGACACTTATTGTATGGTCTCTTAACGTGCTAGTGACACCCCTGCTTTTCATTGGGGGGATGGTGCATCGTTTGCCAAGTCTTTTGCTTTCGTAGTGAGTGATTTTCGTGTGCAAGTTCGGTACTAGTCCCTCTAGGATTTTCCAGGTGTATATAATCATGTATCTCTCCCTCCTGCGTTCCAGGGAATACAGGTTTAGGAACCTCAAGCGCTCCCAATAATTGAGGTGTTTTATCTCTGTTATGCGCGCCGTGAAAGTTCTCTGTACATTTTCTAGGTCGGCAATTTCACCTGCCTTGAAAGGTGCTGTTAGTGTGCAGCAATATTCCAGCCTAGATAGAACAATTGACCTGAAGAGTGTCATCATGGGCTTGGCCTCCCTAGTTTTGAAGGTTCTCATTATCCATCCTGTCATTTTTCTAGCAGATGCGATTGATACAATGTTATGGTCCTTGAAGGTGAGATCCTCTGACATGATCACTCCCAGGTCTTTGACGTTGGTGTTTCGCTCTATTTTGTGGCCAGAATTTGTTTTGTACTCTGATAAAGATTTAATTTCCTCATGTTTACCATATCTGAGTAATTGAAATTTCTCATCGTTGAACTTCATATTGTTTTCTGCAGCCCACTGAAAGATTTGGTTGATGTCCGCCTGGAGCTTTGCAGTGTCTGCAATGGAAGACACTGTCATGCAGATTCGGGTGTCATCTGCAAAGGAAGACACGGTGCTGTGGCTGACATCCTTGTCTATGTCGGATATGAGGATGAGGAACAAGATGGGAGCGAGTACTGTGCCTTGTGGAACAGAGCTTTTTACCGTAGCTGCCTCGGACTTTACTCTGTTGACGACTACTCTCTGTGTTCTGTTAGTGAGGAAATTATAGATCCATCGACCGACTTTTCCTGTTATTCCTTTAGCACTCATTTTGTGCGCTATTACGCCATGGTCACACTTGTCGAAGGCTTTTGGAAAGTCTGTATATATTACATCTGCATTCTTTTTGTCTTCTAGTGCATTTAGGACCTTGTCGTAGTGATCCAATAGTTGAGACAGACAGGAGCGACCTGTTCTAAACCCATGTTGCCCTGGGTTGTGTAACTGATGGGTTTCTAGATGGGTGGTGATCTTGCTTCTTAGGACCCTTTCAAAGATTTTTATGATATGGGATGTTAGTGCTATTGGTCTGTAGTTCTTTGCTGTTGCTTTTACTGCCCCCTTTGTGGAGTGGGGCTATGTCTGTTGTTTTTAGTAACTGTGGGACGACCCCCGTGTCCATGCTCCCTCTCCATAGGATGGAAAAGGCTCGTGATAGGGGCTTCTTGCAGTTCTTGATGAACACAGAGTTCCATGAGTCTGGCCCTGGGGCAGAGTGCATGGGCATGTCATTTATCGCCTGTTCGAAGTCATTTGGCGTCAGGATAACATCGGATAGGCTTGTGTTAATCAAATTTTGTGGCTCTCTCATAAAAAATTCATTTTGATCTTCGACTCTCAGTCTGGTTAGCGGCTTGCTAAAAACTGAGTCATATTGGGACTTGAGTAGCTCACTCATTTCCTTGCTGTCATCTGTGTAGGACCCATCTTGTTTAAGTAGGGGCCCAATACTGGACGTTGTTCTCGATTTTGATTTGGCATAGGAGAAGAAATACTTTGGGTTTCTTTCGATTTCATTTATGGCTTTTAGTTCTTCCGCGATTCCTGACTCCTAAAGGATTCTTTTAGCTTAAGTTCGATGCTTGCTATTTCTCTGACCAGTGTCTCCCTACGCATTTCAGATATATTGACCTCTTTTAGCCGCTCTGTTATTCTTTTCCGTCGCCTGTAAGGGAGCGCCTGTCTCTTTCTGTTTTACATCTACTCCTCCTTTTTCTTAGAGGAATAAGCCTTGTGCATACATCGAGTGCCACCGAGTTAATCTGTTCTAGGCATAAGTTGGGGTCTGTGTTGCTTAGTATATCTTCCCAGCTTATATCGGTTAGGACTTGGTTTACTTGGTCCCACTTTATGTTTTTGTTATTGAAGTTGAATTTGGTGAATGCTCCCTCTTGACTAATCTCATTATGTCGGTCTGGGGCTCCGCGCATACATGACTGAACCTCAATTATGTTGTGATCTGAGTATATTGTTTTTGATATGGTGACATTTCTTATCAGATCATCATTGTTAGTGAAGATGAGGTCTAGTGTATTCTCCAGTCTAGTAGGCTCTATTATTTGCTGGTTTAAATTGAATTTTGTGCAGAGATTTAAAAGCTCGCGTGAGTGTGAGTTTTCATCAGAGCTGCCTCCTGGTGTTATTACTGCAACAATATTATTTGCTATATTCCTCATTTTAGGTGCCTTAAGTTGAAATCCCCCAGGAGCAAGATGTTGGGTGCAGGAGCAGGAAGGTTTTCCAGACAGTGGTCAATTTTTAACAGCTGTTCTTGGAATTGCTGGGATGTTGCATCCGGAGGCTTGTAGACTACCACAATGACTAGGTTTTGGTTCTCGACCTTTACTGCTAAAACTTCCACTACATCATTTGAGGCATTTAGCAGTTCTGTGCAAACAAGTGACTCTACAATGTACAAATATATATAAATATATATATATATATATATATATATCTATATATATATATATATATATTATATATATATATATATATATATATATATATATATATATATATATATATATATAAATATATATATAATTATATATATATATATATATATTAAATTATATATATATATATATATACATATATATATATATATATTATATATATATATATAATATTATATATATACATATATATATATATATATATATATATATATATATATATATATATATATATATATATATATATATATATATATATATATACATATATATATATACATATATATATATATATAAATATATATATATATATAAATATATATATTATATATTATATATATATATATATATATATAGTATATATATATATATAATATATATTTATATATAAATATATATATATATATATATATATATATATATATATATATATATATATATAAATATATATATATATATAAATATATATATAATGTCGTGCCAAATAGGCAGAACTTGCGATCTTGGCTTAAATAACAACGCTTATTTTGCCATATAGGACAAGTGAAAATTTGTGTATGCAATAATTTCGCCAAAATCATTCTGAACCTAACGAAAAAAATATATTTCACTGTGTTTGTTTAGTATTAAATTATTGTAAACAAATCTAAAATATATTTAGTTGGGTTAGGCTAAAATAAATTGCGCTTGTTATAATAAGGTTAGGTAAGTTTTCTAGGTTCCTCTTGGTGTAAAATAATAAATTTTTACATCAACATTAATGAAAAAAATATATCTTTAAACGTATAAGAGAAAATTCTAGAAAGATCTTAATTTTAAATGAGTTCTTGCTAATTGACCAGTTTTACATATTCGGCACGATATATATATATATATATATATATATATATATATATATATGTATATATAAATATATATATATATATATATATATATATATATATATATATATATATATATATATATAAATATATATATATATATATATATATATATATATATATATATATATATATATATATTTCTATATAAATATATACAGATATATATATATATGTATAAATATATACATATATATATATATATATAAGTATATATGTATAAATATATACATATATATATATGTATATATGTATATATATATATATATATATATATATATATATTTATATATATATATATATATATATATATATATATATATATATATATATATATATATATATATATATATATATATATAAATAAATTATGTGATTCACTTCATTTATTGTAGTTACATTAAATAGTATTTATAACTTGCAATAAACTGTGCAATCTATCTGCTTCATGAATTAAGACAAATGTAGAGACTGGTGTGTAATTATGCAGGTGTGTGCCCGCAACGCACGACTTGCCTCAGAGTTGAGCCAGATAGAAGTAGAGGTCACCAAGATGAAAGACGAGCTCGTTCTTTTGTTGCAAATCGTTGTAGAGATTTAGATTTTTGAAGGATATTTAAAAGGCTTGAGAAAGATGTTCTGGAGCCACCCAGAAACTGTTGTCTTTTATTTCAAACTGACATTGTTAATAAAAGCATCTTATATCGGAGAAAATTCCCTATTTTGCTAGTGTATTGTTGTTCAAAAGCGATAAAGGCAAATATAAAGTAGTTTGTAAATTTGACAGTAATTTAGGTTTGCTCTGAAGTTCAGTGATGCTCATCGTGGAAGATCTTGACATGAACTTTATGTATATTGGGAGCCTGCAAGACGACGCGAGGATCTGGGATATGACGGTCAACTGGGTAACCCATTGGCCGCTTGTCTGGGTACTTCTCTCCATGGATACCACACTGACTGTGGGTGGCGGCCAAGTCTTCAGGATTATCTACGGTCTTATCTTCGTCACCGTCAGACACTCCCACAAACAAGGAAAACTCCATTCCTGAGGTTGTTCCCTTAGGTAGGAGCAGTCTGTTGGGGATACCACAAGATCGCTCAAATTCGTGGAGGTCAAGTTTACTATGGCTTTCTACGGCCTGGTCAGCTTTCCTCTTTAGTGAGTCAAAACTTGGCCTGTCAGGAACAGTCACTGAAGAGTCAACGGACTTGCGAACAATGTGGTTAGATCCAGGAGCCACTGAAAAGAATAATTAAAAAGGTTTAACTTTAAATCATATAAACATTATTGTTTAGTTAAATCCATTTTATATATACGTTGAAGTATTTAAAATATAATTTCTACAATCAATAATTTAATATCAAAATATAACCATTTATTACTATATAGTGTTAATAATCAAGATATACTTACATGATTTATAAAACTTGTCCATTTCAATGCAGTGCCATCGACCTTCCTCGAAGGAGAAGAGGACTCCGTTGTTGTCATAACGAGGGCACAGGAAGATGCGGATGGTACCAAGGACTTTGTTACCATTGTTGTTAGTGATGTCAATATTGTAAGAAAATTCTTGGTGGTTTAGACGAGGTACTATAGCATGGATCTCAACATCTTTCACTTTGTCAGATTTATCTACAGCATTGATGAGACTGAACTCGAAATTGTCGAAGTAGGTCTTCAGTTCTCCATCAATGGCAATGTTATCAACGGAAACACCGGAGAACTCGAGTTCTTCTTGAGTGTAAGGTGGAAGAGTGTCCTTGTGTTCTTTGAAAATGTTATCTATATATTTATGAAGTCTGAAGAAGCTTGGGTCTCGAGTGGCAGTCTCGAAATGTTCCATGACACCAGGAGGAAAGTTGAACTTGCCGTGAGGATCACCTTGGCGACCAAGCATTATGTGAGCCGTGTTGTGCAGTGAGCCATAATACTGTGGGTTGGCGCTGTATGCAGAAGATTCAATGATTTCTCCCAGAGTGTCGATGCCATGATCATTTTTAATATCGATCTTGTTACCACTCCTGTCGACTATGTAGCCATGAGCGATGGCATCGCGAATTCGACTTTCTAAGATGACCATATCACGCACGTTAGCCACACCATCAACATCTTCAAAGTGTACATCGTCAGGGCGAGCTGGGAACTCTCCACCATATTTGTAGTTAGTATGTGGAGCAAATCCTTCATGGATAACATCGTCCCAATGAAGTTCGTCAACAACATCCAGATGGTTGGAGAGACGCTCAGCATCAAAGCGGGCAGTGAGTTGGTGGTGAGCCCAGAAGAAGAGTTCTCCCTTGCGGTCCAGATGATAGCCGTAAGAGTCCTTCCACCAGAAGGGGAAGTCCATATGCCAAGTAACGTGGTGAATGTTTAGGCCAATGTCCTCACCAAAGTACGCTACTCGTTGTTCTTTGTTCTTTTTTGTTCCAGTGAACTTCATCTCGAATTTGCCTGGAGTTTGAGTCATCTTGGCAGTGTAGGCCTTATTGATAACTTCACTGTTGGTGAACAGGTGAGGAGTAACTTCATAGAGTGGAGGAAGAACAATTCCCTGTCCCAAGTCTGAGTGGATGACAGCCACATAAAGCGCGTACGCGAACTCTCCCTCGTTGAGGCGCTCACGGAAGTAAGCAGCGTTGTGAACGAAGCAAGACCAGGTCTTGCAGTGTATGAGAACATCAAAGAGCAGGAGAGCTTCTTCACGTTGACGGGTGTTGAAAAGTGAGAACCAGTGATGTTGCTCTAATACTCTGTGGTCTTTAATTTCCTGTATCAGCGCATGAGCTGCCGCACCATCATCGGTGTACTGTGAAGAGTCAGCTTCCGGGTCAAAGGTGTCAGAAAACTCTTTCAAATCACTAAAGTGAAGGTGGTCATAAATATCATCCAGCAAGTGATTGACATCCTGTTGTTTCTTGGCCAAAGTCACACCTGTACAAGGAAAATATATTGATTATTAACTATTTAAATCAAAAACTATTTGTAATGCAAAACGTATAGTAATAGTAGTGAATGGACCAAAAATAATATTTTAGCTCCTTTATGTTAATTTTGAAAACTTAGTTCCTCTTATATTTTGCAGTTTTTAAATCCGTCTTTTATGAGGAACTCTATCAAAACATTTCTTAAGATATATATAAATGCAATCCTCCTAATATGTCACACTTGCACATAAAATTTGCAGCCCATTTCTAAGTTATGTTAGTTTAGGTGGCAATGGAAATACTAAATAAAAGACGATAAAACAGTTAAACCACGGTGCGGGTGGGGTTTAAACCTATGGCAAATGAGTTCTAAAACTCCAGGCCATTACTCACTCTCCTGGAGATTCCAGACGTACTTACCAGGGGGGTCAAGTCCCTCCAGTTCTGTAGTTTCTTTCCGATAGTGTTATTACGATTTCGTGAGTCATGATAAGATATTCTGCCCCTATGTCACATTTTAACTATTCAAGGCTCCGTCAACAGTCACCCATTTGACTGTTTTTGCAACAGTATCATGACGGCTGTGGTTAAGAGGACGAGCTGTATAATAACAAATTAGATTCGATACACATAATTTTCCAGACAGAACCCCGATTACTTTTCTCCCAGTTAATACGTATTTATTCTTTAAGTGTTAAATCAACCCAGACAGCGTTTTTCAATATTTTTAACAGTGTCCACCAAAAGCGCCTGTATTGAGAAGGATCTTTTCAAAAACTGCAACAATACATATAAGTATATGTCATCTTCCAATTGTATAAACAGTTGAGCTGTCAGTCGGAAACTTTTAAACAAAAAATCAAAGTGGAAAACATCATACCTCTGCACATTATGGTGTTAGATGATCCACACGAGTAGTATAAGGCGATTAAAATGCCGGGAGCAAGAGACTAATAACCCCCTTCTCCTATGTATATATTAATGAATTTAAAAAGGAGAAGCTTTCGTTTTATTTTTGGGCCACACTGCCTCGGTGGGATACTGCCAGTAACTAGAGAGAATGTAAGAATATTAGGGAAACAATCCCCTTAAACTTACCGGGTAAAGTTTACGATAGAATTATTACGGAAAGTTTTAAAGTAGTAAAATCTGCTGTGTAGGTAGGATAGGTAGGGGTCGTAACAGGACCTATTACAGGGAAGGAAAATATGAGGATTTGAGTTTTAGGGGCTTGAGCATCCAGCAGCCTTGTATTATCGTGTTAGATATTAGTAACTGGAGATAAGGAGTCTTTTAATGGACGTGCTGTTGGAATGCAAGCAAGGTAAGGTTAGTGAAAGGATTCAGGGAAACCAGTTAGTTAGACTTGAATCCTGGAGGTGGGAAGAGCGGTGCCTGCACTCTGAAGGATGGATGAAGCAACAGCTCCATCCAACCTTCAGAGTTGGAGTGACTTAGTGAATGAGTTTTTTCTCTGGATAACCCTACATCGGCTGGACATGGCCCCTGAGGAAACACTTACCTGGGTCATCACTGAGGAAGTGATCGTCACTGAAGCTGGGCCAGGCAGCGGCCGCTGCTATTAGTGAACACAGGATCAAGAGCTTCATGGTGGCTGTGATGGTGACACTGAGGCAGCAGCTGCCTTATATACCCACTGACACCCAGCCACTTAACATCAGTATCTCACTGACGCTTCTAATCTCTAACACTTGTAAGTAAAATCTTATCTGTCGACTTCGTTCTTATAGTTATAATGACTTACTAATATACATTTGATAGTAACTTTCCTCATTGTAACTTCACTTTAAAAAAAAATTCATTAATGTTATATATATATATATATATTATATATATATATATATATATATATATATATATATATATATATATATATATATATATATATATATATATGTCGTGCTGAATAGGTAAAACTTGCGATTTTGGCTTAAATATCAACTCTTTTCTTGCCGAATAAGACAAGCGAAAGTTTGTGTATGCAATAATTTCGCTAAAATCATTCTGAACCTAACGAAAAAAATATATTTCATTGTGTTTGTTTATTATTAAATTATTGTAAACTTATCTAAAATATATTTAGTTGGATTAGGCTAAATTAAATTGCGCATTTCATAATAAGGTTAGGTAAGTTTTCTAAGGTCCTTTTGGAACAAAATTATTAATTTTTACATTAACATAAATGAAAATAATATATCTTTATACGTATAAGAGAGATTTTTACAAAGGTCTTAATTTTAAATAACTTAAATTTACAGTGGTTGTTCTGCATACTGTGATATCACCTGTTTACTGTGATCTTATTGTACATATGTTCGCCTGCTTGACAACTGTTAAGCATGTATATATATATATATATATATATATATATATATATATATATATATATATATATATATATATATATATATATATATATGTACAATACCTGCATTCATACAATCATTGATGGATTCATTCTTGTTTTGTTTGACCTGGCTAATTCCCGATGAAATTAAAACTCCTTTGTATCATTGTGTTGTCCTGAAACACATGGGAAATTACATCCACTGCCATTAACAACGTCTTCCTTCTAGTGTTTGCCAAAGTGACCGCTGGAAGCCGCCATGTAAAATGTGCTAAAAAGATTCAACCAAACAAAAGTTGTTTGGAATTCTTCAGTACACTTGATCTACTTAAACCAGTGTTTGGGAGACACTGAGTATATTTCACTAGTCTACGGTATACCCTTAGTTTTGAACTAGATTACATGCCACTAACATAATTCTTGAAGACAAAAATCATTATGTGATTTGGATGTCCGCGATGCCTTGTGCTCTCAAAGTGCCTTATTCAAATTAATTTTTTTTTGATGATTGCGCCCTCCTTTGAAGCCGAGAATCAAGTAAACACGGTATCTAGGTATGCACTCAACCTTCGACCAGAAGATGGCCAACGGGAGGGAGAGAGAGGTTTGCATGACAACACAGATAGCATTACTCGCCTTCCTATCTCCCCGTATTGCCTCCCGCTTTATAGCGGAGATGATCCACCCAGCAAACTTGAGAGTTTCTTTTGGAATTGAAAGTTCACAGTTAATGAAAGGAACAAAGCAGTGGAATACCCTTGAAAACTCATCTCGCAGACCAGTTCCTCCTATACACCACAAAGAGTTCCACTGGGGGAAGCACTCACACTGTAGAAGAATCGCCTCTAGAAAGGACAGTGCCTCTAGTAAGGACAATGCCTCTATTAAGGACAATGCCCCTAGTGAGAACAATGCCTCTAATAAGGGCAATGTCTCTAGTGATGATAATGCCTCTAGTATGGACAGTGTCTCCAGTGATGCCTCTAGTGATGACAGTACCTTTAGTGATGACAATGCCTCTAGTGAGGACAGTGCCTTTAGTGATGACAATGCCTCTAGTGAGGACAGTGCCTTTAGTGATGACAATGCCTCTAGTGAGGACACCATGCTGAGCACCACCTTCTACTAGCTGAGCCTCATTCTACCTTGGTCACATCAACCTTCATGACATTCACATTGGTGTAATCCTTCTCCTAGCCTCACCTATCTTCCCCAAAGAAAGTTGTCACTGTGGCAGCGCATCCGCAGACCAATTTGGTCACCATGGTCTCATTTGCTTTATATCAGAATGAATGCAAAACGTCATGAGGTCAGGGATATCAAGCCTTCCTACAGCCCTGTTCAACGCGATGGAAATTCAAGGTAGGTAGGCCAGGTGGCAGTTTGAAGAGGTGCCGGATTACGCAACAGACACAGTAGATACGTACCTAGGGGGCCACATCATACAGGCTGACTGACTCACGAAATCGTAATGACACGATTGCAAACAAACCATACCACGGGTGGGGATAGAACCCGCGATCAGAGAGTCATAAAACTCCAGCCACTGGGCCAGGTCGACTGTTATACAAGCAATATTACTGAAGGCAAAGAAAAAAAATATGAAAAACAAGTGAAATGCAAAAATGACAGTTTTTCTTATGCTGAAGAACCTAAAGAACTGATACAACAATCTCTACAATTTCGAAGTCTGAGCCAACTTATCCAGTCAGTCAAGGCTGATACCAGTGAACATCTGAGCTTCTGAATTTAGCCGACCATTGCGAAGGGAAACGAGACGAATGAAATGCTTATTTACAGAGGCAACACTCATTTTCCCGAGCCTAGTCTCAGCGGTAAAATTTCCCTGAAATTATTTATCTCTACACGTATCCTGTAACATCCGACTTTCACGATAAGTAGTATGTTAATGATTCAAATCGCATTCTGGACGTAGGCCTATTCATACGACAAATCGATAAACCTGATCTTCTGGCTGTCTAGGCTATACAACACAGAGATAGTTATTAGGGCTAATGTTGCCATTAGGCCTCTATTAGCTAGGAAATTATGGTGTTGGGAACAGTAAGCTAGTAATTTACGGTTTTACTAAGGGTTTTATGAACCGTAAACTAGTAAATTACGGGTTTATAAATTAAGACTTTATACGAACGTCTTTTCGAACTTATACTCACCAAACAACACAGTGGCTGATGTAGCAGACGCTGACAGTTTCCACCATAAACACATCATCTATCAAAGACCTCACTACGAAACGCAGCCCCACACCTCTAACTTCTACAGCAGGCGTCTACACTATCCCCTGTGGGTTCTGTCCCAAGAAATATGTAGGCGAGACAGGCACAGATCTTGCAGTCCGCTTGAATGAGCATCGAAATGCCTCTAACAGAGACGATGTAAGGTACGCCTGTGTCCTCCACAGACACTCCACGGGACATTTGATGAACTGGAATGAGGCACAACTCGTTCTCACCGAACCAGACCTCAGACTCCGACGGTGCCTAGAAGCCTCACTAATCGCAGTCACCGACACTATAGAACGCAACACTGGAAACTACAAAATTTCAAAAACATTGGCATACATGATACTTAAGCACCACCAACCCAACAGCACAGGAGTCACATGATTTCATCGTCTACCCGTCCTCGTCGTAGGCAGAGGTTGTTTTGATAAGGACCTGCCTCGCATGGGCCAGTAGGCCTTCTACAGTGATCCTCCATTCTTATGTTCTCATGTTCTTATGACATTCCTCAGGTCACGTGCGTCACATCTCACTCTCCGCCTATATATATAATGCCTTTCTACCTCTGTATGTTAGAAGTGATCAAGGTCCCAGGACCGAAACGTTTTCTAATAAATATGTCATAGTGTTTGCTTACGTGTCTTTCTAAACCAACTGACAGTGTTGAACAACACAGTGGTTGATGTAGCAGACACTGGCAGTGTTGAACAACACAGTGGCTGATGTAGCAGACACTGGCAGTGTTGAACAACACAGTGGTTGATGTAGCAGACACTGACAGAGTTGAACAACACACTGAAGATGACACAGCCACTTCAGTGGACGTGTCTATAAGAATACACAGAGAGCCACAGAGAAACTACAATTAAAATATTTCACATTACCAACAAAAGATGATATTCTTGCAATTTTTCCTTCCCAAGTAGAATACAATATTTTTGTGCTTTATGAAAAAAAATTACTAAACAAATTTATCTGAATAGGATCCTCAAAAAAACGTACGGAAGGTGACGTCAACATATGTCGTTGAGGAAGATTTTTTTTTTATTATTTAAGTCTCCATTTAAGTCAATATCAGTAAAATAAATCATTAACACCGATATCTGCAGTAGCTTTTAAGTGGAATGTTGGCAAATAACCACATCAGGAATATACATAATTTTATTATGCTGACTTAAGTGTGTATGTTTAACACAAACATAAGATTTTTTTTATCACCACAAGAGATATACACCAAGAGTTGTATGTCTCTGTATATATACACACACCAAGAGATGTATGTAACTGTATATACACCGAGAGTTTACTTTGATTCCTATTTTCGGGATTACAGTATTCTTGACTAGTAGTGAGCAGGTTATGTGCGGCCGTAATGACCCGCGTTTAGTCAATAGCTTCAAATCCCATTAACCAAAGAACCAGCTCTGAAGAGGATGTTCATTTATGGACAATTCTTGCAGAACAGGAGCTAAGAAACTATCTAAATCGAATCGAAATGCTTTTCTGGAGCTCACCCCAGGACTAATTTTAATCACTGTCTGGGTATCTACGAGAGTTCCTACACAACACCAAAGAAGTATCGGAAACTATCCTAAATACTTGTAATAATTCTTTTCTAAAGTCTGATTACTCTTTTTTATAAGTCGTGTGGCATTTAGGTAGCATTAAATGTTCTTTAATTATTTTTTGTCGGTTACATATAATTGCAGAATAACATTACTGGATTAGTTATGTCTTAGGTTAATAGAATACTCGTATTAAGGGAGAGTACCGGCGAATAAAAAAAAAAAAGGGATAATCATCGACACCATGTCCAGCCCTTCTATGGTAGGGTAGGTGCCTGAGCCCGAGTTTGCAGCTCACAAGCCTGTCATTCCCATTAGCCCCCTTGGGGCGGTGATGGCAGACCAGAGAGGCCTAGCTTGTGGCTAGACCTGGGGACAGTTGATCCCAAAGATGAGAAGGTACATGTGCCTCCTCCCATGAGAGACTTAGGTCTCAGACACTCCCTAAAGAGGGAGCCAAGGCCGGGCCACCACTTGGAAAAGGCCCGGGCCGGGAGAATACCGGCGAATCAAGAAGGGATAATCACTGGGCTACTCAAGTGGCATGTAGTGACCGTTGACAACTGAGAACAATAATGTTCAAGTGTCTTGTGGCCCAGTCAAGTGGCGTCTTCTGATCCACTGGTGGACCACGGTACATGGGTGGACCACGGTACCCTGGACCCCGCTTCCTTTTTTATTTAATTACATAACTAAAATTCTCAACTGCTACTTCTTAAAATTGACTTTGACCCACATTTACTTTCCCAACTTACGTTATATTCTCACTTTCTTCAATAATTCCTACTTCCTTTCTCTCCTCTTATGTTAAATTAAATTTTTATCTAACTTAAAGTCATATATGTGTTATATTTCTTTTTTTTTCTAAACTGAGATGTGGCTGGTGGTGAGAAAAGGTTTAAGAAAATATCTTTTGAACTCTTTAGATTATATATTAAGAGAAAATCAGTTCAGTGATTTAATCATTTAGCAAAGGTGACGCAGGATAGACTGACCAAGAGAGTATCTACCTAGTAGTTATCTGCTGAGTAGATGGAGGGAAGGATAAGTGCGCTGCTGAGTGAAAAATATACAAAATAAAGAACAATAATACAATCACAGTCTTTGACACGGCATTGATCACTTATTGAGAATGAAGGAAGGATAGAAGCAGGACACTGTGGAATCTTTCGATGTTTCTGTTTTGTAGAGTGAGATTCGTCGTGTGGGTGAACAAGCGGCTGCTGACACACTAACACCCGCGTCACCAGATAATTTTGTGCTTTCGTTTATCGAAGGAAATAAATGGGATCACATTTTTCTTCCGAGGAGAGCTAAACTCCCGGCAACTTATGTCTGGGTTCAAGGCCAACCACCATCACCTGCTGATAATCACGTTCACCACTAAGCAACTAGCGACACTTTGTCCTCCCCTACCCAACTCCTCTCTAACCATCCCCCATCCACCCATCCACCCATCCACCGTCCATTATCTTCTCACCTCCCTCTCCCAACCCAGGACCTCTACCCTGGATACACTCCCTTACATCCACTCATCCTTCCCCTCCCTCTCCATCTCTACCCACCACCCTTCCATCCTCTTCAAGCACTTACAGTGTTATCAAGGTGATTATGAGATGTGATCAACAGTTCTTGTAAATTATCATGTCAAATCTGGGACTGAAGGGTTATTTGAAGTTTTTATTATGAGGGATGATAGTGCACCTGTAGACCACCACGACCTGTGGTTAGCTTGGATGGTACTGGCCAGGTTCTGGCCACCATAGCTGTGGTACTGGCCAGGTTGTGACCAACATGGCCTGAGATAGTGTCCCATAGATTTTTTGACCCCAACACTGTGACCCCAACGCTGTGACCCCCAACATGATGCTGTGACCCCCGATGATGTGACCCAGGACGTTGTGATCACGCTTTGACTCCCAGCGCTGTGACCCCTGATGCTGCATCCCCTGACCCTGTGGCCCCCGATGCTGTGACCCCTAACGCTGGGACCCCTGACGCTGTGACCCCTGACACTGGGACCCCTGACGCTGTGACCCCTGACGCTGTAACCCCTGACCCTGGGACCCCTGACGCTGTGACCCCTGACGCTGTGACCCCTGACACTGGGACCCCTGACACTGGGACCCCTGACACTGGGACCCCTGACGCTGTGACCCCTGACGCTGTGACCCCTGACCCTGGGACCCACGACGCTTGGTCATATTATCGGACATAACAGCTAACTGCTAACGACACTGACAAATAATTGTGATAACTGTCAATAACGTTGACAACCAATTCATAGCAAATTGGCAAACTTTTGCTGTAAAAATCATTAGAAATCGCTAAATAACGTAAACAAAATCTGATGCTTTTTAAATCGTATTTCATTATAAAATCTTCCATTTACACTCATTTCACTGTAAAATAGCCCATTTACACGTATTTCACTGTAAAATCGCCCATTTACGAGTATTTCACCGCAAAATCATCCCTTTACTTGCATTTCACTGAAAAACCAATAGCCCTCACAGAAACAAGTGAAAGCAAATGAAAGTATTTTTCAAATTCAAATTCAAAGTTTATTCTCTATAAGTATTACAATGCTGAGTTTACAGAAATTTGGTTATTGTTTGGTTTACATGTAGTAAAATTGTGATTACAGAGTGTACCACTAGAACGCTTAGCATGGCTAGGCATTTCGGGCAGACTTAGTTTTATTCTTAATTGTAAAATATTACAAATTATGAGGTAAGTTGGTATTATGGCTAAGTGACTAAATACTAGTTTGTGAGTTTAGCAATGTGAATGCTTTTGTTTTGGCACAGTACATAGTTTCAGTATTGAAGTATCACAGGAGTATCAGGTATATGAGAGTACGTGGCTGGCAGTCCACCAAGCTACCTAATGCTTTGAGTCATCTGTAGCTGAGTAGTTTAAGGTGTTAGGTCTGCAGCCAGATATTCTTGTGGAGAGCTGCCGATGTGGGTTCCAATCGTGCTGGCTGCGATATTTCTTTGCATATATTTTCGCTTGTTTCCATAAGGGGCATTAAATATCTATTATAAACACTGATCTCTGGCTGAAGGAGACTCGAACCTACGAACCTTAGGATAAGGTACGCAGTGCTTTACCAATCTACCCACACTGGACCAGCCAGCTTACAGGGAGAAGGCTTACAGCTTTTCATCTCATCCCCTGCATACATCAGCCTTACTAGAGATTTTAACAATGCAAGGAATTCGCGAGAGCAGGCGAAATATACACAAACACTGATCTCTGGCTGAAGGAGACTCGAACCTACGAACCTTAGGACAAGGTACGCAGTGCTTTACCAATCTACCCACACTGGACCAGCCATATTACAGTGTGGGTAGATTGGTAAAGCACTGCGTACCTTGTCCTAAGGTTCGTAGGTTCGAGTCTCTTTCAGCCAGAGATCAGTGTTTGTGTATATTTCGCCTGCTCTCGCGAATTTCTTGCTTTGTTAAAATCTCTAGTAAGGCTGATGTATGCAGGGGATGAGATGAAAAGCTGTAAGTCTTCTCCCTGTAAGCTGGCTGGTCCAGTGTGAAAGCGTTGGGCATGTTTCCCTACATCTGCTACCCCCTTTGTTTACCTAGCAGAAAGTAGGTACCTGGGTCTTAGTCGATTAGTGTGGGTCATATCCTGAAGAACCACAATGGAAATAAGACAGACAGTTCTCGACGAAGCACTGACTGTCTTCCAAGGGTGACCTTGGGTGGCTAACCCTCCCACGGGTTAAAAATACCAACAAATTTTATCTTATTGTCGTAGGAAAGCCTTCCAGTATCTCCCTAGGATGCGACCCATGACAGTGGCACTGAGAGACCTTTGGGATGCTTGTGAAGATCAGTTTTATGAATGTCTCTTGGTTATTCTTCAACAATAAAATTATGAGGTCGTAATGCGTTAAATTTTCCATAGCCTCCCCTCTATAATTTGCTATTTTCTATGAAACGTTCACCATAGAAAATGACTTTTTCAAGATTAAAAATCACAATAATAAAATAAATCTTAATTTACTACAAGTACACGTACAAGGTATACAAACCATAGCTGACATCAATGACATACTATATAGGAAACCCCTTGTTATGCTGAGCATTTTGTCCCAGGATGCGACCCACACTGGTCCTCTAACACCCAGGATGCGACCCACACCAGTCCACTAATACCCAGGTACCCATTTTAGACTGATGGGTGAACAGGGACAGCAGGTGTCTTATGGAAACACAGCCGTAATGTTTTGCAGCCGTACCGGAGATTCGATCTCCGGACCTCAGTGTGTGAGCTGAGTGCGCTAACGATTTGAATATTAAACAAAGATATTTGTTTATGTCCTAATAATTCCCATCAACTTTGTAAACCAATGGATACAAGCCAGAATTTTTAAGCTTGGTTCCAGTCACATATTTTAAGACCTGTAACCACACTCACTCCCTGACCTGTCTTCCCACGCTCTGACCTGTCTTCCCACGCTCTGACCTGTCTTCCCACGCTCTGACCTGTCTTCCCACGCTCTGTCCTGTCTTCCCACGCTCTGTCCTGTCTTCCCACGCTCTGTCCTGTCTTCCCACGCTCTGAACTGTCTTCCCACGCTCTGGCCTGTCTTCCCACGCTCTGACCTGTCTTCCCACTCACTGACCTGTCTTCCCACTCACTGACCTGTCTTCCCACTCACTGACCTGTCTTCCCACTCACTGACCTGTCTTCCCACTCACTGACCTGTCTTCCCACTCACTGACCTGTCTTCCCACTCACTGACCTGTCTTCCCACTCACTGACCTGTCTTCCCACGCTCTGACCTGTCTTCCCACGCTCTGGCCTGTCTTCCCACGCTCTGACCTGTCTTCCCACTCTTTGACCCGTCTTCCCACGCTCTAACCTGTCTTCCCACGCTATGACCTGTCTAATGTGTAATGTGGCTGTTAAATGTGTAATGTGACCTGTGTAATGTGGCTGCCGGTTGCTCATCCTGGCTGCCTTATATACGTTTATTAGCCTATTGGCGTCATCGTCACATCAGGACACTTCCTTCATTCTTCGTAAGTATATCACCTTCGGGGACACCTTCGGGCAAAGGGAACACGCAACAGAGGCCTTGGCTTGTCCTTGTTGCGGGTGTTCAGAAGCGTGTTTGCTTTTATTCACATGGAGCGCTGAACCTCGTTGTGAGTCAGTCGAGTCGCGGAGCAGTGAAGAATCGATCCGCTGTCTGCTGAGTGGAAGACGAATGCGCCAGGCTTCCTCTCTTGGATTAGTAGTAGTAAAACATAAGAACACATAGAATCACGATTTCCAGGTATAAGAACGTATTGATTCCCGGTATATACAAGTACAAGGACTCACGAATTCGCGGTATACAAGTATCAGGACGCCCAGATTCGCGATGAGATTGCATGAGGAACGCGCGAGACTGGAAGAGCCGGGCTGTAGATGGGGTCAGGTCGACCCAGTTAACCTACAGGTTCCCTGACCCCTTTTTTTAGTCGACCCCTAAACTTCACCTTCCCTCCCCACCTCCCAGGCAGCGATATCCTCCCCAATGCATCGAATGAGACTCAGTGTGGATTAAGTTTCTTATCAAGTCACTATGATGACTTGAAGGGGAACTTGAGAGAAAAATATAATCTTTTTAAACCATGAGATTCTACATAGGCTCTCCTAAGTGAATTTACAATACTTCGTGCCACTGTTGCGATTTTTGGTTTAAATAGCAACACTCTACTTGCCGAATAGGGCAAGAGAAAATTTGTGAATGCAGTAATTTCATAAAAATCATTCTGAACCTTACGAAAAAAATGTATTTCACTGTGTCTGATTATTATTAAATTATTGTAAATTTATGCAAAATGTACTAAGTTGGATTAGGCTAAATTAAATTGCGATTGTTGTAATAAGGTCAGGTAAGTTTCCTGAGGTTCTTTTGGTACAAAATTATTAATTTTTAAATTAACATAAATTAAAAAAAACTATCTTTAAACGCATAAGAGAAAATTAAAGAAAGAACTTAATTTTAAATGAGTTCTTGCTAATTGATCAATTTTACCTATTCGGCATGACATATATATATATATATATATATATATATATATATATATATATATATATATATATATATATATATATATATATATATATATATATACATATATATATATATATATATATATATATATATATGTATATATATATATATATATATATATATATATATATATATATATATATATATATATTTTATCACACTGGCCGATTCCCACCAAGGCAGGGTGGCCCGAAAAAGAAAAACTTTCACCATCATTCACTCCATCACTGTCTTGCCAGAAGGGTGCTTTACACTACAGTTTTTAAACTGCAACATTAACACCCCTCCTTCAGAGTGCAGGCACTGTACTTCCCATCTCCAGGACTCAAGTCCGGCCTGCCGGTTTCCCTGAATCCCTTCATAAATGTTACCCTGCTCACACTCCAACAGCACGTCAAGTATTAAAAACCATTTGTCTCCATTCACTCCTATCAAACACGCTCACGCATGCCTGCTGGAAGTCCAAGCCCCTCGCAAACAAAACCTCCTTTACCCCCTCCCTCCAACCCTTCCTAGGCCGACCCCTACCCCGCCTTCCTTCCACTACAGACTGATACACTCTTGAAGTCATTCTGTTTCGCTCCATTCTCTCTACATGTCCGAACCACCTCAACAACCCTTCCTCAGCCCTCTGGACAACAGTTTTGGTAATCCCGCACCTCCTCCTAACTTCCAAACTACGAATTCTCTGCATTATATTCACACCACACATTGCCCTCAGACATGACATCTCCACTGCCTCCAGCCTTCTCCTCGCTGCAACATTCATCACCCACGCTTCACACCCATATAAGAGCGTTGGTAAAACTATACTCTCATACATTCCCCTCTTTGCCTCCAAGGACAAAGTTCTTTGTCTTCACAGACTCCTAAGTGCACCACTCACTCTTTTTCCCTCATCAATTCTATGATTCACCTCATCTTTCATAGACCCATCCGCTGACACGTCCACTCCCAAATATCTGAATACGTTCACCTCCTCCATACTCTCTCCCTCCAATCTGATATTCAATCTTTCATCACCTAATCTTTTTGTTATCCTCATAACCTTACTCTTTCCTGTATTCACCTTTAATTTTCTTCTTTTGCACACCCTACCAAATTCATCCACCAATCTCTGCAGCTTCTCTTCAGAATCTCCCAAGAGCACAGTGTCATCAGCAAAGAGCAGCTGTGACAACTCCCACTTTGTGTGTGATTCTTTATCTTTTAACTCCACGCCTCTTGCCAAGACCCTCGCATTTACTTCTCTTACAACCCCATCTATAAATATATTAAACAACCACGGTGACATCACACATCCTTGTCTAAGGCCTACTTTTACTGGGAAAAAATTTCCGTCTTTCCTACATACTCTAACTTGAGCCTCACTATCCTCGTAAAAACTCTTCACTGCTTTCAGTAACCTACCTCCTACACCATACACTTGCAACATCTGCCACATTGCCCCCCCTATCCACCCTGTCATACGCCTTTTCCAAATCCATAAATGCCACAAAGACCTCTTTAGCCTTATCTAAATACTGTTCACTTATATGTTTCACTGTAAACACCTGGTCCACACACCCCCTACCTTTCCTAAAGCCTCCTTGTTCATCTGCTATCCTATTCTCCGTCTTACTCTTAATTCTTTCAATTATAACTCTACCATACACTTTACCAGGTACACTCAACAGATTTATCCCCCTATAATTTTTGCACTCTCTTTTATCCCCTTTGCCTTTATACAAAGGAACTATGCATGCTTTCTGCCAATCCCTAGGTACCTTACCCTCTTCCATACATTTATTAAATAATTGCACCAACCACTCCAAAACTATATCCCCACCTGCTTTTAACATTTCTATCTTTATCCCATCAATCCCGGCTGCCTTACCCCCTTTCATTTTACCTACTGCCTCACGAACTTCCCCCACACTCACAACTGGCTCTTCCTCACTCCTACAAGATGTTATTCCTCCTTGCCCTATACACGAAATATATATATATATATATATATATATATATATATATATATATATATATATATATATATATATATATATATATATATATATATATATATATATATATATATATATATATATATCCTTAATTATCACACACACACACATACACAAGTACACACACACACACACGAGAGAGAGAGAGAATGTGAACAGAGGGATTAATAGAAGAATAGGAGAGACATACAATAGAAGTGAAAGAATGAAAGAACGAAGGCGGCGAAGAACAGGTGATTAGGAGAAGTGATGAAGGCCGCCCCCTGGCGGGGGAGGGGGGGAGGTTAGGAGGGGGCACGCCTTGTACCAAGTGGGAACTGGGGTACTGGTTGCCCTGGGGTCACACCTGCCCCTCACTCTAACAGGTCCGTGGTGGGTTGACTGTGGGGGAGGGAAGGACGGAGGGAGGGAGGGAAGGAGAATGGAGAGAGGAAAATGCTACCAGTACCTGCTGGAGACTCCTTAGAGAGGTGCTGTTATGACGGAAGTATGAGAGGGGAAGGTTATGAGGAGGAGAGAAGGGAAAATAAAGGCATGAGAGGCGAGGAAGAGGAGAGGCAGAGAGGTGTGGGCCATAAGAACACAATATTGTGCCAGTCATACCTACAAAAAATCTCACTGAGATATTTTAGGTATGATTGGATGTGGGTGTGGGAGGCTGTAGGTGTGGGAGGTTGTGGGGGTGGGAGGTTGTGGGGGTGGGAGGCTGTGGGTGTGGGAGGCTGTGGGTGTGGGAGGCTGTGGGTGTGGGAGGCTGTGGGTGTGGGAGGCTGTGAGTGTGGGAGGTTCTGGGTGTGGGAGGCTCTGGGTGTGGGAGGCTCTTGGTGTGGGAGGCTGTGGGTATAGGAGACTGTGGGTGTGGGAGGCTATGGGTGTGGTAAGCTGTGGGTGTGGGTCTGGGAGATTGTGGCTGTGAGAACTCTTGTGGGCGAGAAAGAATATAGGAGGGTGAATGAGTGTTGGAAGGTGTGAGTGTTGGAGGGTGTGTGAGAGTGCTAGAGAGTGTATGAGAGTGCTAGAGAGTGTATGAGAGTGCTAGAGAGTGTATGAGAGTGCTAGAGAGTGTATGAGAGTGCTAGAGAGTGTATGAGAGTGCTGGAGGGCGCGCTGGAGAGGAGAGAAAGTCTGTATATTATATGTTATTAATTGTTAGTGTATGTTATCTTCAGCGTGAGAAACTGTGTACTCTCCTATATTTGGTTGCAGGGCTCGTGTGTGTGTATGTGTGTGTGTGTGTGTGTGTATGTGTATGTGTGTGTGTGTGTGTATGTGTGTATGTGTATGTGTATGTGTGTGTGTGTGTGTGTGTGTGTGTGTGTGTGTGTGTGTGTGTGTGTGTGTGTGTGTGTGTGTGTGTGTGTGTGTGTGTGTGTGTGTGTGTCTGTGTGTGTGCAAGTTGCGTCGCAACTTAAGTCACAAGAAGTACCAACACTCGCGTTGCAACCATGAAAACAATGGTCTGGTTGCCCACACTCTTGAAACCATAAGAACAGTCTGGTGCTCCACCCCACTGAAACTAAGAGAAGAATGGTATTCTATCCATCGTGTGAAATTACAACACTCTCAGTGTTGTAATTTCACAAACAACTTTTGAAAGCAACTTTTGAAGGCAAAAAAATACGTTCTCTTAGAACGTATTTTTTTTTTTTTGCTTTAAAAGTTGTTTGGAAACTTAAATACCCAAGTTTAATTGATTATTTAGGTGACAGAGTGGACTGATAAGCCAGTAGAAGTCTTCGGTCAGATAACCAAAAACTTGACGTAGTGGGTCATCCTGTGTGACCTGTGTTAGCAGACGTCTGATAGAAGGATCAGATGCGAGGTACTGGCTGAAAATACAGTAACTCGCATTACTGTATTGGGCGACCTGTTTGTGGCAGCTCTCACGAATTCATTGTCAACGAATTTGCTGCTTTGTTAGGGATTTTGTTATTGTGATCTTTTTACACACTGAAAAGAAGCCAGAAAAAAGGAAAACTCCGTCATTAACCCTGACATTGTGAAGCCCTGCTGTTAACCTGTGACTTCCTGCCAGTGTGAGGCTCCACCATCAGTCTCTGGCTCCCTGCCAGTGTGAGGCTCCACCATCAGTCTCTGGCTCCCTGCCAGTGTGAGTCTCCACTATCAGTCTCTGGCTCCCTGCCAGTGTGAGGCTCCACCATCAGTCTCTGGCTCCCTGCCAGTGTGAGGCTCCACCATCAGTCTCTGGCTCCCTGCCAGTGTGAGGCTCCACCATCAGTCTCTGGCTCCCTGCCACTGTGAGTCTCCACCATCAGTCTCTGGCTCCCTGCCAGTGTGAGGCTCCACTATCAATCTCTGGCTCCCTGCCAGTGTGAGTCTCCACCATCAGTCTCTGGCTCCCTGCCAGTGTGAGGCTCCACTATCAGTCTCTGGCTCCCTGCCAGTGTGAGTCTCCACCATCAGTCTCTGGCTCCCTGCCAGTGACAGGCTCCACTATCACTCTCTGGCTCCCTGCCACTGTGAGTCTCCACCATCAGTCTCTGGCTCCCTGCCAGTGTGAGGCTCCACTATCAGTCTCTGGCTCCCTGCCAGTGTGAGGCTCCACCATCAGTCTCTGGCTCCCTGCCAGTGTGAGGCTCCACCATCAGTCTCTGGCTCCCTGCCAGTGTGAGGCTCCATCATCAGTCTCTGGCTCCCTGCCAGTGTGAGGCTCCACCATCAGTCTCTGGCTCCCTTCCACTGTGAGGCTCCACCATCAGTCTCTGGCTCCCTGCCACTGTGAGGCTCCACCATCAGTCTCTGGCTCCCTGCCACTGTGAGGCTCCACCATCAGTCTCTGGCTCCCTGCCACTGTGAGGCTCCACCATCAGTCTCTGGCTCCCTGCCACTGTGAGTCTCCACCATCAGTATCTGGCTCCCTGCCACTGTGAGGCTCCACCATCAGTCTCTGGCTCCCTGCCAGTGTAAGTCTCCACCATCAGTCTCTGGCTCCCTGCCAGTGTGAGGCTCCACCATCAGTCTCTGGCTCCCTGCCAGTGTGAGGCTCCACCATCAGTCTCTGGCTCCCTGCCAGTGTGAGGCTCCACCATCAGTCTCTGGCTCCCTGCCAGTGTGAGGCTCCACCATCAGTCTCTGGCTCCTTGCCACTGTGAAGCATCACCATCAGCCTCTGGCTCCTTGCCACTGTGAAGCTCCACCATCAGCCTCTGGCTCCCTGCCACTGTGAAGCTCCACCATCAGCCTCTGGCTCCCTGCCACTGTGAAGCTCCACCATCAGCCTCTGGCTCCCTGCCACTGTGATGTTCCACTATCAGCCTCTGGCTCCCTGCCACTGTGATGCTCCACTATCAGCCTCTGGCTCCCTGCCACTGTGATGCTCCACCATCAGCCTCTGGCTCCCTGCCACTGTGAAGCTCCACCATCAGCCTCTGGCTCCCTGCCACTGTGATGCTCCACTATCAGCCTCTGGCTCCCTGCCACTGTGATGCTCCACCATCAGCCTCTGGCTCCATGCCACTGTGAAGCTCCACCATCAGCCTCTGGCTCCCTGCCACTGTGATGCTCCACTATCAGCCTCTGGCTCCCTGCCACTGTGATGCTCCACTATCAGCCTCTGGCTCCCTGCCACTGTGATGCTCCACTATCAGCCTCTGGCTCCCTGCCACTGTGATGCTCCACCATCAGCCTCTGGCTCCCTGCCACTGTGAAGCTCCACCATCAGCCTCTGGCTCCCTGCCATTGTGATGCTCCACTATCAGCCTCTGGCTCCCTGCCACTGTGAAGCTCCACCATCAGCCTCTGGCTCCCTGCCACTGTGAAGCTCCACTATCAGCCTCTGGCTCCCTGCCACTGTGATGCTCCACTATCAACCTCTGGCTCCCTGCCACTGTGATGCTCCACCATCAGCCTCTGGCTCCCTGCCACTGTGATGCTCCACTATCAGCCTCTGGCTCCCTGCCACTGTGATGCTCCACTATCAGCCTCTGGCTCCCTGCCACTGTGATGCTCCACCATCAGCCTCTGGCTCCCTGCCACTGTGATGCTCCACCATCAGCCTCTGGCTCCCTGCCACTGTGAAGCTCCACCATCAGCCTCTGGCTCCCTGCCACTGTGATGCTCCACTATCAGCCTCTGGCTCCCTGCCACTGTGATGCTCCACTATCAGCCTCTGGCTCCCTGCCACTGTGATGCTCCACCATCAGCCTCTGGCTCCCTGCCACTGTGATGCTCCACTATCAGCCTCTGGCTCCCTGCCACTGTGAAGCTCCACCATCAGCCTCTGGCTCCCTGCCACTGTGATGCTCCACTATCAGCCTCTGGCTCCCTGCCACTGTGATGCTCCACCATCAGCCTCTGGCTCCCTGCCACTGTGAAGCTCCACCATCAGCCTCTGGCTCCCTGCCACTGTGATGCTCCACTATCAGCCTCTGGCTCCCTGCCACTGTGATGCTCCACTATCAGCCTCTGGCTCCCTGTCAAGATTTACCACTTGTTAAAGGTTTATAGGTCCACTTACAGCTGACGCCGTATCGAGCCCAGAAGACCTGGTAGGTGAAGTAGGATGCTCAAATACCCGGCAGGACCCTGATATACTCGGCAAGGCGCTTAACTACGCAACAAAACATCCATCTTCACGGCTTACATAAAATTTTTCTTGAAATTCGGCAAGATGGGGCTGGTGATTACAGAGTGCATCAGGAACATAATGCCGGTGCCAGCCACAGTCAAAATGCAGGTCATAGGTCAGAGACGATAACTACAGTTACCCCCCTACCCCCCCCCAAAAAAAAAAAATAATAAAAACGGGAGATTTCTAAGTATCTCCGGTACTGCGTTGAATACCGCTCTCACTTCCGCTTACTACTTATTACTGAACTATTTTTCTCAAGTAATAAAGTTTACTTTAAGCCTTTTTCTCAGCACGCATCATGTGTGTGCTGATTTTAGTGTTTTCTGGCCAGCTGACAACTTATTGCTAGATGTGCTGACCTGTATGTATATTAATGTGCCTGCCTCTCTCTCTCTCTCTCTCTCTCTCTCTCTCTCTCTCTCTCTCTCTCTCTCTCTCTCTCTCTCTCTCTCTCTCTCTCTCTCTCTCTCTCTCTCTCTCTCTCTCTCTCTCTCTCTCTCTCTCTCTCTCTCTCTCTTTTACACAGGGTTTGACAAGGTTAGGTTAAGGATCCCTAGCTTTATTGACAAGCTATTTACAGGTTAAGGATTCCTAACTTTATTGACAAGCTAAGAGCTGTTACCTACATCAGCTCATTTGAAAGCATTTTTATTGTTATAAAACATACAAGTAGGAAACAGGATGAAGTTGGAGCCATCTGTGGGCCAGCATTTTCATTTGATCAATTGACTTTATCTCGTTGATATCATTATGCTGTACGAATGTGTTCCATACTCGAGCCATCCTGAGGATATATGATCTCAAATGAAGTGATGTTCTGGAAAAGGGTACAGCCAGAGTGAAGTTGCTGGTTTCTGCCCGTCTGGTGGTATAGAAGCTCGCTCCTCTTTCTCTCTCTCTCTCTGTCTCACTATATATATATATATATATATATATATATATATATATATATATATATATATATATATATATATATATATATATATATATATATATATATATATATAAATTCCAGGATATGTAAATTCTTCGTGTTCAGATTGATTTTCGCATAGCTATGGAAATAAATCACTTTGCTTTCTTTAGGTCTAACTTTCCTGTTTAGCTTATGTGGCACACACACACACACATACACACGCTCTCTGACTCGACCCCTGCAACCACAAATAGGTGAGTACACACACACACACACACACACACACACACACACACACACACACGGAGATACACATAAGAACACAGAGAGACCAAAATAAGAACACAAAAACCGAAAAATGAACACATAACTCTAGACAAGAACACAAAGAAACCAAAAGAAGAACACGGAGAGTTCAAGATAAGAAAAGAGAGCGAGAGAGCCCAAAACAAGAGTCCACTCTCAGATTGGTACGTCACGCCGCATTGAAATCTCCCACAAGATAGAATTTACGTACTATGTCACCTCTTAATTTCCCCTCTCTCTCTCTCTCTCTCTCTCTCTCTCTCTCTCTCTCTCTCTCTCTTTCTGACCTTCCAGCTCTTTCTCTCTCACTCTCCCACTTGCTTAAGGAAAGACAGGTAGAATATCAGTCATAATAATAAAGAGAAAAAGCATCGAAGGTAGAACTTAAGAGGAGGGAAGCGTGTACATCTTACTGCCTTCTACTGTCACTTCACACTTTCCTCTGATGATCTTCAGTAGCCTCTTGGTTAGAGGATAATAGAGCTGATCTTTCCTTCCTCGGAGCAAACCCGAATGTCTCTTTTTCCACAGGGATTTTGTGATATTTGTGAGTTGAGAACTTCTGACAACAATAATAATAATGATAATAATAATAATAATAATAATAATAATAATAATAATAATAATAATAATAATAATAATAATAATAATAATAATAATAATAATAATGAACGTATCGTACATTAAATGTATTGAAATGCTACACACTGATAAATAAGCCAAACGGCAAAACTTGTTTATCTTCATTTCCGAAACGTTTCGCCTGCTCAGCAGACTTCATCAGTCGAATACGGAACCGACTTTCATATTGGAGACAATGGAAGAAGAGGAGGGGTAAAGTTGACGTGTTCAGTCCCTCGGTCTCCTTGGAGAGTTAAGAGGTGTTCAGTCCCTCAGTCTCCTTGGAGAGTTAAGAGGTGTTCAGCCCCTCAGTTTCCTTGGAGAGTTGAGAGGTGTTCAGTCCCTCATTTTCCTTGGAGAGTTGAGAGGTGTTCAGCCCCTCAGTTTCCTTGGAGAGTTGAGAGGTGTTCAGTCCCTCAGTTTCCTTGGAGAGTTGAGAGGTGTTCAGTCCCTCAGTTTCCTTGGAGAGTTGCGAGATGTTCAGCCCCTCAGTCTCCTTGGAGAGTTGAGAGGTGTTCAGTCCCTCAGTTTCCTTGGAGAGTTGAGAGGTGTGATAAATGGTTTAAAAAAAGACAAGTTGAAGATTGAGACACTTATGCAACATATGGGAATCTTTATTGAGGAAATGTTTCTCCACACAGTGGCTTCATCAGTCCAATACAAAGCAGAAAGGTTTAAGGAGAGGAGGAATTTGAGGTAATCAGTCCCTAAGCCGGGAGTCGATGTGTTCAGTCCATCAATCTTGTAGAATGTACAGCATAGGGCCGTAAACGTGACTTATATACTGTAGTCAGGTGAGGCGAAGCAGGAGGAGGCGGGGTGATAGTGCTACCATCCACTAGTCTAAGTAGGTCTTCGTGCAAAGGTTGGACAAGTTTTGAAGAATTCTTTGTATTGAGAGGTGTTCAGTCCCTCAGTCTCCTAGGAGAGTTGATAGGTGTTCAGTCCCTCAGTCTCCTAGGAGAGTTGATAGGTGTTCAGTCCCTCAGTCTCCTAGGAGAGTTGATAGGTGTTCAGTCCCCCCAGTTTTGAAGACTTGATAGTAGGTGTTCAGTTACATATCCTTGAAGAGATCTCAGAAGGTGTCCAACCCCTCAGCCTTAAATAGTGTATACAAGGTATTTAGTTCCTGAGCCTTGAAGAGTTGATAGGTGTTCACTGTTCACTCCCTTAGGCTTAAAGAGCGGATAAAAGGAGAAAGAGAGAGAGAGAGAAGCATTCCGGAAATGTATGTAAACACGTTTCCTTTTCTATTTCTTCTCCTCCTCAATCTCCCTCCCTTTCCCCCCTTAACCTACCCCTCAGTCAAACTGCAGGGGGTAAAGGAGGGACAGGGGATGGAAGAGATGGAGGGGGAAGAGAAGGACTAGCAGGTGACAGGGAAGGAGGAGACTTCAAGGCAAGTCTTATTGTATCTAGCCTTCCTATCCCCCCCTCCCAATCATCCTCACCCCACCGCTCTCCCCTCCCTCTCTTCTTCTCTCTCTCTCTCTCTCTCTCTCTCTCTCTCTGTTCCTCTCTCCTTCTCATTATTCTCTACCACCCAGCCTACTTAAATTCTTCTAAGATACTAAGCCGTCTCTTCTTTAGTTGATCTCTCTCTCTCTCTCTCTCTCTCTCTCTCTCTCTCTCTCTCTCTCTCTCTCTCTCTCTCTCTCTCTCTCTCTCTCTCTCTCTCTCTCTCTCTCTCTCTCTCTCTCTCTCTCTCTCTCTCTCGCTCTCTCTCTCTCTCTCTCTCTCTCTCTCTCTCTCTCTCTCTCTCTCTCTCTTTCTCTCTCTCTCTAGGTATTTCACTAGCAAGACCTCCTTACGACGTTCTGGTTTATAATAAAAAATATATTTGTCATATCATAATTAATCATACATTGTTTGCCTATTAAGGTGTAAACAATCCAGGAAGTTTTCGTTTGCTGACTATTTATGAGTCAAGAAGTGTTTGTTTCTTGTTTGTTATGAACCAGGTAGAGTTTTTTTTGGCTAGGTGTGATCTTTAAATTGTTGTTTGCTGTAAAGTGTTTACTTGCTGGGGTAGTGTGTGTGTGTGTGTGCTGGGGTAGTGTGTGTGTGTGCTGGGGTAGTGTGTGTGTGTGTGTGTGTGTGTGTGTGTGTGTGTGTGTGTGTGTGTGTGTGTGTGTGTGTGTGTGTGTGTGTGTGTGTTATTTCCCACACAGTTTTCCCACGATAACTTGGCTCAGAGTGGCTGTGATTTTTCTTTCTCTAAATAAGACTAATTTACTCCATTGGTTACCATGACACAAGGCTACACTTTTATGCTAGTTTTTCTTATCATCTAATTCCTATTATTACAGCCTTGGAGGGATTAGATTTTTGACGACTGATCTTATGAATTATTGGGTTAAGTGTATGCAAGATGTATGCACAAAGTGTATGTTTCAGTGTATATTTAAGGAATTATTGTATTCTTGACAGGTGATGAACAGGTGACCTGGAGCCTTAATGACCCCAGTGTATTCGTTAAGCTTTGACCCTAATGACCCATTCAAATATCTTATGTTTTGATGAGATTAAGACACATGTGCAACATCTGGGTATCTTTATTGTAGACGTTTCGCCATCCAGTGGCTTTATCAATACAAATTCTAGGACATAACTTGAAGACAGTAGAACTATGTACAGAAGATGAGGTAATCAGTCCCTCAACCTAGGAGTAGGTGCGAAGAGCACCATAGTCGTGGAGATTCTGAAGCAGAAGAAAGGATCCTGGCGCTTATATAGTAACGTCAGGTGTAGCAGACGAGGGCATATTCACTGGTGTATTGTTGCAGTCTCGGTATTGTGTCTTTTTATTCTTTACTAAATTAAGAGTTAAGAGCGTGAGAGCGAGGGACCGGGGTCACCTGTGTTAATGAGTCCTTCACCAGGAATAATTACCATAACAACTGACTTCACACACACTCCAGAGTGTTTACCGTCGCGTTACAGTACATCTCTTTCTCCACGCTCTGGACAATCATACATCTTATGCGTTACATCTTCTGGCTTAGGTTAACCTAACGTGATATAAAGTAACGTGTTTTTAACGTATAGTCGACTGTCAGTGATGGCAATCATGAACGGACGGCTTGCGTCTAGCAGTAAAGAGATTCGATACGTCTTCTTCTTCTTGATTCGTTGGTACGATATGGCACCAGCAGTCACTGGCCCTATAAAGCAACAACAAGACGTCCTTTAGCGTAGTGAGACCCCTTGACTGCTTGAAACGTCGGTAACTCCACGTTCTCTACTTATATTGTTAATGTATCAGCGTTTATCACATCTTTCGTTTCTTCCTTTCCTTTCTTTTCTCCTGCTTCTCACCTCTACTTCTCTCCTTCCCCGTTTTTCCTCTCTCGCTAAAACGCCACAGGCGAAATAGATGGAAATCAACAAATCCTCAAGGATTAGTATTTGTTTTACTATTGTGACTACAGACATTGGGTCGATACATCTCTCTCTCTCTCTCTCTCTCTCTTTCTCTCTCTCTCTCTCTCTCTCTCTCTCTCTCTCTCTCTCTCTCTCTCTCTCTCTCTCTCTCTCTCTCTCTCTCTCTCTCTCTCTCTCTCTCTCTCTCTCTCTCTCTCTCGCTCTCTCTCTCTCACCTTTTGCTTGACCACCTGCGTCACCTGACATGAAGGGTCACCTCACACTCTCATTCACCTGAACTGCTTCCTCATGTATTTCTCATATCTTTCCTAGTCATCTGTTTAGAATCAGGGAGGCGGAGGGAAGGAGACGATGGGGATACAGAGAAGGAAGCAAGAAGGGAGGGAAGGCAGAGAAGGAAGGAAGGAAGAAGGAAGGAAGGAAGAAGGAAGGAAGGAAGAAGGAAGGAAGGAAGAAGGAAGGAAGGAAGAAGGAAGGAAGGAAGAAGGAAGGAAGGAAGAAGGAAGGAAGGAAGAAGGAAGGAAGGAAGAAGGAAGGAAGGAAGAAGGAAGGAATGAGTGAGGGAGGGACTGTAGTGTGGTATGTTATTTTACAAGAATGCGGAGGTGTAGTGGGCGTTCCATTCTTTACACCCCTTCCTCTTTACCCTCCCCTCCTTCCATCCCCTCCCTTTCCCCCCACATCCGTCTCCCATCCATCGACGAAGCCAGCAATCAACCCATCCCATCCACCAGCCCCCTTCCCCCCCCACGTCTTTGACCTAAATCCCAGTGACCCAAATGTGAGGAGGGTGGAGAGACGGAGGGGAGGGGGGTCGTAGGATGTAGAGAAGTGCGTAGGATTGAGGGGCTGAGGAGAGAGAGGACGTAAGGCCATATGATAGAGAAACACTGCCGTAGGCCTACGGCAGTGTCTATAAAGCTACCAGATGGTGCCTATAAAGCTGCCAGTTGGTTCGTATAAAGCTGCCAGTTGGTTCGTATAAAGCTGCCAGCTGGTTCGTATAAAGCTTCGATGATGTTACATGAAAAGATAAATAACCGTAAACCTTTACCAGAGTTATAACGAAGAATTGAAGCTACTTTATTTATGTCTTGGACCATTTACAAAGTCTCACTGTGACTTTCTAAATGGTCCGAGTCGGAACTTAACGTCGTCGTAGTCTCCCTTTTCCTATGTGCGGGTTATTTGCCTTTTTTTTTTTCTTTGTTCTTTTTAGCTCAAGTTGAAAATTTTGATGTTTATTGTTGCAATTTCTGATAATTGAGATATAATTGTTTGATGTTTATATCGTAATTTATGATGCTATGTTGTGAGACTCACAGCCTTTCTCTCCACCCGTGACGATGCCTAAATGTTTATTCCACTCATCTGTATGGATGTCCCGTGGCACTCATCTCACATTCTGAGGGTCCGTGGCTCCATCCAAGGCACTGACCCTCAGAATGTGAACGTAAATGTCTTAAATCTGACATTTTTTCCCTCCTGTCTGAATCTTTTTTTTTTGTGTGTGTGGTTTTTATTGGTCCGATAAAGAAGAAAAAGGTACAATACTGTGACTGGAATAATACACAAATAAATGGTACAAATCAGACCGAAGCGTCGACGTAAACTTCTCTCTCCTACGTGCGGGTTTTTACTGTGTTATCGGTCTGATATTTTACAATATTATATCGGTGCTTTCTACCAATTCCGTTCCCTCTTACTTTGCCTCATTAACCACGGTACGGGCGGGAACTGAACTCGTGGCTAGAGAGTAGTAAGACTCCAGACCAACGTTTCTGCCTAATTACATAACTCTTGAATAAATGTTCGTAAAAACGATAACGTGTTAAGAGGACTAACTTGGTTCCTGACGAGCAAGACACATGTGCAAGACACATGAGCAAGACACATGTGCAACACGAGGAATCCTCCAAGAATTGCATATGTGTCTTATTTATCAGCTTGTCGATACTTTGTACCATTTTTTATATGATATTCGACACTTCTTTGCGTATTTTCTGGCGCATTGATGACTATTCTGCCATGATAAGAATTGTGGGTGGGGGTATGTAGGGGGAGAGTTACTGTGGGTGAGGAAGAGTTACTGTGGGTGTGGAAAGAGTTACTGTGGGTGGAGAAGAGTTACTGTGGGTGGGGAATAGTTACTGTGGGTGGGGGGGAATGTGAGGGGAGAGTAACTGTGGGTGGGGGAATCCATAAACCCGAAGAAATCACACATCACCTGTGAAATAGAAAGTCTGATCCAAGGAAGAGGAGTTCATCTCCACTACCATGGATGAAGAACCCCTCGCTAGCCTCAAAGGAAACTACATTCACTCGCTGGCACACAGGATGAGTATAACACCAGGCACATCTCCTGAAGCGCACATCAACCAAATAACTGCTGCAGCATATGGGCGCCTGGCAAACCTCAGAACAGCATTCCGACATCTTAATAAGGAATCATTCAGGACCCTGTACACCGTGTATGTTAGGCCCATATTGGAGTATGTGGCACCAGTTTGGAACCCACACCTAGCCAAGCACGTGAAGAAACTAGAGAAAGTGCAAAGGTTTGCAACAAGACTAGTCCCAGAGCTAAGAGGTATGTCCTACGAGGAGAGGTTAAGGGAAATCAACCTGACGACACTGGAGGACAGGAGAGATAGGGGGGACATGATAACGACATACAAAACACTGAGAGGAATTGGCAAGGTGGACAAAGACAGGATGTTCCAGAGATTGGACACAGTAACAAGGGGACACAGTTGGAAGCTGAAGATACAGATGAATCACAGGGATGTTAGGAAGTATTTCTTCAGCCACAGAGTAGTCAGTAAGTGGAATAGTTTGGGAAGCGATGTAGTGGAGGCAGGATCCATACATAGCTTTAAGCAGAGGTATGATAAAGCTCACGGTTCAGGGAGAGTGACCTAGTAGCGATCAGTGAAGAGGCGGGGCCAGGAGCTCGGACTCGACCCCCGCAACCTCAACTAGGTGAGTACAACTAGGTGAGTACAGTGGCGTTGTATTAAGACAGTCACCCCTCCAACTCACTCCAAGACCCCTTCAACTCACTCCAAGACCCCCTCAACTCACTCCAAGACCCCCTCAACTCCAAGACCCCTCCAACTCACTCCAAGACCCCCTCAACTCACTCCAAGACACATTCAACTCACTCCGAGATTTCTTCAACTCCAAGACCCTTCAACTCACTCCAAGCCCCCTTCAACTCACTCCAAAACACTCCTTCAACTCACTCCAAGACCCCCTCAACTCACTCCAAGACACATTCAACTCACTCCGAGATTTCTTCAACTCCAAGACCCTTCAACTCACTCCAAGCCCCCTTCAACTTACTCCAAAACACTCCTTCAACTCACTCCAAGACCCCTTCAGCTCACTCTAAGACCCCTCCAACTCCGACACTCGTCCAGTTCACTCCCGCACTCGTCCAACTCCCATAGCTGTCCATATTCTAATCCTAATGCCATCGAGAGAATTTAGTCCATCTTTCATTACTATTGTCTCTATATTTCTGTGACAGAGAGACAGACAGAACACACATACCCCTCCCCCGCCCTCATGAGAAGTTCCTTGGTATTGGTGAGGGGCTGTTGATCCATGGAATTGAACTTTATTTTTACCTCCCCTTCCCCGGATCAAACCTGAATGCCTCCCATCCCTCAGACCTCTGTATGACCCTGTACAGATTTAGCGCTTCTCCTGAAATATAATTACATACCGGCAATGCTCGTAGTCTCACCCAAATAGAATCGAGCGTGACAGGAAGCACGCAAAACAAGCCTTTATGACCTCAAAATCAATTAATAATTAGACTTCTGCTGCGTTTATTAGGTATCAAAACATCGTTATTATTCAGTACTTTATTTACACTTTACTACTTAATAAGTTAATCAACTTCAATAAGGGAGACAGATGAGCAAAGAGTGTTTAGGTCACTCTTAAGTGTGAAAATTCCAGAAGTACGTGAAGATTTAGGTCACTCTCAAGTGTGAAGGTCGGAGAGGTCGAGCTCAGCATCACAAGGACGTCCTTAGGGAAAATCCTGAGTGGAAGGTTGTCGTCACAATAACAGGTCGCCTTCAGGGTCCCGAACGATGGGTGTCTTCCTAACTCACAGAAGCCCTCAGGGTCTCCAAGCGTGGACGATCTAATAGCATCTGGGAAGTTGAGGCACTTCTTCACGTCCCCTTCAGGAGCGCTCCGCCTCTGGGTCCCCGGGTGACGGGTCGATCTCACTGGTACTTCGATGCTGCCCTGTCAATGTTCCTGTGGACGTTGTATGTCTCCTGCTGGGCATACCTGCTAGAGGAGGAGGCATACCCGGTGCTGGGGGTGAGGTATGCTCTGGAATGTAATGAGGCAGAGGTGAGTGTATAATTCTCACTAAGCTATTGTTCAATTAAACATGTACAAAATCGATTATGACACTGTTGTATAATGTCATGTTGACACTGTTATATGGTGTCATGTTTACACTGTTGTATGGTGTTATGTTGACACTGTTGTATGATGTGTCAGTATGACTGTGTATGGTGTGTTATTATGACATTTGTTTGGTGTGTTATTATGATACTGTTGTATGGTATGCCATGATGACACTGCTGTATGGTGTGTCATTATCGGTTTCCAGCAAAATTAGGTAACTGCTTATTCATACGCGTATTACATACACGTATGAACAACCACGATCATACACATACACACACACAAAAGAGATAAGACTCGACCCCTGCAACCACAAATAGTGAGTACAAATAGATGAGTACCTAGTACCCGACTACTGATACCTGCGTGACTGGTACCTGACTACTGATAACTGTGTGCCTGATACCCGACTACTGATAACTGTGTGCCTGATACCCGACTACTGATAACTGCGTGACTGGTACCTGACTACTGATAACTGCGTACCTGGTACCCGACTACTGATAACTGTGTGCCTGATACCCGACTACTGATAACTGCGTGACTGGTACCTGACTACTGATAACTGCGTGCCTGGTACCCGACTACTGATAACTGTGTGCCTGATACCCGACTACTGATAACTGTGTGCCTGGTACCCGACTACTGATAACTGTGTGCCTGATACCCGACTACTGATAACTGTGTGCCTGGTACCCGACTACTGATAACTGTGTGCCTGATACCCGACTACTGATAACTGTGTGCCTGGTACCCGACTACTGATAACTGTGTGCCTGATACCCGACTACTGATAACTGTGTGCCTGATACCCGACTACTGATAACTGTGTGCCTGATACCCGACTACTGATAACTGTGTGCCTGGTACCCGACTATTGATAACTGTGTGCCTGATACCCGACTACTGATAGCTGTACTGCACGAGACTCACGTCGAAGCGGAGGAGAGGAAGTCCTGAGCAGCGGTCTTGTCAACACCCAACACGAAGACAGCGGTGAAGGCAACCACGCCGGCCAGCAACAAGAAAATGCCGATGGACTCAAAGCCGATGCTGAGAGCGTTGTCCGGGAGGACGATCCCTTCAAACGGTTTGTCGATGCTGTCGGCGATGCTGTCGGCGATGCTGTTGAGGCTCTCGGAGACGTTGCTGGCGGTGAGCTTTCTGGAGGCTGTGCCGTCCTCCGCCGCTGTGGCCTCCTGCAGCAGCAGTAGCAGCGCTCCTACCGCCAGGATCAAGACTCCTGAAGGATGCAACAACAACACTCTGGTACACACTCTTAACATCGTGATGAACATACAAGTTAACTCAAGTTAACTGCAGCACAGATAATTCCTATATTAATATTGTTGATTTAAAGTCTCTCTCTCTCTCTCTCTCTCTCTCTCTCTCTCTCTCTCTCTCTCTCTCTCTCTCTCTCTCTCTCTCTCTCTCTCTCTTTATTAATATTATTACTATTAATACTGGCAAAATTACAAGTAATGAGATATTTATTAGGACTATTATTTATTACAAGTGTTATCAATATCATTACATTATGGTATAGAAAGACACGGGAGCAATAGTTTTGTGAGGCTTGGGGACTGATTACCCAGTCTTCTACTGTCTCCAGTTTTATAACCTTCAAATTACCTCTTCATTGTATTGACAAAGCCACTGGTTGGTGAAATATCTTCAAATAAAGATACCCAGGTGTTGCTAGTAGTATACAGTAGTGGTAGTGGTGGTACTAGTGTTAGTAGTAATAGTTGTACACTGTGGTGGTGGCATTGCACACTATTATCTAAGGGTCTTTTGGTACAAAATTTCTACTTTGACATAAATGAAAAAAATATATCTTTAAACGTACAAGAGAAAATTTTAGAAAGGACTTAATTTTAAATGAGTTCTTGCTAATTGACCATTTTACTTATTCAGCACGACACACACACACTGTGTGTGTGTGTGTGTGTGTGTTATTTCATACCGTTAAAATGCATAGCCGTAGCGAAGTGGAGCAGTGGACGACGCAATGGGTGACGCAGTGGATGACGCACTGTAAATCAAAGTAGATGACGCTGTGGATGACTCACTGAACGTCACGGCGGATAACGCAGAGAGTAACGGAGAGGATGGCGCTTGATGCAGAGGGTGACGGAGTGGGTGACGGAGAGTGCTTGAGACAGCAGGCTCAGGGTAGGCTGGGAAGCAGGCCTGTCTCTGACGTCCACGCTGCCCTGTCTCGCTTATTTATATAGGCCTAGGCTTTATCCTGGACCCATCTACCTCTACTTCCCCTCCCCCTTGTTCTCTCTCTCTACCTGTTCTTTCGCACCCCCCACCTGCCTTCGCTTGCCTTCCTTCCCCCCCCTCCATCACTGCTGCCCCCCCACCCAACACTGATGTAGGTCAGGGTAAGAGAGTACAGTTAAATGTCCCTTCCACCCTCTCTCTTTTTGCTCTTTAATATATATATATATATATATATATATATATATATATATATATATATATATATATATATATATATATATATATATATATATATATATATATATATATATATATATATATATATATATGTGTGTGTGTGTGTGTGTGTGTGTGTGTGTGTGTGTGTGTGTGTGTGTGTGTGCTTACATTCATGTATGCCAACACGCTCAAGTGTTATTCCTTATTTCTCTTGCCCTCCTCTCGGAGATGATGGAGATATATATATCCACGAAGATTACATTTCTTCTGTGCTTCAACTGCCTCGTCAGCTTCACATCGTTCCAGACTATGAAGGTGTACACATCTCCAGGCTGAGGAGGGACTAATCACTTCAAATGAGGACAGTAAAGGAAGGTAGACGAACATACCAACTTTCACCTCACCATGTATATATAAGGACAGAAAAGTTACAGTGAGTCCAGTTATGCTGGAGCGATAACTTTGAAACTGCCACAGGTAATCATCCCTTACTAGAAAGCTTTACAATATACTCAATATACTGAAGTCTTAACGCTCATCCTGACACTACTGAAGTCTCCCAGCTCAGACTGACACTACTGAAGTCTCCCAGCTCAGACTGACACTACTGAAGTCTCCCAGCTCAGACTGACACTACTGAAGTCTCCCAGCTCAGACTGATACTACTCAAGTCTCCCAGCTCAGACTGATACTACTCAAGTCTCCCAGCACAGACTGACACTACTCAAGTCTCCCAGCACAGACTGACACTACTCAAGTCTCCCAGCACAGACTGACACTACTCAAGTCTCCCAGCACAGACTGATACTACTGAAGTCTCCCAGCACAGACTGACACTACTCAAGTCTCCCAGCACAGACTGACACTACTCAAGTCTCCCAGCTCAGACTGATACTACTCAAGTCACCCAGCTCAGACTGATACTACTCAAGTCTCCCAGCACAGACTGACACTACTCAAGTCTCCCAGCACAGACTGATACTACTGAAGTCTCCCAGCACAGACTGACACTACTCAAGTCTCCCAGCACAGACTGACACTACTCAAGTCTCCCAGCACAGACTGACACTACTCAAGTCTCCCAGCACAGATTGACACTACTCAAGTCTCCCAGCACAGACTGACACTACTCAAGTCTCCCAGCACAGACGGACACTACTCAAGTCTCCCAGCACAGACTGACACTACCGAAGTCTCCCAGCACAGACTGACACTACTGAAGTCACCCAGCTCAGACTGATACTACTCAAGTCTCCCAGCACAGACTGACACTACTCAAGTCTCCCAGCACAGACTGACACTACTCAAGTCTCCCAGCACAGACTGACACTACTCAAGTCTCTCAGCACAGACTGACACTACTCAAGTCTCCCAGCACAGACTGACACTACTCAAGTCTCCCAGCACAGACTGACACTACTCAAGTCTCTCAGCACAGACTGACACTACTCAAGTCTCCCAGCACAGACTGACACTACTCAAGTCTCCCAGCACAGACTGACACTACCGAAGTCTCCCAGCACAGACTGACACTACTGAAGTCACCCAGCTCAGACTGATACTACTGAAGTCTCCCAGCACAGACTGACACTACTCAAGTCTCCCAGCACAGACTGACACTACTCAAGTCTCCCAGCACAGACTGACACTACTCAAGTCTCCCAGCACAGATTGACACTACTCAAGTCTCCCAGCACAGACTGACACTACTCAAGTCTCCCAGCACAGACTGACACTACTCAAGTCTCCCATCACAGACTGACACTACCGAAGTCTCCCAGCACAGACTGACACTACTGAAGTCACCCAGCTCAGACTGATACTACTCAAGTCTCCCAGCACAGACTGACACTACTCAAGTCTCCCAGCACAGACTGACACTACTCAAGTCTCCCAGCACAGACTGACACTACTCAAGTCTCCCAGCACAGACTGACACTACTCAAGTCTCCCAGCACAGACTGACACTACTCAAGTCTCCCAGCACAGACTGACACTACCGAAGTCTCCCAGCACAGACTGACACTACTGAAGTCACCCAGCTCAGACTGATACTACCCAAGTCTCCCAGCACAGACTGACACTACTCAAGTCTCCCAGCACAGACTGACACTACTCAAGTCTCCCAGCTCAGATTGACACTACTGAAGTCTCCCAGCTCAGATTCACACTACTGAAGTCTCCCAGCTCAGATTGACACTACTGAAGTCTCCCAGCTCAGATTGACACTACTGAAGTCTCCCAGCACAGACTGACACTACTCAAGTCTCCCAGCACAGACTGACAATACTCAAGTCTCCCAGCACAGACTGACACTACTGAAGTCTCCCAGCACAGACTGACACTACTCAAGTCTCCCAGCTCAGATTGACACTACTGAAGTCTCCCAGCACAGACTGACACTACTGAAGTCTCCCAGCTCAGACTGACACTACTCAAGTCTCCCAGCACAGACTGACACTACTCAAGTCTCCCAGCTCAGACTGACACTACTCAAGTCTCCCAGCTCAGATTGACACTACTGAAGTCTCCCAGCTCAGATTGACACTACTGAAGTCTCCCAGCACAGACTGACACTACTCAAGTCTCCCAGCACAGACTGACACTACTCAAGTCTCCCAGCACAGACTGACACTACTCAAGTCTCCCAGCACAGACTGACACTACTCAAGTCTCCCAGCACAGACTGACACTACTCAAGTCTCCCAGCACAGACTGACACTACTCAAGTCTCCCAGCTCAGATTGACACTACTGAAGTCTCCCAGCTCAGATTGACACTACTGAAGTCTCCCAGCACAGACTGACACTACTCAAGTCTCCCAGCACAGACTGACACTACTCAAGTCTCCCAGCACAGACTGACACTACTCAAGTCTCCCAGCACAGACTGACACTACTCAAGTCTCCCAGCACAGACTGACACTACTCAAGTCTCCCAGCACAGACTGACACTACTCAAGTTTCCCAGCTCAGATTGACACTACTGAAGTCTCCCAGCTCAGATTGACACTACTGAAGTCCCCCAGCTCAGATTGACACTACTGAAGTCTCCCAGCTCAGATTGACACTACTGAAGTCTCCCAGCACAGACTGACACTACTCAAGTCTCCCAGCACAGACTGACACTACTCAAGTCTCCCAGCACAGACTGACACTACTCAAGTCTCCCAGCTCAGATTGACACTACTCAAGTCTCCCAGCTCAGATTGACACTACTGAAGTCTCCCAGCTCAGATTGACACTACTGAAGTCTCCCAGCACAGACTGACACTACTCAAGTCTCCCAGCACAGACTGACACTACTCAAGTCTCCCAGCTCAGATTGACGTAGACTACTGAAGTCTCCCAGCTCAGATTGACACTACTGAAGTCACCCAGCTAAGACTGATACTACTGAAGTCTCCTAGAACAGACTGACACTACTCAAGTCTCCCAGCACAGACTGACACTACTGAAGTCTCCCAGCACAGACTGACACTACTCAAGTCTCCCAGCTCAGACTGATACTACTCAAGTCTCCCAGCACAGACTGACACTACTCAAGTCTCCCAGCACAGACTGACACTACTCAAGTCTCCCAGCACAGACTGACACTACTCAAGTCTCCCAGCACAGACTGACACTACTCAAGTCTCCCAGCACAGACTGACACTACTCAAGTCTCCCAGCACAGACTGACACTACTGAAGTCACCCAGCTCAGACTGATAGTACTCAAGTCTCCCAGCACAGACTGACACTACTCAAGTCTCCCAGCACAGACTGACACTACTCAAGTCTCCCAGCACAGACTGACACTACTCAAGTCTCCCAGCTCAGATTGACACTACTGAAGTCTCCCAGCTCAGATTGACACTACTGAAGTCTCCCAGCTCAGATTGACACTACTGAAGTCTCCCAGCTCAGATTGACACTACTGAAGTCTCCCAGCACAGACTGACACTACTCAAGTCTCCCAGCACAGACTGACACTACTCAAGTCTCCCAGCACAGACTGACACTACTGAAGTCTCCCAGCACAGACTGACACTACTCAAGTCTCCCAGCTCAGATTGACACTACTGAAGTCTCCCAGCACAGACTGACACTACTGAAGTCTCCCAGCTCAGACTGACACTACTCAAGTCTCCCAGCACAGACTGACACTACTCAAGTCTCCCAGCTCAGACTGACACTACTCAAGTCTCCCAGCTCAGATTGACACTACTGAAGTCTCCCAGCTCAGATTGACACTACTGAAGTCTCCCAGCTCAGACTGACACTACTCAAGTCTCCCAGCACAGACTGACACTACTCAAGTCTCCCAGCTCAGACTGACACTACTCAAGTCTCCCAGCACAGACTGACACTACTCAAGTCTCCCAGCTCAGACTGACACTACTCAAGTCTCCCAGCTCAGACTGACACTACTCAAGTCTCCCAGCTCAGATTGACACTACTGAAGTCTCCCAGCACAGACTGACACTACTGAAGTCTCCCAGCTCAGACTGACACTACTCAAGTCTCCCAGCACAGACTGACACTACTCAAGTCTCCCAGCTCAGACTGACACTACTCAAGTCTCCCAGCTCAGATTGACACTACTGAAGTCTCCCAGCTCAGACTGATACTACTGAAGTCACCCAGTTCAGACTGACACTACTGAAGTCTCCCAGCACAGACTGACACTACTCAAGTCTCCGAACACAGACTGACACTATTCAAGTCTCCCAGTTCAGACTGACACTACTCAACACCTTGTATAAGCACCATCTACGTGACGGAATAAGGGAACACAGGTAACTTGTCTTCCCACTGTGTAACTGTCATACAGAATATTGTAGCAGCACTACTGATGCATCCCCTTCCACAATTCTATCTCTCCCTTCATGATTCCCTCCCTCCCTTCTTCCCTCCCTCCCTTCTTCCCTCCCTCCCTTCTTCCCTCCCTCCCTTCTTCCCTCCCTCCCTTCTTCCCTCCCTCCCTTCTTCCCTCCCTCCCTTCTTCCCTCCCTCTCGTACTTGTTTACAGAATAAGTGAAGATGTCTTTGTTTCTTGTTTATAAAACAAGTGAAGTTTTTCTTTGTTTAGTCTGTAAACAAAGAGAAATGTTTCTTTATTTGTTTCTTGTTTTAAAACCAGGAAAGTTTTTCTTTGTTTTTCCATACTACAAAAAAAGTTTGTTCTTTATTTGTTTCTTTTATTTGTTCTTTTATTAGTTTGTTCTTTTATTTGTTCTTTATTTGTTTCTTGTTCTAAAAACAAGTGAAAATATATATATGTATTCCGGGGACATACTACCATCTGCAGCTCACAAGACTGCCATCCCCACGAGCCCCTTTGAGGCGGGGCAGATGGCAGACCAGAGAGGCCTAGCTTCTCCCTACGAGCTCCGTGAGGGCGGGGAATGTGGCTAGGCCTGGGGACACTTGGTCCCAAAGATGAGGAGGTACTTGTACCTCCTCCCATGGGAGACTTAAGTCTGGAGACACTCCCCAGATAGGGAGCCAAGGCCGGGTCACCGCTACTTGGAAAAGACCCGGGCCGGGAGAATACCGGCGAATAAAAAAAAAATAGTGAAAATATTTATCGTTTTATTGTCAATAAAGTATAAAAATATAATATAAATAATATATATAAAGGTTGATTGAAATAATAAATTAAGCGAGGATGAACAACAGGTGTGTTGAACAACAGGTGTGTTGAACAACAGGTGTGTTGAACAACAGGTGTGTTGAACAACAGGTGTGTTGAACAACAGGTGTGTTGAACAACAGGTGTGTTGAACAACAGGTGTGTTGAACAACAGGTGTGTTGAACAACAGGTGTGTTGAACAACAGGTGTGTTGAACAACAGGTGTGTTGAACAACAGGTGTGTTGAACAACAGGTGTGTTGAACAACAGGTGTGTTGAACAACAGGTGTGTTGAACAACAGGTGTGTTGAACAACAGGTGTGTTGAACAACAGGTGTGTTGAACAACAGGTGTGTTGAACAACAGGTGTGTTGAACAACAGGTGTGTTGAACAACAGGTGTGTTGAACAACAGGTGTGATGAACAACAGGTGTGATGAACAACAGGTGTGATGAACAACAGGTGTGTTGAACAATAGGTGTGATGAACAACAGGTGTGATGAACAACAGGTGTGATGAACAACAGGTGTGATGAACAACAGGTGTGATGAACAACAGGTGTGTTGAACAATAGGTGTGATGAACAACAGGTGTGTTGAACAACAGGTGTCTTGAACAACAGGTGTCTTGAACAGGTGTCTTGAACAACAGGTGTGTTGAACAATGGGTGTGTTGAACAACAGGTGAGTTGAACAACAGGTGTGTTGAACAACAGGTATGTTGAACAACAGGTGTGTTGAACAACAGGTGCGTTGAACAACAGGTGTATTGAACAACAGGTGTGTTGAACAACAAGTGTGTTGAACAACAGGTGTATTGAACAACAGGTGTCTTGAACAGGTGTGTTGAACAACAGGTGTATTTAACAACAGGTGTCTTGAACAACAGGTATGTTGAACAACAGGTGTGTTGAACAACAGGTGCGTTGAACAACAGGTGTATTGAACAACAGGTGTGTTGAACAACAAGTGTGTTGAACAACAGGTGTATTGAACAACAGGTGTCTTGAACAGGTGTGTTGAACAACAGGTGTATTTAACAACAGGTGTGTTGAACAACAGGTGCGTTGAACAACAGGTGTGTTGAACAACAGGTGTTTTGAACAACAGGTGTATTGAACAACAGGTGTGTTGAACAACAGGTGTCTTGAACAACAGGTGTGTTGGACAACAGGTGTGTTGAACAACAGGTGTCTTGAACAACAGGTGTGTTGGACAACAGGTGTGTTGAACAATAGGTGTGTTGAACAACAAGCGTGTTGGACAACAAGTGTGTTGGACAACAGGTGTAATGAACAACAGGTGTGTTGAACAACAAGTGTGTTGGACAACAGGTGTGTTGAACAATAGATGAGTTGAACAACATGTGTGTTGAACAACAGGTGTCTTGAACAACAGGTGTATTGAACAACAGATGTGTTGAACAATAGGTGTGTTGAACAACAGGTGTATTTAGCAACAGGTGTGTTGAACGACAGGTGTATTTAACAACAGGTGTATTTAACAACAGGTGTGTTGAACAACAGGTGTATTGAACAACAGGTGTGTTGAACAACAGGTGTGTTGAACAACAGATGTGTTGGATAACAGGTAAGTATGGTAAAAGGGATGTAAAATAACAGGAGTGCCATATAACAGGAGTGCCATATAACAGGAGTGCCATATAACAGGAGTGCCATATAACAGGAGTGTCTTAAAACAGGAGTGCCTGATATGCTGTTGTACTAGTAGTTGGCAGCAGCAGCAGCAGCAGCAGCAGCTGGGGTCTGGTGGAGGCGGTGGACGGTGTTGCTGGAGCTGTGTTTCCTGACGAACAAAACAGTGGCTTTAGACATGGTATGGAACATTTGGCATATATATATATATATATATATATATATATATATATATATATATATATATATATATATATATATATATATATATATATATATATATATATATATATATATATATATATATATATATATATATATATATATATATCTATATATATATATATATATATATATATATATATATATATATATATATATATATATATATATATATATATATATATATACAGGGCCTTGTCCCTAAGGCCTTATGTGTATCTCTATGCTCCTGCGCTGCCCTCCACAAGATGGGGTACACAAAGTAGTTGCTTTTGTGGCAAAATCTAACTCTAAATCGATGGTATATCAGAGTGACTTCCTGGAAGGGTGATATGGTGCCATTGGGGTATTTTATATAGTGTGGTACTGGTGTCTGTGGTGGTGTGATGGTGGTGGTAGCTGGGAAGGTGTGGCGTGCTACCAGAACATGAGCAGAAGAGAAAGTAAGAAGAGACGCCCATAGGGAAAAATTTCAGTGCGATCACCTTCACGCCATTATTGAGGAGCCATGAATTACATCAGAAGAAAGCGTGAAGGCAAGTTGTAAGAGAAAACACCACAGTAGCGCCACTCAACACAGCGGCGTCACTTAGCACACTAGCGCCACTCAACACAGCGGCGTCACTCACACTAGCGCCACTCAACATAACGACATCACTTAACACACTAGCCTCACTCAACACAATGGTACTCACTGCCCAATACTCACGCTGGGGGTTTGCGACTAGGGGCACCGTCTCTGGAAATGAAGTGAGAGATGGCGAGTGTGGCGAGCCATGATACAAGTCTCGTCAGCACAGCAGAGATGATGGAGGCCACTCCTATGGTCACTGTGTAGTCTCCACCCAGGAAGATCAAGAATCGGCTCTTTTCATGAGGATGGTGCGAAACTAGGGTGTGTCCCGTCTCCTTAGGGTGTTGAAAGGACACCGCCGCCAGGCTCACTCTGACCAGCAGGGCGATGAAGATACCTGTCTGAAGGGACGGTGTGGTTATTATTATTATTATTCCGTTCAAGGAGTATGTAATATAGACTACATAGTCTATATTAAAGCTGTCTGCTGAAGAAGGCAAGGTTTTTTTCAAGTTACCTGTAGACAGTCGTACTGTGAGAGTTAGCGCTGCGTCCCACGACGCTACTTAGATTACGAGAGTTAAAAGTTATTACTAATATAAAGTTACAGGAAAGTTATCTGAAGACCATTCCAGGAGGCGGAAAACCGACTTCGCGACCCTGTCCCGGACCAAGCTTTCTCCCGGGATTTAGATAATGTTAATCTGTTAAGGTAGTGATACCTGTGTCTGGAAGCAGCCAAGGATGAAGTTAATATTGTTATTGAAGTGGGAAATGTTTGGATTCTGGTGTGCTGTCATTACGACGACATGGTTGTGATGCACAGCAAATTTTCCCATCGGTGTAAAAATCGAATCTTAGTTTTGAAGTAATCACAAGATAGGATGTACCTTTGTACACCATATTGGTGGTGTTGGAGAATGTGGTGGCGACAGTGGCGCTGTGAGAGGTGGTGCTGGAGCAGGAGGAAGGGCTGTGTTGTGCTACTGGGAGTGATCATGGACGAACTGATGACCACCTCCAGTGCTGAGGTTTTTATACTAACATGCTACGTCAGCTGTTGAGTCTCTGTCTTTTTCGACGAGGTGGGTGAAGAGGGAGAGGGGAGAAAGCGACGAAGCGACAAGTCACTAAAGAAGACTGATGGGGGAAGAGATTACTGATGTGGGAACACAAGTACCATTAGAAGGATAAGGTTAATGCAGATGGGAAGAAGGTGGCTACTAAAGTTAAGGAAACGATCTCAAGAAAAAGTAGGAAGAAGAAAGATAGAAGAAAGACGATGCCAACAAAATGTGTGGAGGGCTGGGGTGTCGGCAAGACGTATGGAGGACTGAAGTGTTGATAGAATGTGAGAAGGCTCCAGGGTGTTGACAAAAACGAAAAGTAGAAGATAGGGGTTAAGTGGCATTCTTGATATCCTGTGTGTCGGTTACTTACTTTTTTAACAAGTTTGGTGTGGCTGCCCCTTGTGGGTACACAGTGTGGCTGTCGTAGTGGGCACAGTGTGGCTGCCCTAGTGGGCACACAGTGTGGCTGCCCTGGTGGGCACACAGTGTTGCTGCCCTGGTGGGTGGTGCGTGGTGTGTTACACATGAATATTTAGTATTTACACAAGTTTACATAATTATCAGTGGCATACCATACCGATAAGATAATGAATTAGATATGTGTGCAACATCTGGGTATCTTTACGTTGTAGCGTTTCACCCTCAAGTGGCTTTATCAGTCTTGAATAATGGACAGAACACATCGACCCCAAACTGAGGGGACTGATACCTCAAACTCCTCATTTTCCCCCTTTTCTCTGCACTGGACTGAAAAAGCTGAAGTGTTGCACAGTCACTCATTCTCCATAGTAGTAAGTCAGTCCAAGACACTTGTCTCCTGGACTGACTGTATATCTCCAGAGACTTGTGTCTGGAGATACATAGTTGTCTCAGTGTTCAAAACGAGACTGACCACTCAGCTGAATTTCATCTGATGACCGTAACTGACCAATGGAACAATGTCCAAATAACCGGCACATAGGAGACAGAAACGTATAACGACGTTTCGGTTCGACTTACACCATTAACAAGTCACACACTAACACATGAAGGTAAGGTAATCATATACGAGAGCATATATATATATATCCCAGTTTTCTGTTTCTGACCATTCTTGAGAGGAAACATGCTTATTTCTTAACTAATTACATTGCCACTAATTACTTTTCCCTCATTATCTCCCACATACCCTCATAAGATATCTTTTTTTTCTTGCATTTTATATTAAATGCAGTGTTGATTGTAGAGAGATGTGTATCATGCAGCTATGATCACCATAATCTCACAAGATTACATCATTCTCACATTATACCTGTAATTACATTACGTAATAATGTTGGTAAAATTACTGACAATATGTTAGGCAAATGGCTACTGATTATCTGTTCTTTTGAATTTAGTTCTTCAGACTTCACATAATGTCCTTCAATTTGCACTGATAAAGGCACTGGGTGGCTTTATCAGTGCAAATTGATGTTGAACAAGTGCAAATTGTTGTTGAACAAGTGCAAATTGTTGTTGAACAAGTGCAAATTGTTGTTGAACAAGTGCAAATTGTTGTTGAACAAGTGCAAATTGCTGTTGAACAAGTGCAAATTGTTGTTGAACAAGTGCAAATTGTTGTTGAACAAGTGCAAATTGTTGTTGAACAAGTGCAAATTGTTGTTGAACAAGTGCAAATTGTTGTTGAACAAGTGCAAATTGATGTTGAACAAGTGCCCAGTTCTTCACTTAGTTCATTGTTTATTGTTTGTAAATAAAAGAGGACAGTCAAATCTCTATTTGTCTTTTGTTTATAAATCACCGAAATCATTTTATACTTTTATTTGCAGTTCAGTAAGATAATTTAACTTAAATATTGTATAACAAACTGGAACAGCATTTAAGCGAAGGTCTGGATGGATGTGTCGGATAACAGGTGCATAGGATAACAGGTGCGTAGGATAACAGGTGTGGGTCTACTGGTACTTGTACTTGGCAGCAGCGGCATTGTAGAGGCGGTGGATGGTCTCGACAGCACCTTCGTACTCCCTGTGGACAGCAGGGACGGTCTTAGGCATGACGATGCTGTGGCAGAGTAGCATGTTGGTATTGTCATGGTGTGATGGTGGTAGCTGGTAGGATGTGATGGTGGTAGCTAGTAGGGTGTGATGGTGGTATTTTGGAGGATGGGATGGTGGTGGTTGGGATGGTGATTGGGATGGTGGTTGGTGGGAGGGTGTGATGGTGGTTGGTGGGAGGGTGTGACGGTGGTATTTTGGAGGGTGGGATGGTGGTGGCTGGTATGGTGGTAGGTGAGAGAGTGTGATGGTGGTAGCTGGGAAGGTGTTATGGTGGTATTTTGGAGGGTGGGACAGTGGTATTTTGGATCGTGGGGCGGTGGTAGCCAGGATGGTGTAACAGTGGTACTTGGGATGGTGGGAGCTGGGATGGTGGTAGTTGAGATGATGGTAGCTGGTAAAAACCCAACGGTGGGTGAAACACTGTCTCGAAAAGGTCTCTCCTGCTGAAAGTGTCTCTCAAAAAGTAAAAATGCTACTTGCCTTCCATAATGAGGGAATATGACCAGTAAAGAAAGTGAGAAGAGACGCGAAGATTCACCGAGATCACATTCACACATCTTGAGTCTCTGTACTCAGTGAAAGTCTTAAGTTTTACGCTACAAGAAAGTGCGGCCTCAATGGAAAAGTGAAATCGACCGGATAATTGGTCGCGAATCCGCGTAAACGGCAAAGTGATTACCGTGTTTTCCGGCATATAAGGCACACTTTTTCCCCCTCACAAAAAAAATCTTGGAAAATTAGCCTGCGCCTTATATGCTCAAGTTCAGGGTCAAGAGTAGGTTTTGTGTTACGATTTAACAGTTGTTTACTAACGTTACGTTACAAATGCTTGGTAACATCGTCTTATATGTCTCATATACTCGTGCGCCTTATATGCCGGAAAATACGGTATATAATGCATACGTGGGCAACAAAAGTATGGAAAGCAATAACAGCGGTCATTTGTTATGGGTGGAGAGGAGCTTTGTTGGATGAATGATGGTCTTAGAAGCGTGGATGTGATAAAGAAGGCGAATAGATGAAGAAAAGGACGAGAAGTGAAAGGGGAAGAGGCTGCACAGCACAGCAACAGCGTCACTCGGCACAGCAGCGTCGCCCAACAGACAGAAACCCCAGAACAGCCGCCTCGCCTGCCAAATACTCACGTCGGATGGGCGTAACTGGAGGCTGCTACTCCTTCTCGGGAAGCGACAACAGCAACAGCTACGGCGACAGCCAGGATGACGACACCCACCAAGAGCAAGGCGGTGAGGGAGGCCACAGAGATGGTCAGTGTCTGATTACCGCCAACGGTAGCCAGAGTGGCGAAGAGATTGCGACCTTTTTCCAAGGCGGACATGAAATCGTACTGCGTCTCCTGAGGGTGGGAGGAGGGTACCTCCGTGGCAAGGCTCACTCCGGCCAGCAAGGTGATGAGGAAGATACCTGTATGAAGGGGAAGAAGTAATGAGTGAGAAACAAAGGTGTCATGGATAGGTAGATGCAATCTATTTTTTTTCCAGGAACTCCCGCGTTACTGACTCTTACTCTCCGGATGACAGTAATGTAATTAATGCCACTTGCATATAAATAAGATATTACTTATTTTATCTAATTAAGAAAATAGTTAATGGTAAGTTTTCTTGTCATTACGTCTAGTGATATCATGAAGTTGGTTAAATTACTCGTGTGAAACTAATGAGATATTTTATTGCGGCAACGTTTCGCTCTCCAGGACCTTTGTCAAAGGCTTTGATAAAACTCCTGGAGAGCGAAACACAGTAGCAATAAATTGTTTCATTAGCTGCACATGTGTCCTTTTACCCAACAAATCTACCGACAAAAACAATAGCCTCGCTATCAACAAAAGCATCCCCTCACTCTCTACCCTCGAAATTTGCTCCCATATCCCTACAACTCTCTCCCACATCTCTTCAACTCACTCCCGCGTCTCTACAACTCACTCCCCCATATAAGAACATAAGAACATAAAAACGAAGGAACACTGCAGAAGGCCTACTGGCCCATGCGAGGCAGGTCCAAGTCTCCTACCGGCTTAAGCCAATGCACCCAACCTAGTCAGGTCAGGTCACATTGACTTAAGGGAGGAACACGGCAACCGACCTGGTAGCACAAGCTATCAGGTCTAACTCACACCCACCCACATCTACTCATGTATTTATCCAACCTATTTTTAAAGCTACACAACGTTCTGGCCTCTATAACGGTACTTGGGAGTTTGTTCCACTCATCCACAACTCTATTACCAAACCAGTACTTTCCTATATCCTTCCTGAATCTGAATTTTTCCAACTTAAAACCATTGCTGCGAGTCCTGTCTAGGCTAGATATTTTCAGCACACTATTTACATCCCCTTTATTTATTCCTGTCTTCCATTTATACACCTCAATCATATCCCCCCTAATTCTACGTCTTTCTAGAGAGTGCAGTTTCAGGGCCCTTAGTCTATCCTCATAGGGAAGGTTTCTGATACATGGGATCAACTTTGTCATCCTCCTTTGTACATTTTCCAGAGCATTTATATCCATTCTGTAATACGGTGACCAAAACTGTGCAGCATAATCTAAATGAGGCCTAACCAAGGATGTATAGAGTTGAAGAACAACCTGAGGACTCCTATTATTTATGCTTCTTGATATGAAGCCAAGGATTCTATTAGCTTTATTGCGAACACTTATGCACTGTTGTCTTGGTTTCAGATTACTGCTAACCAGAACTCCTAAATCTTTTTCGCAATCCGTAATATTAAGATCTACATTATTTAGTTTATATGTGGCATGGTTATTGTCCTGTCCAACATTTAGAACTTTGCATTTGTCTATATTAAACTGCATCTGCCACTTCTCCGACCACTGCATCAGTCTATTCAAATCTTCCTGGAGTGCTCGAATGTCCTCGTCAGAATGAATTTGACGGCCTATTTTGGTGTCATCGGCAAACTTGCCGATGTCGCTCTTTATGCCCTCATCTATGTCGTTTATGTAGATTGTGAACAGCAGGGGGCCCAACACTGACCCCTGTGGAACACCGCTCGTGACACTTCCCCACTCTGATTTCTCCCCATTTATGCAAACTCTCTGCTGCCTATTTGTCAACCATGCCTCTATCCAGGAAAAAAATTCTCCTCCTATTCCATGTGCTTTAATTTTCCTCAATAGTCTCTGATGTGGGACCCTGTCAAAAGCCTTACTGAAGTCCATATACACAATATCATATTCATTACCATGATCTACCTCCTCAAATACCTTAGTGAAAAAAGTTAATAAATTCGTAAGGCAGGAACGCCCCTTTGTAAAACCATGCCGAGATTCGTTGATTAATTTATGCTTTTCAAGGTGGCTACGAACTGCCTCGGCAATTATTGATTCCATAAATTTTCCCACTATGGAGGTTAGGCTTATTGGTCTATAGTTCGAAGCTAAGGACCTGTCACCTGTTTTGAAAATAGGTATCACATTTGCCATTTTCCACTTATCTGGCACCATGCCAGTTTGTAGTTATATGTTGAAAAGATTAGCCAAAGGTGTGCTAAGCTCCTCTTTACATTCCTTTAGAACCCTTGCATACAGTTCATCAGGGCCTGGGGATTTGTTAGGTTTTAATTTATCTATTTGCCTAAGGACCATGTCACTTGTGACCCTAATAGTGCACAGTTTATTATCGTCCTGTTCTACATAATTTATCATTACTGGAATATCGCTGGTATCCTCCTGTGTAAAAACTGAGAGGAAGTATGTGTTAAAAATTCTACACATTTCCTTATCACTGTCAGTGAGCTGACCCGAGGAACTTTTGAGTGGGCCTATCTTGTCCCTGATCTTACTTCTGTATACCTGAAAGAATCCTTTTGGGTTAGTCTTCGATTCTCTTGCAACTTTAACCTCATAATCTCTTTTTGCTTTTCTAATTCTTTTTTTTATTTCTCTCTTTAACTGAATATATCGATTTCTCAATTGCCCCTCTCCTCTTTTGATTTGCCTATATATGCCTCTCTTTTGACCAATCAGATATTTTAATCTATTGTTCATCCATTTAGGATAATTTTTGTTTGATCTGATTTCCCTATTTGGAACATAATTTGACTGAGCAGCTAGAACTATGCCCTGGAAAGCATCATATCGGCAACCATCACCACCTACCTGACCCTTAGTCAGGTCATTCCAGTTCAGCCCACCTAAGTAATTTTTCAGTCCTATGAAATCAGCCAAGCGAAAGTCAGGGACGGAGACTTGATTGCCATTATTAGGGGAATTCCATGATATATTAAACCTGAGTGATTTGTGATCACTTTCCCCAAGCTCATCATTAACCTCAAGATTATTAATTAGTGTTTCCCTACTGGCAAGAACCAAGTCAAGGAGGTTATTTCCCCTAGTTGGCTCTGTCACAAACTGTTTTAAAAAACAATCCTGGATCGTATCAAGAAAGTCACCTGACTCTAAATTTCCTGTCAAATTGCTCCAGTCAATCTGTCTATAGTTGAAATCTCCCATTAGCACAACATTTTCGTATGTAGATGCCTTACGAATTTCGTCCCATAGAAGTTTACTGCACTCCCTATCAAGATTTGGGGCCCTGTAAATCACACCCAAAATTAGTTTTTCTCGGCCCTCGAGAAGCTGTAACCAAACAGATTCAGTGGCTGACGCTTCTAATTTAATATCTTGTCTAACACAACAATTTAAATTGTCTCTGACATACATCGCTACTCCACCACCTTTCCTGTTGACCCTGTCAGTGTGGAATAATTTATAGCCTTGTATGTGACATTCAGAGGGCATCTCTCTATCTTTCAGATTGAGCCAGGTCTCTGTTATAGCAATAATATCGATGTTTCCTGCACTTGCAATTAATCTTAGCTCATCTATCTTATTTCTTACACTCCTGCTATTAGTATAGTAAACCTTAAGGGAGCTAGTCCCTTGCTGCTCTCTGCTGTCCCCCTTTGTTTGCTGACCTGATCTATTGTCTTTATTTATAACTTCATGCTGAATGCCTTTTATACATTTACTGTTTCCAACCCAAGTGTTGCAACCTGCTTGTTTCCCACACACACCCATACCTCTATCTTCCATCAGTTTAAAATCATAGGCATTTCACCAATGGCCTTCTCAATCGAGTCTGCAAGTGCTACCACCCCAGCCCCAGAGAGATGTACCCCATCCCTTGCATACATATCATGTTTGCCATAAAAGTTGTTCCAGTTGTCAATGAATGGGATTGCAAGTTCCTTGCAGTATCTGTCTAGCCAGCAATTTACACCAATTGCCCTAGACAACCATTCATTTCCTACTCCCCTTCTAGGCAAGATGCTACATATGATTGGGATCCCTCCCTTAGACTTAATGAAATCTATAGCTGACCTGTACTTATCTAGCAGCTCTTCTCTCCTACCCTTCCTAATATCATTTCCACCAGCACTGAGACAGATAATGGGCTTGTTTCCATTACCTGACATGATATTATCCAGCCTGTTGACAATGTCCCCAACACCAGCTCCAGGGAAGCACACTCTATCTCTCATCTTCTTATTCCTATTACAAAAAGCACGGTCAATATATCTTACCTGAGAGTCACCAACCACAAGAATGCGCTTACCTCCATTAGCAGGGGCAGTAGTACCCTTACCTTCACTGGCCACTGAAGTACATTCATCCTGAAGAACAGAGAAGCGATTTCCTACCTTCAAATCTTCACTCTTAACTTTCCTTACTCTGATGCGCCTTCCATTACTGTGAACCACTCGCCACTTGTAGCAGGTGCTGGACTGCACCTCACTGCTGGTAGCCGTTGCTACCTCCCCAACTACAGCCTCCTCACAGCGAGAGACAGACTGCACCTCACTTGAAGCCTCATTCCCCACAACTCCAGCCACCTCACACTCTCTCCCAGACCCATTGAGGTGGACCTTCAGCCTCCTAATCTCCTCCTGGAGAAGCAAGACCTCCTCCTTCAACTCTCCAACCTCAATTTTTAAAACACTGCAGAAGCAAGCCATGCTTTGTAACCGTCCACACTAATCCCCAAAGCAGCTCAGTGTCCGTGACCTCACGTGACGACTGACCACTGACGACTGACGACTGACCACTGATCCCAAAGATTAAATATGAGAATACCACTTAAGTTCAATCTAACAAAATCTGATACACAAATCTGACTCCTCCGTATCATTCTCATACACTTTCACACTTATAAAACACGCACTTGTACTGTTAAGAACACTTTACTGCCCTCAGTGATATAGGGTCTTCATGGTAGGGCAGAACCTACTTCAATCACCCACCTTTTGTAACTCTAATTTATAAAAACGCCTATTGTAATAAATACAAGAGACAATATACCCTTGTAGGCCATATTGGTGGTGATGGTGGTGGTGACGAAGCTGCTGTAGGTGTTGGTGGAGGTGAAGGAGGAAGTGTAGGGCTGGGCAGTGTTGTGTTGTGGGTCTGTCAGTGTTATGTCTGCCGGTGTTTTGAGACTGCTAGTGGCCTAGGACTCTAAAGGTGTACTGACGACTACCACCATCGTGTCTATGTTTATATAGCCACAGGTTGCGACAGCTGCTGAGTCCCTCTGTGTTGCAGGTGATGGGGAAGGCAATGGGGAGAAGGGAGAAAGTGGGAGGCAACTATTAAAGGTAGGACTAGCCCATTTTTTTCAGTCATTGCCTCTTTTGTCAAGTATAGGGCTGTAGAGGCCTGTTTGAATTGTCTGCAATTGCTGCAGTCACTCATATTGGTCATCCATAAGTAAACACAGGAAGGCGACCCTCCTCCCACACGGCCTAATGTCTAGGCCTTTTGTGTTCTCTTTCAAGACTACGGTGGTCATCATCATCTCCAAGGCTGAGGGAATGATTACCTCGTCTTTTGTATACGGTTCTACAGTCTTCTCATAATGTCCTTGAATTTGGCGAAACGTCTACAAATTAAGATACCCAGATGTTTCTCATGTGTCTAATCTTTTTATGCTCTTGTGTTACCGCCTACGGGATGGATATTATACTTCCCTGTCATCTGTCTATTCATAATTCTGCCAGAGGTAAGGAGTTCAACACACTTCCAGAAAATCTCCTTAGTCGTTCTGGCACTCAGGCTGCAGCCTGAGTG